>NC_080192.1:97776667-98095105 GCF_030028045.1 Hippopotamus amphibius kiboko
AGGCACATTCTTAACGACTGTGCCACCTAGGAAGCCCTGTACTACTGTTTTTAAAATCAGTACCCTGATAGGTATCTGAGTAGTTTCCAATCTTTTGCTAACTACAGTAAACAACTTCATAAATCATTTCACATGGAAGCAAGTGTATCTATAGGAACAATTCCCCAAAGTGAGATTGTAGTATCTCAATGTAGTTCTAATCTGCCTTCTCTTTTTTTTTTTTTTTTTTTTTTTGGCACACGAGCTTAGTTGCTCCGCGGCATGTGGGATCTTCCTGGAGCTAGGATCGAACCCGTGACCTCTGCATTGGCAGGCGGATTCTTAACCACTGCGCCACCTAGGAAGCCCTGCCTTCTCTTATTATACCTGATGCTGCATCTTTTTGTATGTGTAACACATATTTGTAATTATTTTTCTGTTGTCTTTGTTCCCCAGTCCTTTGCCTATTTTTTGTAAATTATTAGATATTTTACAATGTGTATTCCATATATATTTGTATTTGAAAAAAATGATTTAAGAAGGAAAAAAAGACGTTAAAACTTCAGTCATAAAAACGCATATGCCAGCCTTTCTACCTGTTTGGAATCCGGCCAAGGTGGGAGGGATCCACGAGGATTCCCTGACCGCGGCTACAGGCATCAGAACCCGACGACGCATGCTCCGAAGACTCTCACCCGAATCCGTGCATCTGTGTGCGCGTGCTCATCTGCTTCCTAACGGAAAATCTGTTGCGCATGCTCCTCAACGTGCCCTCCTGGGAGCTTTCCCGCAAAGAGAGGAGCGCCTTTGCTGCTGTGGAGCGCTGTCACGGCGAGCCTCCTCTGGCCCCCTGCTGTCGGAAAATGTCCCGAGGCACCATCCCTGATTTGAAGAAGGAATTCCACTACGAAACCAGACTTCTTCCTGTGGCTCTTAAACAAAACAAAAACCCCACTGCATTGCATCAGCGGGTATTCATCACCGTCCCTCTCTAAAGTGTCTAAAGCGAGTCTTTCAAATTGATGCTTTATATTGAAGGAGGAAGCAGGTGATAAATGACTTTCAAGCGTGTCAAGAGTTTAATAGCAAGTTATATACTTTTTAATGTTCCATAGTCTGCGGGGCAGGGGGGAGGAAGACCCAGACTGAAAAGGCTGGGGGTGGGGGGGGGAATCTATTATACACGGAGGAAAAGATGCTCTGACTTTCCCTGTTTGGTTGACGCGGTGGAGAATTAAACCTTACCAAAGGATACCATCAACTCCAAAAAGGATGCTGCACCAGTCACATTTCTGCATTTTGTGAGACTTTTCGAAAGCTCTAGATACAATACCCAAGGTTTTTAAACTGAATCCTGGAGAGGTGGTCCTGGATGCCTGAGGTACTGCTTTCCGCAATAGGAGGCTGTAATGTTGGCTCCACTCTCCCCTCCCCGCAAAACATCTTGTGTTCAATAGCTGGTTATATGTGGCCTAAAAAAAGAAGTTTCTTTAGGGACCAGTGGATTTTTTTTAATGAGTCCTGCCAAATATTACCTTAATATTTTAAATTTCGCTTTCTAAATACTAGTTTGAAATGTAAGATAGTACCTGTTAAGAAGAGGGTGAGATGGCAATGGCTGAGCCAAATGTTTCTTCAAAATGCACAGTTTTTCCTAGCATTCCAGAAGCTGCCAGTACCTGGTGAGATGCTTCATCAAAGCTCTAGAGGGACAGCTTATTTCGGAAGATGGACGGGAGCCATGGCTGTGTAAGTGCAGCTTTGCACAACTACCGAGCTCCTGCTTGGAGCCAGTTGGATCAGGAGACCTGTACCTAAACTAATGTATCCCATGTCCTGGTCTTTGTTAATAATGTTATAAAATGGGCACATTGTGTTTGACCACTGTGAGAGTAAATTCTTTAATAGCAACTTTGGGTCAGATTTCTGCATTAGAATTTTGTTTTATCTTTGTCCTGAAGCTTATAACTACTTCTTACTCTTGATGTTTATTTGGACTTAGCATTGTGGATATTGTTGATGGCCTTTGTAAAAGTATTTTCAATGGCATTGCAAGGAGAGAGGTGCGATTAGGATGGATTTTAAGAGAGAATAGGAGTCAGTAGAAAAAGCATGTGTATACCAGTGGCCTTTAAACTAGGGCACACAAAGACTTTCCAAGGGACCAATTTTCAGGTCCTCAATTTCATATAAACTATGTTCTAAAATTGCATCTCCTAAGAATGCTCTTCCTAAGGGCAGGCTTGTGTTGTGGGCATAGCTTCCCCTTTCCCACTTCAGCTTTCACAATCACTCTTTTCCCTTTTTTACAAAGGAAGGCATACATCTCCTTCTTGTATAACAATGGCATGTTGCCCTAGGATACAGAATGTCCAGGGATGACAAATAGAAGGACAATTCACAACGCTGACATTGAGTTGAAAAAGCAGTAACTCCAATAAATTATTTTCAGTGTTGGGTGTTTTCATATTCTTTCAACAAAACTGAAGAAGATGATAGATGATAATACAATAATAGTACATAGTCATTTTGGCCATTAATTTAGGAGCCCAAAGAAATGACTGCTATTGTGGCAACAGAATTTCTTCTACTTCTGTCTACTTAATAATGTGAACCAGTTTCTTATTACACAAAAATGAAAAATTGGAATTTAATTGATGCTTAGCCCCATCATTCCAAGCAGTTAGCTAGCCTCAAAAATATAAGCCAATCAGGGAATTCCCTGGCGGTCCAGTAGTTAGGACTCTGAGCTTTCACTGCCAAGTGCCTGGGTTGGGTTTTGTTTGTTTGTTTGTTGTTTTTTTAATTATTTATTTATTTTGCTGCATTGGGACTTTGTTGCTGCAGAGTTGCTTTCTCTAGTTGTGGCCAGCATGGACTACTCTTCATTGTGGTGTGAGGGCTTCTCTTGTTGTGGAGCACAGGCTCTAGGCATGCGGGCTTCAGTAGTTGTGGCACGTGGGCTCAGTAGTTGTGACTTGAGGGCTCTAGAGCGTAGCCTCAGTAGTTGTGGCACATGGGCTTAGTTGCTCTGCAGCATGTCGGATCTTCCCGGATCAGGAATTGAACCCATGGCCCCTGCATTGGCAGGCAGATTCTTAACCACTGCACCAACAGGGAAGTCCAAGGGCTTGGGTTTGATCCCTTGTTTGGAACTAAGATCCTTCAAGTCATGAGGCCAAAAAAAGAGAGAGAGAGAAATACATATATAAGCCAATCAAAAAAAATCTACTCATTTCATTAAGATAGCACTTACAATAAAATTTTACTTCAATGTGATTGTGATCTGTTATGTTTTAATAATTACAATAAATCCACAAGACACTGTTTAACTTTTAAAGACTTCTGGTCACAGGAAATATGTAAACATTTTAATTTCATATACTTTTTTTCAAAGAAGTATGATAGGTAATCAATAAAAGACTTTGAAGCATAAGATATATTACGTTAGGATAATATTCTGTGAGGGAAGTGAATTAGAACTAGGAGTTAAACTTAAAAAAAGGAATGATGTAAAATTTGTGTGCTAAAGACAAGCTTTTTAAATTGTTTTTGGTTTTTTAGTGAATGATGAGTATCATATTTAGATTTACTGGATATATTTTAAAGATTGATGTGGCAGTGTTAAAACACCAATATTTACAATATTCTGGAAATTACAGCCTTTGCAACTATATAAACAATGTGACAAAATTTAAACGTTAAACTAAAAACGTGCCAAGGGGGTACATAGCTTTACAAAATTCTTCTAGGGTGTCGCAAGCAAAAAACTTTGAAGACCACTGCTAAGGAAAAATTCTTTCAAGTTTTTCTGTGAGGGAGAATGGAGAAATGGGATAGTGGCTGAAGGGTAAATGTTAGGTCAAGAGGGATGATTTAAAGTATGAGATTATAAAAATGGTACTGATGAACTGAGTGACAAGAACAAGGACGCAGGTGCAGAGAATGGACTGGAGAACTCGAGGTTTGGGTGGGGGCGGGGGGTGAAGGGGAAGCTGAGACGAAGCAAGAGAGTAGCGCAGACATATATATACTACCAACTGTAAAGTAGATAGCCAGTGGGAAGTTTTTGTATAACAAAGGGAGTCCAACTCGAGGATGGAAGATGCCTTAGAGGACTGGGACGGGGAGGGTGGGGGGGAGTCAAGGGAGGAAGGGAATACAAGGATATGTGTATAAAAACAGATGATTGAACTTGGTGTACCCCCCCCAAAAAAATAAATAAAATTAAAAAAAAAAAAGTATGAGATTAAGCATGTTTTGAAGCTGATGGGAGTGGAGGGGAGGAAAAATTCTCTACCCTCTTAGGGTCTCCAGGTGGGCTTCAGAAGTAAACTAACATTAGGACAGATAAGCAGGAGAAAGGCATACAAGTTTTATGACATTTTTACATGTACATGGGGCCTACACAAGAGACTGAAGACCTGAAGAAGTGACCAGATTAAAAAGCTTTTATACTCTTTAGACAAAGACATAATAAACTTGTGAAGAAATGACAAGATAAAGGGGTTTGCAAACGGCTGGCACAGTAAAATTAAAGGAAAGGGGCTATAAGATATATTGGGTCAGGACAAAACAGATGAGTTATTTTTGTAAGTTTGTAGAGATCTTTTTCAGCATTGATTCCCAGTTTATGGTGATAAGGGTTTTCTTCTCTTCCTGGTACAGGGAGGACAACTTCCTCATGGGAAATTTTATGGCATGTTTTTCGGTAGAAAAATGGAGGTCTGAGAGCCCTTCCTGCATCTGTTGTTTCTTAAGTGCCCTTGGCTCAAAATAATCAATATGCCAAAGTGGTATATTTTGGGGTGGTATGTCCTGATAGAGCTGATGTAGGAGACGGGAGTGCAGTTCTAAGAAAGTGAGAGCCATAGGGATCCAGGGTAGAGGAAGAGAGATTGGTCAGTTCTGATACAGGAGACAAGGAAAATGTGGCTGGTGATACAGGCAAATAATAGATATGGTGGAAGTAGATGAGATAGTCTCCTTTTTTTTTTTCCAAGAAAAAATGGAATGAGATGAGGCATCAGCTGAGAAGGGTGGGTCTTGTGAGAAGTGAGTGTTTAGGAGATGTTGAGAAGTAGGAGACAGACACATTATATGTAAGTATAAGCTGATCTGAAATCTAGCTTTACAACCTAGATAGATGTCCAAATGTGTTTGATGGTCTGTGGAAAAATATGTATGTTTTTGCTTTATGGAAGGGAACTCTAGTGATCTACTACTCAAGGAATTCTTATCAAGAGAGAAAACATTAAAATTAAAGTCTTTTCCTATTATTCAACCCCATATAAATATTATCACAGTTTTCACTCATATTTTCAACGTTTTGAAATCCCCTCACAAATCTCAAAAAGTCCTTAACGTTTGATATATATTGTCACCTCTGACTCTGAAAGACCATGCCGGAATACTAGAGGATCATCACTGCCATTTTTTGGATATTTTCACACATTTTAAGTCAACTTGAGAAAAAATGTGGCAGCCATATAAGTAAAATAATGATAAAAGTCCTTGTTATACCAGAAGTGAATATGGAAAAAATTCTTATTTTAAAACTCTGCTAAAGGACTTCCCTTGTGGCAAAGTAGTTAAGAATCCACCTGCCAATGCAGGGGACACGAGTTTGATCCCTGGGCCAGGAAGATCCCACATGCCGCAGAGCAACTAAGCCTGTGTGCCACAACTACTGAGCCTGTGCTCTGGAGCCCCCAAGCTACAACTACTAAGCTGACACGCTGCAACTACTGAAGCCTGCTTGCCTAGAGCCCATGCTCTGCAACAAGAGAAGCCACCACAATGAGAAGCCCAAGCATTGCAAAGAAGAGTAGCCCCCACTTGCCACAACTGGAGAAAGCCCCCGCACAGCAATGAAGACCCAATGCAGCCAAAAAATAATAAAGTTCTAAAAAAACAAAAACAAAAAACAAAAAAACTCTGCTAAAAGTCCTCTGTTCCTAAAATCAATTTTGTTTTGTTTTCTTCATTGAAATCTTAGAATGGTGCTATTTTAAAAATTGTATTGGTTTTTGTAAAGATAATAGATTTTTGTCAAATTGGCTGCTGTAGCAAATATATTTCCTTAGGTTTTTTTCTATTTATTTATTTGTTTGTTTATTTTTGGCTGCATTTGGTTTTTGTTGCTGGGTGAGGGCTTTCCCTAGTTGCAGAGAGCGGGGGCTACTCTTTGTTGTGGTGTGGGCTTCTCAGTGCTGTAGCTTCTCTTGTGGAGCATGGGCTCTAGGCATGTGGGCTTCAGTAGTTGCGGCACATGAGCTCAGTAGTTGTAGCACACAGGTTTAGTTGCTCTGAGGCATATGGGATCTTCACAGCCCAGGGATCGAACCCATGTCCCCTGCATTGGCAGGTGGATTCTTAACCACTGCGCCACCAGGGAAGTCCCTAAATCCTGAGTTTCAGTTCCTAGCTTTAGGTAGCCAATCCAAAGAAATCTTGTTATTCAAATCTGTTTGTTCCTGAGTTTCAACTGTTTAGATAGCAAAGAAATTATCCTAAAATTTACTTGAATCTCACATTCCTGAGTTTGAATAGCAAGAGTTGCCTTGAGGAAGATGGCGGAGTAGGAGGACGTGCGCTCACTCCCTCTTGCAAGAGCACCGGAATTACAACTAACTGCTGAACAACCATCGACAGAAAGACACTGGAACTCACCAAAAAAACCCACCCCACATCCAGAGACAAAGGAGACGCTGCAATGAAATGGTAGGACGCAATCGCATTAAAATCAAATCCCATAAATGCTGGGTGGGTGACTCACAAGCTGGAGAATAATTATACTGCAGAAGTCCTGAGGGTTCTGAGCCCCGTGTCAGGCTTCCTAACCTGGTGGTCCAGCAATGGGAGGAGGAATCCCCAGAGAATCACACTTTGAAAGCCAGCAGGATTTGATTGCAAGACCTCCACAGGACTGGGGGAAAGAGAGACTCCACTCTTGGAGGGCACACAAAAAAGTGTGCTCACCAGGACCCAGGGGGAAGGAGCAGTGACCCCATAGGAGACTGAATCGGACCTACCTGCTGGTGTTAGAGGGTTGCCTGCAGAGGTGGGGGGCAGCTGTGGCTCACTGAGGAGACAGGGGCACTGGCAGCAGGGGTTCTGAGAAGTGCTCATTGGCGTGAGCCCTTCCAGAGTCCACCATTAGTGTCACCAAAGAGCCTGTAAGCTCCAGTGCTGGGTCGCTTCAGGCCAAACGACCACCAGGGTGGGAACACAGCCCCACCCATTGGCAGACAAGAAGATTAAAGTGTCACTGAGCTCCACCCACCAAATCAGATTAAAGTTTTACTGAGCTCCACCCACCCAGCCCAACCCACCATCAGTCTCTCCCATCAGGAAGCACCCACGAGCCTCCTAGACAGCTTCCTCCACAAGAGGGCAGACAGCAGAATCAAGCGGTATCAGCAGTATTTCATCTTGTGGAGCTGAAAATTCACAGCCACAGAAAGACAGACAATATGAAAAGGCAAAACATTTTGTACCAGATGAAGGGACAAGATGAAACACCAGAAAAACAACTAAATGAAGAGGAGATAGGCACCCTTACAGAAAAAGAATTCAGAATAATGATGGTGAAGATGATCCAGGACTTTGAAAAAAGATTGGGTGCAAAGATTGAAAAGTTGCAAGAAAAGTTTACCCAAGACCTAGAAGAATTAAAGAGCAAACAAACAGAGATATGCAGCACAATAACTGAAATGAAAAATACACTAGAAGGAACCAATAGCAGATTAACTGAGGCAGAAGGACGAGTAAGTGACCTGGAAGACAGAATGGTGAGAATCACTGATGCGGAAAAGAATAAAGAAAAAAGAATGAAAAGAACTGAAGACAGCCTAAGAGACCTCTGGGACAATGTTAAACCCACCAACATTCGCATTATAGGGGTCCCAGAAGGAGAAGAGAGAGAAAGGACCTGAGAAAATACTGGAAGAGATTATAGATGAAAACTTCCCTAACATGGGAAAGGAAATAGCTCCCCAAGTCCAGGAAGCACAGAGAGTCCCAGGCAGGATAAACCCAAGGAGAAACACGCCAAGACATATAGTAGTCAAATTGACAAAAATTAAAGACAGAGAAAAGTTATTAAAAGCAACAAGGGAAAAATGACAAATAACATACACGGGAACTCCCATCAGGTTAACAGCTGATTTCTCAGCAGAAACTCTGCAAGCCAAAAGGGAGTGGCATGATATATTTAAAGTGATGACCGAGAAGAACCTACAATCAAGAATACTCTACCCAGCAAGGATCTCATTCAGATTCGATGGAGAAATCAAAAGCTTTACAGACAAGCAACAGCTAAGAGAATTCAGCACCACCAAACCAGCCCTACAACAAATGCTAAAGGAACTTCTCTAAGTGGGAAACATAAGAGAGGAAAAGGACCTCCAGAAACAAAAACAAAATAATTAAGAAAATGGTAATAGGAACATACATATGGATAATCACCTTGAATGTAAATAGACTAAATGCACCAACCAAAAGACACAGACTGGCTGAATGGATACAAAAACAAGACCCATATACATGCTGTCTCCAAGAGACCCACTTCAGACTTAGGGACACATACAGACAGAAAGTGAGGGGATGGAAAAAGATATTCCATGCAAATGGAAATCAAAAGAAAGCTGGAGTAGCAATACTCATATCAGATAAAATAGACTTTAAAATAAAAAATGTTACAAGACAAGAAAGGACACTACATAAAGATTGAGGGATCAATCCAAGAAGAAGAGATAACAATTATAAATATATATGCACCCCATATAGGAGCACCTCAATACATAAGGCAAATACTAACTATGAAAAAGGAAATCGACAGTAACACAATCATAATGGGGGAATTTAACACCCCACTTACACCAATGGACAGATCATCCACACAGAAAATTAATAAGGAAACCCAAGCTTTAAATGACACAATAAATCAGCTGGATTTAATAGATATCTATAGGCCATTATATCCAAAAACAGCAGATTACACATTCTTCTCAAGTGCACATGGGACATTCTCCAGGATAGATCACATTTTGGGTCATAAATCAAGCCTTGGTAAATTCAAGAAAATTGAAATTGTATCAAGCATCTTTTCTGACCACAATGCTATGAGATTAGAAATCAATTACAGGAAAAAAACTGTAAAAAACACAAACACATGGAGGCTAAACAATATGCTACTAAATAACCAAGAGATCACTGAAGAAATCAAAGAGGAAATCAAAAAATACCTAGAGACAAAAGACAATGAAAACACAAGGATCCAAAACCTATGGAATGCAGCAAAGGCTGTTCTAAGAGGGAAGTTTATAGCGATACAATCCTACCTCAAGAAACAAGAAACATCCCAAATAAACAATCTAACCTTACACCTAAAGAAACTAGAGAAAGAAGAGCAAACAAAACCCAAAGAGAGTAGACGGAGAGAAATCATAAAGATCAGAGCAGAAATAAATGAAATAGGGACAAAGAAAACAATAGCAAAAATCAATAAAACTAAAAGCTGGTTCTCTGAGAAGATAAATAAAATCGATAAAGCTCTAGCAAGACTCATCAAGAAAAAGAGGGAGAGGACTCAAATCAATAAAATTAGAAATAAAACAGGAGAAGTTACAATGGACACCGCAGAAATAAAAAGCACCATAACAGATTACTACAAGCAACTATATGCCAATAAAATGGACAACCTGGATGAAATGGACAGATTCTTAGAAAGGTATAACCTTCCAAGACCGAATCAGGAAGACATAGAAAATATGAACAGACCAATCACAAGTAATGAAATTGAAACTGTGATTAAAAATCTCCCAACAAACAAAAGTCCAGGACCAGATGGATTCACAGGTGAATTTTATCAAACATTTAGAAAAGAGCTAACACCCATCCTTCTCAAACTCTTCCCAAAAATTTCAGAGGAAGGAACACTCCCAAACTCATTTTATGAAGCCACCATCACCCTGATACCAAAACCAGACAAAGATACTACAAAAAAAGAAAACTACAGACCAATATCACTGATGAATTTAGATGCAAAAATCCTCAACAAAATACTAGCCAACAGAATCCAACAACACATTAAAAGGAACATACACCATGATCAAGTGGGGTTTATCTCTGGAATGCAAGGATTCTTCAATATATGCAAATCAATCAATGTGATACATCATATTAACAAACTGAAGGATAAAAATCACATGATCATCTCAATAGATGCAGAAAAAGCTTTTGACAAAATTCAACACCCATTTATGATAAAAACTCTCCAGAAGGTGGGCATAGAGGGAATCTACCTCAACATAATAAAAGCCATATATGACAAACCCACAGCAAACATCATTCTCAATGGTGAAAAACTGAAAGCATTCCCTCTAAGATCAGGAACAAGACAAGGATGTCCACTCTCACCACTACTACTCAACATAGTTTTGGAAGTCCTTGCCACAGCCATCAGAGAAGGAAAAGAAATAAAAGGAATCCAAATTGGAAAAGAAGAAGTAAAACTGTCACTGTTTGCAGATGACATGATACTATACACAGACAATCTTAAAGATGCCACCAGAAAACTACTCGAGCTAATCAATGAATTTAGTAAAGTTGCAGGATACAAAATTAACACACAGAAATCTCTTACATTTCTATACACCAACAATGAAAGATCAGAAAGAGAAATTAAGGAAAGAATCCCATTCACCATTGCAACAAAAAGAATCAAATACCTAGGAATAAACCTAACCAAGGAGGTAAAAGACCTGTACTCAGAAAACTATAAGACACTAATGAAAGAAATCAAAGAAGACACAAACAGATGGAGGGACATACCATGTTCTTGGATTGGAAGAACCAACATTGTGAAAGACTATATTACCGAAAGCAATTTACAGATTCAATGCAATCCCAATCAAATTACCAATGGCATTTTTCACAGAACTAGAACAAGAAATTTTACGATTTGTATGCAAATGCAAAAGACCCCAAATAGCCAAAGCAATCTTGAGAAGGAAAGATGGAGTTGGGGGGATCAGGCTTCCTGACTTCAGGCTATACTACAAGGCTACAGTGATCAAGACAGTATGGTACTGGCACAAAAACGGAAATATAGATCAATGGAATAGGATAGAAAACCCAGAGATAAACTATGGTCAACTAATCTATGACAAAGGAGGCAGGGACATACAATGGAGAAAAGGCAGCCTCTTCAATAAGTGGTGCTGGGAAAACTGGACCGCTACATGTAAAAGAATGAAATTAGAATACTTCCTAACACCATACACAAAAATAAACTCAAAATGGATAAAAGACCTAAATGCAAGGCCAGAGACTATAAAACTCCTGGAGGAACACATAGGAAGAACACTCTTCGACGTAAATAACAGCAAGATCTTTTTTGATCCACCTCATAGAATAATGGAAATAAAAACAAAAATAAGTGGGACCTAATGAAACTTCAAAGCTTCTGCACAGCAAAGGAAACTATAAGCAAGACGAAAAGACAACCCTCAGAATGGGAAAAAATATTTGCAAATGAATCAACAGACAAAGGATTAATCTCCAAAATATATAAACAGTTCATCCAGCTCAATATCAAAAAAAAGAAACAACCCAATCAAAAAATGGGCAGAAGACCTAAACAGGCATTTCTCCAAAGAAGACATATGGATGGCCAAGAGGCAAATGAAAAGCTGCTCAACATCACTAATTATTAGAGAAACGCAAATCAAAACTACTATGAGGTATCACCTCACACCGGTTAGAATGGGCATCATCAGAAAATCTACAAACAGTAAATGCTGGAGAGGGTGTGGAGAAAAAGGAAGGCTCTTGCATTGCTAGTGGGAATGTAAATTGATACAGCCACTATGGAGAACACTATGGAGGTTCCTTGCAAAACTAAAAATAGAACTACCATATGACCCAGCAATCCCACTGCTGGGCATATACCCAGAGACCACCATAATTCAAAAAGACACATGCACTCCAATGTTCATTGCAGCACTATTTACAATAGCCAGGACATGGAAGCAACCTAAATGTCCATCAACAGATGAATGGATAAAGAAGATGTGGTACATACATACAATGGAATATTACTCAGCTGTAAAAAGCAATGAAACTGGAACATTTGTAGAGACATGGATGGACCTAGAGACTGTCATACAGAGTGAAGTGAGTCAGAAGGAGAAAAACAAATATTGTATATTAACACATATATGTGGACTATAGAAAAATGGTACAAATCAACCGGTTTGCAAGGCGGAAATAGAGACACAGATGTAGAGAACAAACATATGGACACCAAGTGGGGGAAGTGGGGAGGGTTGGGGGGGAATGAATTGGGAGACTGGGATACCAAACTGTGCACTCTAAATATATGCAGTTTATTGTAAAAAATAACAAAATTCAAAGTTAAAAAAAAAAAGTTTCCTTGAGCGTTTTTCTCTCCACATATATGCACAAAGATATTATAATTACTCAGATGTATCATCTATCAGAAACAATGTGCATCATCCTATACTTTTCTCTCTTTCCCCTCATCCCTAAAACCAAATCAAGGGCTGAAAAGTTGTATCTCCTTATTCACATCTGTTTCCCTCTATCATTCTCACTTATTCCAACAAGTCTCTTAATGGTCACCATGTAAATTATGTCTCTATTTGGTCCACTGTTTACACTGTAACTGGAGAAAATATTCTAGACATTGTAATCATGCCACTGCCCTGTTTAACACCCTTCAGAGGTTCATCATTGCCCTTAGGATCAAAGCCTGTGTCTCCAGAGCTTCATCCCACATCTTTTCCTGCTACTCTATTCCAGGCACATCAAACTATTACACTTGCCTTTTTCCCTGAAAGATTCACATCCTCTTATCTCCAGGGCTTTGTTTATGTTGACTCCACCTTCCTAAAACAATGTCACCCCTTTCACATGGATAGCCTCTACTTAAACTCTATGGCTAAAATGTTACTTTCTTTGGAGAGGCATCTCCTGATCTCCTTTCCCCTCATCTGAAGGGTAGATTAGGGGTCTATTCTCTGAATCCCATTGGAACCCATGCTCCCCACTGCATAGCACCCTGTGTTTTGAAGCCTCTTATCCATACCCCCTAAACTCTAGGAGTGTACCCAATATCCCTAGTTCTTAGCACAGTGCTGACACATAGCAAGTGTATGCTCAATAAACATTGCTGCCTTGATGAATTAACATTTCCAATAAAATTAGCATAACCTGCTTCACAAATTCAAATCCACGTATATTTGCAGTGCTTTTACTTCTTCCAAACAATTGCTAAATTACCCAAAAGCCCTTTTAGTGGGAAGGCCATTATGTTCCACTTGTAGAACACTGCCCAGATGCCCCAAGGGATAACTTATTCAGTCTATAGCAGGTTCTGTTCAATTATTCATTGGAATCTGATCAATTGGCTAATGCCATAGTTTCTCATTATCTCACACTGTCACTTTTGGAAACTGGTCCCCCTTGATCCAAAAGGCAGTGCTTGTTCACTGCTTGTGGATGATGCCCTTGCCCGTCTATATTCCTGCTAAGAGGAGGTTGAACTCTTTGAAGGAAGACAAGCTAAGTTCGCCAAGGATGCTCCACATTTGGCCTCCCAAGGGGCCACTCAACAATCAGCCAGAGCAGATTACATATACAGAAGGGCCGGGTCAGCATGACTCAGTGTATCAAGGTTCCAGAGCCAACATTTCTCCCTTTCTCTCCAGTAAGCACCACTTCCCGAAAAATGAGGCCGTTTTTTGTTTATTTTGTTTATATCAAGACACAGAAAGTCTTGGTATGCCTTTCTCCCAGTGTTACCAAAACACAAGTCTGTGTGCCTGACGCACAGTGAGTCCAAACAATACCAAAACGTTGGAGTTTGGAACAGAGAAAGGTTTATTGCAGAGCCATGCAAGGGGATGGGTGGCTCGTGCCTTAAAACCCCCAACTTCCCAAAAGCTTTCAGCAAAGTTCTCTTAATAGGAAAGGTAACGGAGGGGTGTGGTTAGTTGTTGCAAACTTCTTGGTGTCAGATCCTTTGTTCTTGAGGTCAGGTCATGGTAAGGTAACAATGTTCCTGTAAATCTCCACCAAATAAATGTTATTCTGTGTTCTGACAAGAAAGGGCAAGGTCCCAAGGCACAACTGTCACCCTCCGAGGTCCAGGCCTGGCTAAGAGAAGGGGATCCCTGCCGGGGGCTGATTACCCTGCCCTGGAGTATTCATCCAGCTCCAGGTCTGGCTCCTCCCATGAGAGCCCAGACCTGGCTGAAGAGGCAGGTGGCAGGCTCCATAGGCTCCACAGGCCCACCAAACGGTGGGGGCCTGGTCCCGCAGACTGCGTCCCATGCAGACTGCCGCTGCCATTAGGTTGCACAGGCAGGGATGGGGAGAGTTTCACCATTGCCTCAAGGCTTGGGCCTGGCCAGTGGGTGGCCTTGGCAAGGGCTTCTGGAGCCCTGAAGGACACAGCCCCCAGCCTGTTCCCTGGGATCCCCCAGCTCACCTGCTGGCCAGAGGCCAGGTGAGGTGAAGGGCCTGGGGGAGAGGGTCTGGCTTCGCCTCTTACCTCACGCTCTGCCTGACAACCACCACTCTGCCAACTGTTGGCAAGAAAAATGGCCCCCACTAACGGCGGCTCACTGACAGTTGCTCGCTTTGGGGAGGGGCCCACTGTGGCTCTGACCAATGTCTGAGTGGGACGGTTGTAGGGGTGTTAGTGGTCTCCCGGTAACCATTGCCTGGTAACTGGCTGAGGGGCAACAGCCTGGAGCAAGGGCTGCCTGCTAAGGGCTGCGCACTGCTGGCTGTATTACACCAGGACATTCAGAGCTCCTTACTGCTTGCCTACCCTTCTTTTTTTTTTTTTTTTTTTTAATATAAATTTATTTATTTATTTATTTATTGGCTGCATTGGGTCTTTGTTGCTGCACACAGGCTTTCTCTAGTTGCTGAGAGCGGGGGCTACTCTTCATTGTGGTGCGCAGCCTCCTCATTGTAGTGGCTTCTCTTGTTGTGGAGCACGGGCCCTAGGTGCATGGGCTTCAATAGTTGCGGCACATGGGCTCAGTAGTTGTGGCTCACGGGCTCTAGAGCACAGGCTCAATAGTTGTGGCGCACGGGCTTAGTTGCTCCGCGGCATGTGGAATCTTCCCAGCGCAGGGCTCAAACCTGTGTCCCCTGCATTGGCAGGCAGATTCTTTACCACTGCGCCACCTAGGAAGTCCTTGCCTACCCTTCTAAGTGAGGCTTTCTTCCGTCATTCTCTAGCCTAGCCTGTGCTTTGAAAGAAAGGAAAAACACAAATTTGATCTTTTGCAGACTACTTTTCTGGTCAGGCACCCTGGCAGGTCAAGAAAGAAGACACAGGTATGGAAGAACACTGAACTAGTTGAAGTTTGGAAACTTGAGTCTATCCTAATTTTGCAACCAACTAGTTGGCATAATGACTTTAGCCTCTTTAGAGCTCAATTTTTATCATCTGAAAAAGCAGAAGACACTTTGATCATTTTCAGCTGTTTAGAATTCTATAATTTCAATATTTTTCTTAAAAGTCAATTTTGTTGAAATATAATTTACATATAATGAAATGCATTTCATTTTCAGTATGCAGTTTCAAGTATTTTGACAAATTTATACTATTATCAAGTTATAGACCATTTCCCTCATCGAAAAATGGAATTTCCATTTCCATCAGAGTTCCTGCCCATGCCCCTCTGCAGTGAATCCCCCTGTCCTAGGCAACCACTAATCTAGTTATTACTATAGATACAGTTTTTCCTATTCTAGAATTTCAGGTCAATGGAATGATACAGTATATACTCTTTCTAGCTTACTATTTTTTTTTTAAATCATGATAAGATATGTATAACAAAAAATATATGGAATGCAGGACTTCCCTGGTGGTCCAGTGGTTAAGATGCTGCACTCCCAATGCAGGGGGCACGTGTTCAATACCTGGGTGGGGAACTCTATCCCACAGACCACAACTAAGCCTGCAGGCTGAAATGAAGATCTCGTGTGCCACAACTAAGATCCAGTGCAACCAAATAACTAAGTAAATATTTTTTAAAAATACGGAATGCTTCATAAATTTGCGTCATCTTTGCACAGAGGTCATGCTAATTTTTCCTGTATAGTTCCAGTTTTAGTATACGTGGTGCCAAAGTGCGTATGTAAAACCCAGTATCTAAAGACTTCTTTCATACGTGGATTTGTTTTTTGTTTTTGCATGGCATATTTTTGTGATTCACTCCTATTAATGCATGTTCAAGATATTTTAAATATATTTTTAAAGCAAATAGTGTTTTTAGCCTGGATAGTTTTCGAATATCACCAGTCAAATATTAAAAATTTAAATGAACTTGAGTAATTCCTTGATTTCACATGGTATCTGTTTATTAGCAAAGAAAAGGGTCCTATGCTATTTATTTTCAGAATCAATTGATTTCACAAGTGAGAACGTAATGGTGGCCCATGTAAGGATGGTATCAGAACAGGGCAACAGGGATAACTCTATGGCAGCAGGTATAGGCAACCCGTTGTGAGGAGAGCACTGGGGAGAGTGGCAGGGGCAGCATCATGGGGTCAGGATATTGGCTCATACAGGGGATTCAACACATAATAAAATATATTTCAGGGACTTCCCTGATGGTGCAGTGGGTAAGCCACCGCACTCCCAATGCAGGGGGCCTGGGTTTGATTCCTGGTCGGGGAACTAGATCTTGCATGCATGCCACAACTAAGAGTTTGCATGCCCCAACAAAGAGTGTGCATGCCGCAACTAAAAGATCCCGCATGCCACAACTAAGACCCAGCACAGCCAAAATAAATAATTAATTACATAAATAAAATATTAAGTATATATACATATATTTCAGATAATGGTAGCCAGATTTCTCACTGACAGAAGAAAGAAACAAAAACAAAAAGGGAGAAAGTTAGATGAATCCTGCAGTATTGAACTGGGCTTGGAATTATCAATGTGAATTAATAGCTTACAATATTAGCTCTGACCACCGAGTGGGCCTGGAAGCAGAACTATCCCAGTAGAAATGAGTATACTCAGGACCCAGATGTTGGTTTCTAAATAACAGTCATCACTAAAAGGAACTAGTGTTCCTCAAGTAAATAGCTGATTCCAAAGAGGAACAGGAAAATACAAGTTGAGCTTGGAACATCTTATTGTGCCAAGAAGTATGGAATTACTAAAAATAAATGATGGAGAGATGCCAAGAGGACTCAGGATCCAGCTTGAAGGGGCTCCCACTGGCCAAGTCTGGGATAATTTGAGCATCAAAGTAATGATAGTTATATATTATAACTCACTGAATTAAATAGAATCCATGATATAAACAAATGAATAAAACATGGGGAGAAGAGACAGCTTTTTCTTATAGTAAGAGAGGAATAGAAAAATACCATTTGGCAACTATCATAGTAATAATTGAAGAAAGAATTATCAATGGGTGCTAACACTAGTAGATAAAAATATGATGAATTAATATTTGTATAGTTTCAAAGTATTTCCATATAAAATACTTATTAATTACAAAGAAGAAAAATAACTTCACAATGGAGAAAATTAGAAGACATCATCTTAATCAAGTGATCAAATTTAACACCACCAACAGTATACAAAGTGGCACTATGTATCACTCAACAGGATATGAGTGTTCATTGGACAAATCCAAACTGAGGGACAGTCTACAAAAATACTATGTCTTATAATCTTCAAAAATGTCAAGGGCATGAAATTCAAAGACTCAGGAACTGTCTCAGATTGAAACAGTCTGGAGAGACATGACAGCTAAGTACAAGCTATGAACCTAGATTGGATCCTTTATAGGTAACATAAAGAATATAATCAGCAGAATGGCCATCGTTAAAAAATCTACAAACAATAAATGCTGGAGAGGGTGTGGAGAAAAGGGAACCCTCCTACACTGTTGGTAGGAATGTAAATTGGTACAGCTACTATTGAGAACAGTATGAGGGGGTCCTTAAAAAAGTAAAAAATAGAGCTACCAAATGATCAAGCAATCTCACTCCTGGGCAAATATCTGGAGGAAACCATAATTGAAAAAGATACATGTACCCCAACATTCACTGCAGCACTATTTACAATAGCCAAGACATGGAAGCAACCTAAATGTCCATCAACAGATGAATGGATAAAAAAGATGTGGTATATATGGGAATTCTCTGTACTATTCTTAAAACTTTTCTGTAAGTTCAGAATTATTTCAAAATAAACTTTTTTTAAAAAAGGTTAAATCAATTGGTTTCATAAATTTATTTATTTATTTATTTATTTATTTTATTGACTGTGTTGGGTCTTTGTTGCTGCACATGGGCTTTCTCTAGTTGCGGCGAGTGGGGGCTACTCATTGTGGTGTGCGGGCTTCTCATTGCGGTGGCCTCTCTTGTTGCAGAGCACAGGCTCTAGGTGCGTGGGCTTCAGTAGTTGCGGCACATGGGCTCAATAGTTGTGGCTCACAGGCTCTAGAGCTCAGGCTCAATAGTTGTGGCACACGGGCTTAGTTACTCCGCAGCATGTGGTATCTTCCTGGGGCAGGGATCGAACCCATGTCCCCTGCATTGGCAGGCAGATGCTTACCCACTGCGCCACCTAGGAAGTCCTAAATCAATGGGTTTCAGAAATCACTTTAAAAAATACATATTTACTATCTTGGCCAGAATTCCTTAGAATTCTTTTTTTCTTCTTCTAGAATTCTTTTGGATCTGTTAGGATGCATTTGCCTGCAAGTAACAGGAAATCCAACTGAATTGTCTGAAACAATTGAAAAATAAATAAATAAAGGCATGTTCTCACAAAATATTCTGAGGTAGTTTAGCCAAAGGGTTAACTGCCAGCCCAAGGCTTCCATTAAATTGTTCCCCTCTTCCATCTCTCAGCATAGTGGCTTTGCCCTCCTCTCTTAGTTCTTCTCATGACTGCAATATTGTTTCAACGACTCCAAGCTTAATGTTCTGACATTACAACATCCAAAAGCCTGAAAGGGAAGAAAAGTCCATCCCCTACTCATGCCTATTTTTAAACGTCAGGGAAAATTTCCCGGAAGCGCTACAACAGACTTTCCCTCATCTCTCATTATCCAAAATCACATGCTCATTCTTAAATGAATCACTGGCAAGAGAATTTGAATCACCATTTCTAGCCTGGACCAATCAAAATTCATCTTCTGCAGCTAGTAAAAGGTCAGCTTCCTTTAGAAGCATTTTGCCACTTAATACCTGAACAAAATTGGAATTCTATCAGCAAAGAAAGAAGGGATGGCTACTGGGTAAGCAATCAGTATTATCTGCCACATAAAGCTCCTTAATTTGATTGAATAATCTTTAAAGATTTCTTTAGATAGCTGTTTTCCAGTGTATAGGAAAGTTAAAAGAATATGTTATTTATAGTGGATTAATGAATTTACTTCACCACATTCAGGGATTTGATTTTTCTGAATCCAACTATAACCAGTTCAAACCTGCACTCACAGTCCCCTCACCCCTTTGATTCACATCGTTCCCAGTGCTGGCTTACCCAGACACATAATTCATTTAGCAAGTCACAGGCTGCCTCTCAACCTCAGCAGTCCCTGAGATGGATTCACATCTTCATCTGATCACCGTCTATGTGGCCCAGTAGAGACCAAAGTATAGCTTGAAGGGAGTAGGAAAGAAGAATGAGCAATGGACAAAGGGACTGTAGGGACGACCCTGACCCCTTCCCACATATGTTGATTCTAAAACTTGAAAACCAAAAAAGAATGTTTACATTACTATGATTGCGTAAATACTGTTCACTGAAGAGCCAAAGACTTTTCTCTGATTGTTCTTTCTTCTCTGGTGCCAGTGCATGACTGAAAGAAGGTCCTCTTCATGTCTCTCCTCTGTTGGGTGCCTTGTTTTTGGGGTAACCACACCTTCTTTTTCCTTTTGTTAGTGTATTACAAACACAAATAACCTCCTGAGAAAGTATGTGTGGAAGGTAATCTTCCTGAGTCATTGGTTAACTAAAGGTCTCTCCACTCTGCTCTCACACCTGTTAGTTTAACTAGGCACAGAATTCCAGATACAAAGCATTTTCTCTTGAGAATACAATGTCATTTCAACTCCCTATACTTTGACTATGGCTTGGTGTTTTCTCTCTGTGGAAGGTTTTAGAGTCTTCTCTTTATCTGTGGCATTGTGAATTTCACTATGATACAGATACATCTTGCTTTTTGGTTTGTTTTTTTTTTTTGGCATCACTTACTTTTACTTTTTACTGTAAAGAGGACATACAAGAATTTTAAGAAATGATGAATATAAGACAAATCAGAAGCACATTGAGTTACTAAACCCATTTTTGTACACATACACTAAAATTCCAAAAATAGAGTATCACTAAATTTGAGAAACATAGTAGCACTATCATATATACACAGCTCTCACAGAGATCTATCTGGGTCATCTCTGAATCTTTTACATACACATCACTGATGCAAAAAGCCTGCAATTGAACTTCTACTCTCAGTTGTCCTTTTCCTGATATATGGTTAAATATTTAAGGAACTTTAGAGATATGAAGAAAATGTTTTGAATGCTAAGGGCTCTCTGTGCTTTATTTTGAACAATTGTGCACTGTACCTTTAGAAAAACTTTTGTAGTCTGTTTCTAGCTAAGATAGTGGAAGACTATTCTAGTACCTTTTTAGTCAGTTTATTTTTTTCCTACTCAGTTATTTGAGGATAAAGTACAAAAATAGCTTGGGAATCAAATCCCATTTTTATATTGTTAAGTTCATTATAAAATGCAACTCAATTTTTTAAAGTCACTAAAAGGACACTTTCTGCAGCAAAAAAGGGCTAAGTTCAGGTTTTTGTTGTTCGACAAAGACACAATAATGCAATACATACATCATGTAATCATTACAGCCTAAAGTGAAAAGTATGCAGTTTAGGGAGAAACAACTCTGCAACTGTTTGTTTCTTGTCTCCTTCCCAAACAATGAGGAGAATCTCTTGTCATTTTATCTATGTATTTCTTTTTTAAACCTTAGTTTATATGCTGAAAGTTTACTAACCTATGTATATCCAAAACGTGTAAGGCACTTTTGTACACACAGTGGCTTATCAGTGGTTTAGCTGAGTTCTTCTGCACACAGTGAATTGACTTATTCTAGGTAGTTGACAACTGTGGACAGAACACTATTAGGGTCTCTTTCCTCCCAGCTTCTAGTATCTTGAACATTTCTGCTGTATTGCTAGGACTCAAATCACAGAGTGTGCATGGCTGCTAACTGCATACTGCATAGTATATATTCATTGTAAGCATGCTGTATAAACATACCCATAATGAAACTATTATTTTCCACAGCATATGGAAACCCTTCCTTCAAATCCGATTGGCCTAAATGACCAATCATATAGCCCCAGTATTGATGCTATAATAATATCGGGAGTATATGCAACGCCCACATGCCCTTTTCTGTATTTTACCTACTTATCTATTACAAGCCACAGATCCTTACTTATGATGGTATCGTGTCCAAACCCATCTCTGACGGCAGCAGAGCAGATAGATGTATTCCCATGTGTTATCACTTAAATTTTCACCAAATTTTTCACTGGCCTGAATTCTGTTTCTGAGTATCCTTGACTGTTTTTTCCCCATTCAACGTGCTGATCATTTGGTGAGCTCTTTCAATCTAGAAAGTTGTGTTTCTTGGTTCTAGAATTTTTCTGGAATTATTTCATTGATGATTTCTTCCCTTCTGATTTCCTCTTTCTGAAAGTCCTATTAGTTGGATGTTGAATATCCTGAGTTGAACTTCTATGTGAATTATCAAAAGGTCCCAATCATCACTTTCCCCCTACATTCTTAGCTATTTCCCCCTTCCTTAGCTATTTCTATCTTTGCATTTTTAATTTTAGATAGTAAAGGCAGTTCTTCTTATTCTCTTCTTTTCTCGTGTTATTTTGTATTTATTTTATGGATGCAAATTTTCTTGAATTCTTCTGAGGACACTTATTAAAATCATTTTTAAATGTTCTATTTTGTTACCTGAATTAGCTTTTTCCTCTCAGGTTATTTTCCTCTTTGTTTATACTGGTCTCTCTCTGTTGGGCTGTTTCTCTTCAGTGTTCCTTGGCTGTTGGTCACATTTAAGAATTAGGCAAGAGGAAGCCTGTCCACAACTCTGTGCTCCTGGGTAGGGCTCTCTCCTAGCATGTTTGTTTCAGTGTGAATGACAAGAAGCTGGGCACAATTCTACTAGGTGCCCCACTCCAAGTCTGCTCTTCTATTTCTATTTCTCATTTCAGCCAGTGGCTTTTCCAAGAAAAAAATCTTGAGATTATCCTCAATTTTCCACTCCTGTCCTACCATTTCCTAAGTCAGTTTCCAAGTTTCATTGATTTTATTTCCTAAACACCTCTTGACTCTCATGCTTCCTATTTTATCCCCACTGTGTTCACTGTATGTGTCAATTTGGCTCTGTTACAGTACCCACTGAATTGATAATTGCGACAGGAAGGAAGGGGGCAGGGCACAACCATTAAGAACAGGACACCACGGGCCTCTTGCCTCTTGTCCTCCGAGATGGCCCACAATCTGTGGAGTGTGTTTCTCTCCAAATAAGTCTGATTCTTACCTTAAAAAAAAAAAAAGAACAGGATACCAGGAAAACTGGTTAGAACCTACTAGCTTCAAGATGGCAGAAGATCTGACTTCCAATAAACCTTGAGCCTTGTTATATGCTCCTTGTAATAATTAGCATAAGCTAAAGGACACACCCACAGGTGCCATGAGTCTTCTGAGGCTGACCATAAAAGGCCAAAAAGTGGGTGGTGCCCCAGTTCCTGGAAATCCCTGCTCCTTCTCCAAGACAGTTGGAATATTCCTCCTATTTGTTAGCCTGTGAAATTACCCAGTCTATAAAAACTAACCACCCCCACACCTCTGGGCCACTCTCAGTTTCTGAGATGATCCACACTCTGTGGAGTGTGTATCTCTCTAAATAAACCTGTTTTCACCTTACTATGGCTCACTCTTGAAATCTTTTTTGCACAAAGCCAAAGACCCTCACTTGGTGGCTGGTCCCAGGGACTCACTCAAGACCTGGGACATGACCAACCTCTTGTGCTCCATTTTTTCCTACAACATAATGATTTCAAAATAAAGTTTTTTAAAACCAAAACTATGTAAAGAGTTATGCTCAGAGAAGCCAGCTTCTCCAGCTCTAACCCCTCCACCTCATTCCTGCTCCCCATAAGTAACCAGTTTTGTTATTTTTTGGTTGACCTCTTCTGTTTCTTTTTGCAAAAATAAATAAATGTATTTGTTGTTGAACTAATATAGATATATTAAGTAAAATAGTGAATGTATTGTTTAAAAATAAAATTTAAGCAATCTTGAGAAGGAAAAATGGAGTTGGTGGAATCAGGCTTCCTGACTTCAAACTATACTACAAGGCCATAGTGATCAAGACAGTATGGTACTGGCACAAAAAGAGAAAGGAAGATCAATGGAATAGAATAGAGAACTCAGAAGTAAGCCCAAACACATATGGGCACCTTATCTTTGACAAAGGAGGCACGAGTATACAATGGAAAAAAGACAGCCTCTTCAATAAGTGGTGCTGGGACAACTGGACAGCAACATGTAAAAGAATGAAATTAGAACACTTCCTAACACCATACACAAAAATAAACTCCAAATGGATTAAAGACCTACATGTAAGGCCAGACACTATAAAAGTCCTAGAGGAAAACATAGGCAGAACACTCTTTGACATACATCAAAGCAACATCCTTTTTGACCCACCTCCTAGAATCATGGAAATAAAATCAAGAATAAACGAATGGGACCTCATGAAACTTAAAAGCTTTTGCACAGCAAAAGAAACCATAAACAAGACTAAAAGGCAACCCTCAGAATGGGAAAAAATAATTGCCTATGAAACAACGGACAAAGGATTAACCTCCAAAATATACAAGCAGCTCATGCAGCTGAATACCAAAAAAGCAAATAACCCAATCCACAAATGGGCAGAAGACCTAAATAGACATTTCTTCAAAGAAGACATACAGATGGCCAACAAACACATGAAAAGATGCTCAACATCACTCATCATCAGAGAAATGCAAGTCAAAGCCACAATGAGGTATCACCTCACACCAGTCAGAATGGCCATCATCACAAAGTCTGGAAACCACAAATGTTGGAGAGGGTGTGGAGAAAAGGGAACTCTCCTGCACTGTTGGTGGGACTGTAAGTTGGTACAGCCACTATGGAAAACAATTTGGAGGTTCCTTAAAAAACTACACATAGAACTACCATATGATCCAGTAATCCCACTCCTGGGCATATACCCAAAGAAAACCATAATCCCAAAAGAAACTTGTACCATAATGTTTATTGCAGCACTATTTACAATAGCCAGGACATGGAAGCAACCTAAATGCCCATCAACAAATGAATGGATAAAGAAGATGTGGCATATATATACAATGGAATATTACTCAGCTATAAAAAGGGATGAGATGGAGCTATATGTAATGAGGTGGATAGAACTACAATCTGTCATACATAGTGAAGTAAGTCAGAAAGAGAAGGACAAATATTGTATGCTAACTCACATATACGGAATGTAAAAATGGTACTGATGAACTCAGTGACAAGAACAAGGAAGCAGATACAGAGAATGGACTGGAGAACTCGAGGTATGGGAGGGGGCGGGGGGTGAAGGGGAAACTGAGAAGAAGCGAGAGAGTAGCACAGACATATATATACTACCAACTGTAAAATAGTCAGTGGGAAGTTGTTGTATAACAAAGGGAGTCCAACTCGAGGATGGAAGATGCCTTAGAGGACTGGGGCAGGGAGGGTGGGGGGGACTCGGGGGGGGGCATCAAGGAAGGGAGGGAATATGGGGATATGTGTATAAAAACAGTTGATTGAACCTGGTGTACCCCCCCCAAAAAAAAATAATAAAAAATAAATAAATAAAAATAAAATTTATCAGATTCTTGTTCCTATTTCTTTCTTGAACAAAAGACTGTTGCTCTATACAATTCTTACTTCTTTGCTTAACAATATATCCACATCAATTCACAGAAATAATCTTTGTGTTCTTTTCAGTGGCTGTTCAGTTCTCTAATGTGTTGATGCTCTATTATTCAACCAGTTTCCTGCTGTTGGACATTTGAATTGTTTTCAAATTATTGCTATTGTGTATAAATAATGCTACAATGACTAATTTTATGTTTGAATTGTTTTATATTTGTCAGGATGTAACTTCATAGTAATTTCCTAGAACTGGCATTGCTGGGTCAAAGAATAAATGCACATGTATAGTTGCTAGATATTGCCAAATTCCCCTCCTTAAGGCAGTACCATTTAATTCTTTTCGATTTTTGTCATTTTGATATATGAGAATGGGAACTTTAGTGCAGTTTTAATTTACATTTCTCCCATAATATATTGAGCATTTTCTCATTCGTTTGTTTGAAGGTCATTCATATATTTTTTTCTGTGGATTGTCTATCCAGTATTTTGTTCTTCTTTCACAAGTTTTTATCTTTTTATATTTTTCATCTTTACTTTTAAATGTTTTTATATATTAGTGAGATTAGCTATGTAATAAAACCTTTAATATTTTCTCCAGGTTGTAATCTCTCCTGATTGATTGATTGATCTCATTTTTTAAAATTTATTTTGGCTGTGTTGGGTCTTCTTGCAGCACGCAGGTTTCTCTCTAGTTGTGGCACGTGGGCTCCAGAGCGTGCAGACTCAGTAGTTGCGGTGTGTGGGCTCTCTAGTTGTGGTGCTCAGGCTCTAGAGCGTGCAGCCTCAGTATCTGCAGCACATGGGCTTAGTTGCCCTGCAGCATGTGGGATCTTAGTTCCCTGAGCAGGGATTGAACCCACCTCCCCTGCATTAGAAGGTGGATTCTTAACCACTGGACTACCAGGGAAGTCCCTATTTATTTATTTTTTGTCATTGTTATTTTATTTTTTTAAAATTTATTTATTTATTTATTTGGCTGTGCTGGGTCTTAGTTGCAGCACACAGGATCTTTAGTTGTGGCTTGTGGGTTTTTTTCCAGTTGTGGCACGCAGAATCTAGTTCCTTGACCAGGGATCAAACCCAGGGCCCTGGTCAAGGGAGCAGAGAATCTTAACCACTGGACCATCAGGGAAGTCCCAGCCATAGAGTTATATTTTATTTGTTTAAATTAATTAATTTATTGGCTGCCTTGGGTCTTTTTTGCTGCACATGGGCTTTTTCTAGTTGTGGCAAGCAGGGGGCTACTTTTCATTGTGGTGTGCGGGCTTCTCAGTGCAATGGCTTCTCTTGTTGCAGAGCATGGGCTCTAGGCACGTGGGCTTCAGTAGTTGTGGCCCATGGGCTTAGTTGTTTCTCGGCACGTGGGATCTTCCCGGGCCAGGGATTGAACCTGTGTCCCCTGCACTGGCAGGCATGTTCTTAACCACTGCGTCACCAGGGAAGTCCAAGTTATTATATTTTAAACAGTAGTTAATGTTATCAGTCTTTTCTTTATTGCTTCTCCCACTCCCAGATTATAGAGGAATTCATATACATTTTTGCTAGTACTTGTATGATTTGATTATTTACAAATAGCTCTCTGATGCTTTGAGATTTTATTCTAGTATATGAGATGAGGTATAGTCCAAATCTATCTTTTTCAAAATATTCAGTTGTCCCAATGCTTAATTTACTAAAAGTCTCTCTTTTCCAGTGGTTTGAGATGCCACCTTTGCCATATGCTAAATTTCTTTATTTTCTTGAGTCTATTTCTGGACTCTACTATGTTTTAGTGATCCATACACAGTTTCAATTGTAGAGACTTTATAGAATGCTTCCATATCTTGTAGGGCAAGTCTATTCCACACACTAAACTGCATTTGTTTTTCAAGATTTTCCTAGCTCTACCTGCATATTTATTTTTCCATATGAACTTCATAATCAACTCATCAAGTTCCATGAAAAAAAA
Organism: Hippopotamus amphibius kiboko; assembly: GCF_030028045.1. NCBI lineage: Eukaryota > Metazoa > Chordata > Mammalia > Artiodactyla > Hippopotamidae > Hippopotamus > Hippopotamus amphibius. The sequence goes on from NC_080192.1 coordinate 97,803,672, forward strand.
ACAGTATTTTTATTGAGATTACAGTAAATTTGTATATTATTAGGGAAAAATGAACAGCTTTATAATATCAAGTTATTCTATCCATGAACAAAGGCTGCTTTTGTAATTGTTCAAGTAAAAAAACAAATGTTAATGAAATAGAAAATAAAGATACAATGGATAGAATTGTAGCTTAACAGGAAATGACCAGTCCATACTGGTGATTATTCTTTTTTTTTTTTTTTAAGCTCTTTATTGGAATATAATTGCTTTACACTCTTGTACCAGCTTTTGAGGTACACCAAAATGAATCAGCTGTATTTATACATATATTTATACATATATCCCCTCCCTCCCGTGTCTCCCTCCCACCCTCCCTGCCCTGGCCCTCTAAAGCATCACCCATCCCCCTGTTGATCTTCCTATTTTATGCAGCAGCTTCCCACTAGCTCTCTGTTTTACAGTTGGTAGTGTATATATGTCTATGCTACTCTCTCACTTCGTCCCAGCTTCCCCTTCACCCCCCCCAACCCCGTGTCGATTATTCTTTAATAAAGGTTTTATGGCTGTAGTATTATCACAGGAGATAGTCAACGAGGTTAAATTTACCTCTATCCAGGCCCTCTGACTTCTGTCTGTATAATCCACAGTTTAATATAGACAATGTGGGTTTCACAACGTCATATATTACACAAATTTGTGGAATGTTAAAGGATTTTGCAATATACATCATTTCTCTAAATAAAAAAAAAGGAGAAATAGTCTGTCAGTTTGCTAGTTAGCTGAGTATCTTTTGTAAACTGTTTTGCAAGTTTGGGACAATTTATGTATTTGCAAACTAACTACTGTATAGTCTTGCCAGCAGGGCGCTAAAAAAAAGCTCTCTGTACTAAATTTTTAAAAATCATGATCTAGGAATGAGAAAAAATGTTTTCATGTCAGCAAAAGTGGTCTGTAACTAGCCTCATGCATTCCATGAGGGTCAGTATTGATCTCCAAATGTTCTGGTTTGTGTGGGTGGGGATTGAGGGTGGGAGGGAATGAGTCATAATCTTAAATTTCTTCATCCAATGGGTTGTTTTTTTTTTTAAACGCTGGTTCTTTGAAAACCTGATAAAATATATTAGCCTCTGAAAAGATTAAGAAAGAGAGAAGGCAACAGGAAATATTAATTAGAAATGAGAAGTTTCCATAGATGGAGAAATAGGTGTGGCCATGTGATTAAATTCAAAGCACCTGAATTTGAGGAAAAGGGATGTGAGCCACTACCAAGCCTGCCCCACAAGTTTCTCACAAGGAATCCTCTACTCTATCCCTGCCCTCTGATGAGCATGGCTACTCGGAAGCCTGTTTTGAAGAGGGTAGAGCCAGAAGATGATAAGAGCCTGGGTCCTCAAATCACCAGTTCAGGAAGCCGCCTGATAATAAGGAACACCTATTTGAATTTTATTCAAATGAAAGGCAATCTTCTATAGTGTTTGAGCCATTTTGGGGTTTGCAGTTAGAATTACCTTAAACCAGAATTTCGTGTGTAATAAATTCAGCATCTCAAACGAATGGAGGAAAGAATTCTATCCAATACGTATGTTTATTGACACCATGGAAATTGGGTAGCCATCTGAAAGAAAAATAAAGTTGCAGCCATACTTCACACATTATACCATGAAAACTTTCAAATGAATCAAATACTTAAATGGGAAAAATAAAATCATACAAGTTCTAGAAGAAAACATGGAGAATTTCTTTATAAACTAAATGTGAAAGATCTTTCTACATGTGACTCAGGATGGAAAGTCATGAAAGATTAGATTGATAAATTTGAGTAGCTAAATGTAACAACTCTTTGAATGGCCAAAACACACCATATACCAAGTAAAAGTACAAATGATAAATAGGAAACATCTTCACTTTACTCCCTCAGCCCTAAGGGGGGTGGTGGTGGCTATAACTGCAATTACTCTAGAACCTCAGTGCCCTCTTTACTTTTTTTAAATTCTCAATTGCCTGTTTAACCAATTTCCTTTTTTTTTTTTTTTTTCCAGCCACGTGGCTTGTGGGATCTTAGTTCCTGGACCAGGGATCAAGCCTGTGCCCCTTGTAGTAGAAGCATGGAGTCCTAATTACTGTACCACCAGTGAATTCCCTAATCAATTTCTAATATTAACACCCATCTACTGAAACACCTAGTATGGCTTCTGTTTCCTGACATGCAATCTTTTTATAGTTTTTAATTTTTAAATCATGTAAACTATTTTTAAAAAATAAGAAAAAATAGAACAAGGTGGTTAGACTTACTCAGATATAAAGGCCTTTAGAAAGCCATAGGAATTAAGACACTGTAGTTCTAGCACAGGATTAGACAAAGACCAATGGAACAAAGTAAGGATCCCAGAAAAGCTAATACATACATAGAAACATGATATATATGACAGGCAGCATTAAAAATCAGGGAAGAGGGACTTCCCTGGTGGTGCGGTGGTTAAGAATCTGCCTGCCAATGCAGGGGACATGGTCCGGGGAGATCCCACAAGCCGTGGAGTAACTAAGCTCATGCGCCACAACTACTGAGCTCACACGCTGCAACTACTGAAGCCCACGCACCTAGAGCCTGTGCTTCACAACAAGAGAAACCACCACCATAAGAAGCCCGTGCACCGCAATGAAGAGTAGCCCCTGCTCTCCGCAACTACAGAAAACCCACGTGCAGCAATAAACCACAGCCAATAAATAAATAAAAATATTTTTAAAAAAATCAGGGAAGAAAGTATGAATGAAGCTGAAATCATTTTATATTTCATGGAAATATAAATGGAAATGGAAAAAAATAAGAATTGGATCCCCACTTTGTACCATACATGAAGTCAATACCAGGTAGATTATAGATCTAAGTGTGAAAAGGCAAAACTTTAAAACTCTTGAAAGTAAATATTGGTGTAAATATGTGAATAAGAAAGGATTTCTTAAATATGATGCAAACAGTACTAACCATAAGGGAAAAAATTGTCAACTATGACTACATTAAAATTAAATTCCATGCACAAAGGCACCTTAAACAAAGTGGAAAGAAATGCCGCAGTCTGGAAGAAGATATTTATAGTGCATAGAATCAATAAAGGATTAGTAGCCAGATTATAAAGATACCCTACAAAATCAAATTTTAAAAACTCAATAGAAAAATAGGCAAAGGATATCAATAGGCAGTTTTCAAAAGAGTAAACACACGTGGGCAATAAACATCTGAATATATGCTCAACTTTAGTAATAATCAAGGGCATGTAAATAAAAATAACGTCACCATTTCATACCCATTGGACTAATAAAAATTAAAGTCTATCAGTACCTTGGTAATCATTCACAAACATTCAGACCCTTAAGGTAGGAATGGGGACTCTTTGAGGTGATCACATGTCTTGTTTTGGTCAGTTAAATGTGAGCAGAAGTGATGTGTATCACTTCTGTGCAGAAACTTTCACAGCCAGAGTGCGAGCTCTTTAGTTCTTTCTCTCTCTCTCAGAAGCTTATGTCAGAATGAATCCTCCCAGCCCAGGTCCCCGAGTGACTGCAATGAATAGGCCTTCACCATTGAGTTGCCCTGCACTTGCAGCAAGAAACAAACCTCTGAATTAAGTCACTGGAGGTTCTTGGTTACTGTGGCTTAATTTAGTCATCCTGACTGATATAACCTTCATCGCTGGTGAGGAAGCAGAACAACCGGGACTCTCACATACTGCTAGTAGCAGCCCAAGCTGGTACTGCAACTCTGGGGAAGAGTTTGGAAACCTTTAGTCAATCTGTGCAACTCATGTATACACAAGGACAATGATCAAAAGTTTTTATTGCAGCAGTATTTTAAGAAAAAAACTGAAAATAAACTCAATGTCCATTGACAGGAAATATATTTTTGTAGATTCATAGAATAGATGACTAAAGAGTAGCTAAAATAAACAGAAGCTATCTGTCTCAAAATGTATAAATCTCAAAAACATAATTTAGAGTATAAAAAATTACATAAGATGTATAGCATGAGTTCATTATTTAAAGTTTAAATAGTATATTATGTTGTAGATACATAGGATACATAGTAAAAGTATAACATAAACATAATAAACATCACATTCAGGCAAGTGTTTACTTCTGGGAGAGGAAGAGCCGGAAACAGTATTATTCATACAGGGTGAGGGTATTTGGAATGTTTCATTTCTTATAAAAAATATATATCATGCTATTATGTTAAATTGCTGGGTGGTAGGTTCCTGAATATTTGTTATCTTCTGTACTTTTCTGTCTAGTTGAAATATTTAATAATAATTAAAAAAAAAAAAAGAAAGAAAACACAGGCAAACAACAATAAAAAGAAAGAATATCTATAATTCTGCCTCACCTGCCCCATCCCTGAAACGACCTCCATTAACATGCTGGTGTAAATCTGCCCAATGTTTCTCTGTGTCTTTTTGTCTCTGCGCAGCCGGATAGGAGGAACAGGGTGGTAAGTCTTCAGATAACTGTGTGAGGACAGTGCAGAGTTTAGCAGCCTAGATATTTTGGACCTTAACTTACTCATTTAGAAGATGTAGTTTTGCTAAGTTAAAATATTTATTAAAAGGAGAAATTTCATTATTCTATAGGTAAGAATTTGCATAAATTCATTTCCCATCACTTATTTTGATTTTTTAAACATTTTTGCTTTCTCAATTTTTCAGAATTAGAGACTTCTAAATGCATATAAAACCTATAGAATAAATACACATAAGCATGGCTATGAGAATAGGCAATTCTGGCATTGAAGAAGGACGTCAAATTTAAACTTGATCTTTTAAGTGGTGTTCCTTTTTTTTCTGCCTTTCTTCTTTTTTCTCATTTGCCTTCTAGCTTTCCTTACCCATTTTAGCTAAAATGTCTCTCATCAGCTCTTTCCCCAATATTCTGTTTCCTTCTACAAACAATATGCGTATGCACACTTGGCAAGGAAGACTAAGCAAACTATGGTTTCCTTGCACTTTTAGCGCCGCCTTGTGGCAGCATTCTGGTGTCAGAATCTATGCTTTCCTGATTTCTTTTTATGCTCCTGAACACAACTCTGACTGAGGCTTACAGTGTTAGTCATTTAAAGATATCATTTCACACAGTAGTATAGTTCTCAGCCTGTCTGCACAATAGAGCCACCTGGTGACCTTTAAAAAAAATACTAACCTAGGCCCACTCCAGAACCACTGTCAGAGAGACACTGATTTGTTGGACAAAGCTAGATGTCATTTAACAAATACTCAGCTATTGTACACCACTTACTGGGAAAAAGTCATGTTTCTTCTGTGAGTATATAACTCCATATACTCACGATATCATATGACTACTTACTGTTAGAAATGAATACACTTTAGAGACCCTCCCTTCAAGTATTGGTCCCTGATGTAAAATAATTCTGACAGTTGCCTACATTTCTTGCTGAAGCTTCACTTTTTCTTAATTTTTTTGAAATTCTCAGTGGCATGTGGGATCTTAGTTCCCAGACCAGGGATCAAACCCGCACCCCCTGCAGTGGAAGCTTGGAGTCTTAACCACTGGACTGCCAGGGTAGTCCTTGAAATTCTCATAATTTCAATGGTCAATAGCTTCTGGTTGGCTCAAAAAAACTTCTGTTAAAGAATTTTTGATGTGAACCATTTTTAAAGTCTTTATTGAATTTGTTACAATATTGCTTCTGTTTTATGTTTTGGTTTTTGGCTGCCAGGCTTGTGGGATCTTAGTTCCTCAACCAGGGATCAAACCCCCCACCCCCTGCTTTGGAAGGCGAAGTCTTAACCATTGGACCACAGGGAAGTCCTCAACGTTTTTTTTTTTAATTTGGGAAAATATATTATCTACAGACAAGCATAGTCTAAAACAAGGACTCACCACTCAAAATTAATAAACGTGAACACTGTCTTGTTTCATATATAATGTTACTAATAGAGCATACTAATAACAGTAACAAAAGCAGTGAGAACGTCTGAGTGCTAAACTGTGGCAATGTTGTGAATGCAGCACAATTTAGAGAAGAGAGAGGTCATCAGATTCATGGAGGAGGTGAGATTTGAACAGGGACTAGAAGCAAGGGGGAAACTTCAACAGGTAGCAAAAGAAGAGAGCAACCTAGAAGGGGAACAGCATGAGGCAAGGCTGAAAATGGGAATGAGCACAATACCATTATTTCTAAACAATAATGGTCTAATAATATTTTACATTTTTTGAGCACTTACATATGTCAGGCAGTGTTCTAAGTGCTTTACGTGCATGTGTTACCTTGTTTAACACAGCAATATTGTCATCAAAGGCACATTGTCAGGTCATTCTTTTCTGTTGCTCTTGGACAAGTTGTCATGTCTGGGACTCAGTTTCTCCATCTGTAAAAAAGAAAGCAGATAATACTGCTCTGTGCATGGATGTGCATATAGGCGAACACAAGAAGAGACCAAACAGAAAATGACACACCTGTTAGGGTAAATTGGTAGATAAATGGTAACTCTATTATATTTAACTTCTTTTGAGGAACTTCCAGACTGCTTTGCAAAGTGCAAAATGGCTGCTCCATTTTATGTTCCCACCAGGAGTGCGTGAGGATTCCAATTTTGCCACATTCTTGGCCACATTATTAGGTGGCTTTTTGGTTATAGCCATCCTACTGGGTAAGGAGTGGTAACTCACTGTGGTTTTTATTTGCATTTCCCTCATGGCTAATGATTTTGAGCATCTTTTTAAGTGGTTTTGGCCAAATGGCTATCTCCTTTGGAGAAATGTCTTTTCAAATCCTTTACCATTTAAAAAACTGGGTTGTCTTTTTAATGTTGAGTTGTAAGAGTTCTTTATAAATTCTGGATATAAGTCCCTTATTAGATACATGATTTGTAGATATTTTCTCCCATTCTGTAGGCCATCGTTTCATTTTTTTGATTGTGTCCATTGAAGCACAAATGTTTTTAATCTTGGTAAAGTCCAACTTATCTATTTTTTCTTTTGTTGCTTGTGCTTTTAGTGCCATATCTAAGTATCCATTGCCAAATCCAAGGTTGTGAAGATTTACCCCTGTGTTTTCCTCTAAGAGTTTTACAGTTTGCTCTCACAAATCTATGAGGTCTTTGATCTATTTTGAATCAATTTTCGTGTGTATAGTGTGAGATAAGGGTCTAACTTCACTCTTCGGCATGAAGCTATAGTTTTCCCAGCACCATTTGTAGAAAAGACTGTTCTTTCCCCACTGCATGTTCTTGGCACTATTGTTGAAAATCAGTTGGCCATAAATAGATGGGTTTACTCCTGGACTCTCAATTCTGTTTCATTGATCTGTATGTGTATCCATATGGTAGTGCCACACTGTCTTGATTACTGTGGCTTTGTAGTAAGAGTTGAGCAGAAAGTGTGAATCCTTTGTTCTTTTTCAAAATTGTTTCAGCAGTTCTGGGTCCCTTGAGTTTCCAAATATACTTTAGGATTGGTTTGTCAATTTCTACAAAGAAGCCAGCTGGGAATCTGACAAGAATTGTGGTGAATCTGTAGATCAAGTTGAGGAGGACGACCATCTTAACAATATTAAGTGTTCTGATCCATGAACATGGGATAATCTTTCCATTTATTTAGATCTTCTTTAATTTCTTTCAATGATATCTTGTACAAGAGTGAGTCAAAAATTAACCACACTCTGGCTCTAGAATTTAATTAACTTTTAGAAAAGACAAATACATCATTTTTCGACATAATCTCCTTGCTTTTCAATACACTTTGCCCATCTGTCAACAAGCTTTTGTATTCCCTCATTAAAAAATGTTTTAGGCTGAGCTGCAAGCCATGAATGCACTGCTGTCTTCACTTCTTTATCAGAAGTGAATCCTTGTCCTGGTAGGGCTGCTTTCCAGGGACCAAACAGGTGAAAGTCCGATGGAGCAAGATCAGAACTATAGGGAGGATGCTTTAACACCTCAAAACGAAGCTTTTGCAGAGTGTTGACAGTGTGGGCAGAAGTGTGCGGACATGCACACCCTCAGACCGCAAAAAACGAATCACTGCACGCTGCTCTTCTTTTCATGCAAATCACAAGTGAGGCACCCATTTTTGCTCGCACCAGTTACAAACGAACTAATGTAACATGTTCACATCTGCAGAGCAATGACTGGGGAGACAGTAGCTTTGAACTTGGAAAGTGCTAATAAGACAGCATGGCCAACAGAAGTTTTAATATAACTGGAGTGAGGATGATTTTTGACTCACCCTCGTAGTTTTCAGAGTATACATTTTACATTTCTTTTGTGAAATTTATTCTTAAGTATTTTATTCTTTTTGATGTTATTGTAAAGGGAATTTTTAAAAATTTCATTTTCATATTTTTCATTGCTAGTGTACAGAAATAAGGTAATTTTTGTATATTGATTTTGCATCCTGAACTTAATTATATGTTCTGGTAGTTTTTTAGTGGATTTATTGGGATTTTCTACATACAAGATCATGTCATCTGTGAATAGATACAGTTTTACTTCTTTTCCTATTTGGATATGTTTCTTTTTCTGACATGCAAGACAAACTGCAAACTAACAAACAAAAAAGAAAGACGGGACTTCCCTGGCGGTCCAGTGGTTAAGACTTCACCTTTCAATACAGGGGGTGCAGGTTTGATCCCTGGTCGGGCAGCTGGGATCCCACATGCCTTGGGGCCAAAAAACCAAAACATAAAACAGAGGCAATACTGTAACAAATTCAATAGAGACTTAAAAAAAGAAAAATAATGAAGTTAGATTTGTGATTTGTACAGAAATAAACTATGATGATGTAATGAGAGTGACTTGGGTTGCTACCTTAGATTGGGTACATGGAAATGCCTCCTTTGTGGAAATGATATCTAAAATCTGGATTATAATAGACCTCAAGACAGTGGGAACAGTAATGTGAAGGAAATAAACAGTGGGAACAAGCCTACTTATCGTAGGAACAGGTAGGCCATGCGACTGGAGGGGAAAGGAGACGGAGAGGCAGCCAGGGGCTAGGCTGTGTAGGACTTTGCAAACGCAGGCAATGGAAGTTGGATTTTTTCCTAGGTTCGATGAGCTGCTACTGGAGTGTGATTTAACCTGATTCACATTTCAAAATTACTGAAGTTGCTTTGTGGATAACAGAGGTGAGAATGGGAGCTGCAATCACGAGGCTTGGACATGTCAGTAACTTGGAGTGGATTATGAGGATGGAGAGAAACAAATGGATGTAGGGTATATATTGGACTTGCCGATGAATTGGATGTGGGGAGTGAAGGAAAAAGAGGAATGAGTAATTTCTAGATATTCGGCTTGTGCACTTGAGTGGGCAGTAGTGCCATTTATTGAACAAGCAGGGAGTTGGTGGTGGGCTGGGGAGAGGGAGGCACTCCAGGAGAGAATGTTTCAGGCAATCCAAGGTAAAATTGTTTCAAGGTGTTGGAATGTGCTGATAGGCCTAGACTCCAGTCCCAGAGTGTGTGGATTACTTTAGCTCCCTGAACTTTCTTCTCCACCTATGAAATGGGGGATAATACCCAATTTGGGGGTTATTGTGAGGCTGAAGTAAATAAGACACTTAAGAGAGCTAGCAGTATTCTCAGCAACTACTAATTTAGCAACTATTCTTCTACACCACCTCTAGTTTGATACGAACTAGTCTTGTCATAGACAAGTAGTAAAAGCAAAACCAGCTACATTTTCTCAAGGAAAGATAATCTTGGAAGGAGAAGTGCTTATAAATTCATGCTGCAGCCTCACTCTCTGCTGCAGTAGACCTCTTTGAAGACAGCACAGGTCACTCACTACCACATATCAGGAAATAGTTTTCCTACCTAGCTCTTCCTACAAATCCTGTTTACACTGCTTAAATAAGGCAAGATGTTTAGTATAACAAAGTAACAAATGATGCCACAGCAACCACTGAAGTATTAGGTGCCTCTTTTCTTTCTTGCATTAAACAAACACACACATCAGTTTTAGCAACTCAAGTTATAGGAAGAGGGATATCAATTTAATTCCCAAATATTAAAATAACAGGGAATTCCCTGGGGGTCCAGTGGTTAGGACTCCACCTGCTCACTGTTCAATCCTCTGTGGGGGAACTATGATGGCACAATAAAAAATAATAATAGTTAACATTTCTGGCGAGCTATGATTAGCCAGAAAACACTGTGCTAATTGTTTTAGATGTCTAAATCATTTAATCCCCCAACAATCCTATAAAGGTGGAAATAATATTATTCCCATATCATTCTCCCCAATAGATCAGTTTTAAATGAGAGGGTTGGTCAATTAGAATTGAACTGGCTAAGTCTCCCCAGGGCTTTTTACTGAGAGGTGTGAAAAGGTGAGGTTCATAAAAGTTCCTTAAGGAATAGTTGAGGGTTGAAGAATTAACTTGAGGTATTGGAAATAAAAGGATTTTTTTGTTGTTTGTTTTTATACTAAGTTTGGTAGTTAGCATGACAGGGCTTCAGCCTCAGCTTCCAAAGCTCTTAGCATATCTCACAGAACCTGGCTGAGTGTTCTGCAGGACAACAACAAAATGATCCAACAGTATGGAATCAGCACTGTTACCAAATTATCTTTTCTGCAGTATTTTATCCCTCAATGTTTTGCTGAATCTTACCAGGATAATCTCATTTAAAACAATCTTAAAATTTACAAAGTTCACCTCTTCCATAAAAACCTCTGATCTAGAACCCATCTGAATATTTTTGAGAAGATGGAGTGATTCAGATCAAGGGAATTTGCAAACAACTTTTGTCATTAATGTTTATTTCAATTAAATGTGAAATCAGAATTAATGTAAGATAAAATCTCAAAGTATTTGGCAAAATGAATGTTATTATGAGTTTGATTAAAATGTTTGTGGTACCTGTGCTATGAACTACAGAGACGTCCACAAAATTAAAAGCACACACTGAAGAAAATCAAATTCTGATAAATTCTGTTTGTAAAAATCAATTCAGTGGTACAGTCCCCCCAGGGGAGAAGTAATTTGCCTTGTTATCATCGATTAAAAATCAAGTGAGAATATTTTCCTCTTACTTGTGACCAGTCACAGCACCATATAACATGTACAAACCTAAATCCTTTTGATCAGAGTAAACTAAACAAGATTCTGGCATTTAACAGGGTGTACAGATCATGTAGTATAAAACATTTTCTTTTGAAAATAAAAATTTTATAATCTATTTCAAAAACATTAAACAACTGAAAAATATATCCACTACAACAAAATTTCCAAACAGAAGTTCAAAACTCTTGGCAAAGACATACAGTTAACATCAATAAAATCTAGCTTCATTTATCAACTAAAACACTCATTAAAAATAATGATTTCTGTACGTGTAAACTGAGTGTAACACTTCGACATTTCAACAGAAATTGCTGTTCTGCCATAAACTATCAAAGTCTGTTCTCTAACAATTTGAAGAAATTTCAATTATAAGGCAAAGGAAGACTAAAAATAGAGTGCATCAAAGTTTTTCAGGGACTTACATATAAGTAACTTCTAAACACATAATTTTTATATGCTATGGTTTGGAACAAGTTTTCCCTGAACACTCTTTCTGCTTGGTTAGAAAAATTAAAACATGATCTATATAATAGAATTTGATTTTGATTTTTCTTGAATATATGCAATTTTTCATCCATCAAATGTATTTGGGAATCTTTCCTTCCAGACATCTCTAAAGTATAACTAATTACAACTGTTTTAAGGGGCTATTCAAATGGCTATAGAAATATGTTTGAGTTTTAGTGCCCTGAGAACTGCACAGTGTCTCGTACCAACTGAAATGACTTACTACCCTAAAACTATCAATAGTTATTTTAACAAATTCAGAATGGCATTAACTTCACAGAGGGAAGAGGCAATAGTAATTCCAGCTCAGATGACCAATAAATAAATATTAAAAACTAAAATAAAAGTTTGATTAACATTGTGTTTTCTATGGAATAATGCTGAAAAAATATTAACCCTTCTGCCCAACACAGGAAATGCTTCATCCTGAAAATTTATTTAATGTGGTCTTGAGATGTCACTCCTTAACAGTCACGCAAACTTAAAATTAGCATCACTGGAAACTTCATAACACAAATTGCAGTTCTCAATGCTATCCCAAGATTTACAGCCCAAGACATACTATAATCAGTGCACATGTACAGTACCACTACCAGCTGTGTTCCCCAAATATTTTAAAGTCTTAAAAAACTCTTAGCTACTTGAGAGTTTAGACCTCTCCTCTTTCAAGTAAATAAAGGGATAACAAATACTAGGAGCCTTAACTATGCAAATTTGTAAATACTAATTTTCTACATAGCCTAGCATCACACCAAAGGAAAATTAGATTTAAGAAGTTTCATATTTACAATTAGATTTCATAAGACCTAACTACATATTTCCCTTAGCACTATGATTTACGTGGCTCGTAAGAACAATTAATAAATAACTTAAAACATTTAGAAGTCATCGTTCTGAAGATCTTCAAGAAGTGAGCAATTTCAGATGTCCAGAGGTATATCTTCTGTCTTCTTAGTTATATTTTAAGGTGCTTTACACAGGCCGACCTTGACCAAAACGACTTTTAGACCTATATTTTTTAAACAGAAAAGAAGGTCAAAGGTACTTCTAAAACAATAAAAAGTTCCTACTGCTTTAGGTTATGTTTGCTTGACAATGTCAAACTTTAATGAAACTTCACGTAGCTCCATAATCCATTTTCAAAAATTCTTGCAGTGAGATGTATTTTGGAACTCAGATATTTTTTAATTTGGGGGAGATAATATGTACATATATTGTATATTATGAATCTGGAGCAGTGCCCCACAACCAAATAGATCAATATTCCTTCAGTGAAACAAATGAGCATTTACATTAAGTGGGATAAATAAAAACTATAAATAGCACCATAGTAGCTCAGATCAGGCTTGAGTTGCCACAAATGTATGAAAAAAGCTTTTGGCTTTCTAAGGTTTCTGGATTTCAGAATTGCAGATGAGGCATTTGGATGTGTAGTATTTAATGATCAAATCTCGGTAACTGTTAATCTTTCAAAGAAAATTTGTGCTGTAAAATGACACAGGACATACAAGTTAGATTTTATTAAGAGAAATAGAAAAAGAAACAAGAAAGGTTTCAATGAATTATATAAAGTAGTAATATATTATCTACAAACAGTATAAAAATTCTGCTTAATTCACACTATAGCTTACATTTTTATCAGCAGTTGGTTCAGAACAGAGCTGACAATAAACAAGAGACTTTTTTAAAAAGTATACTTTCATTAAATTTTGTGATCATGACCTCTTAAAGTCTTAACTTTTAAGTTAAAATCTGGTTCTGATTAATGTCTTGATGACCTAATGCTCAAAACAAAATAAAACCAAACTCAAATTATATGCTTCTAGTGTTCATATGTTCTTTCCCTAAAAAAAAAAAAAAATCACCTCAAAGCTAGCAGTTTTCTGCCCTGGAGTCTGAATTTGTGAAAATCTCCTTAACTGATCAACCTGTTTGATCATACAGCCTTAATTTAGTATGTCCCCAAATTATTATTACCACAAAGCTTTTTCATATTAATAGAAATAATCCTTAGAAATTCTTCCATGAAGCCATTTTTGGGAATGGTGTCTTATACAGTGGGCACAGGCATATGCATGGGAAAGTGATTACCTCTCTCACCCCCATTTTAATTAATATACATATTTAGTTTTTTTAAATGAAAATATTCCTGCCTTTTCAACATACTCATTTTCCTTTCTGGAATGTTGAAATGTTCTGTTCTTCATCCAGATGCCAGATACAGATGTGTCAGTTTGTGAAATATGACTGAGTGGTTTACTTATAAGGTGTACTTAAACATTTATATGTTTTCCATATTATATTACAATAAAAAGTTTGGAAAAAAAAAAGCTAGTGGCATTCTGAATTCCTTTATGCTGATTTACCTTGTGTTTTTCTCCGAGATGCTTTGCCGTGCATTGACTGGCACTGAGGCTTTGATTTGTGCTTCAAGCCTGGAGTAAATACCTCCTGCAAACTACAGAATAAAGTAGCAAAATTAAGTTATTATCTTTAAGGAACCAATAGAAGCTCTGCTTTATTGAAATGCCATTACTTTTTAACTTAGAAGTAATTTTTTTTAAAGCTCTTTATTGGAATATAATTGCTTTACACTGTTGTGCCAGTTTTTGCGGCACAACAAAATGAATCAGCTATATTTATACATATATCCCCATATACCCTCCCTCCCGCGACTCCTTCCCACCCTCCCCATCCCAGCCCTCTAAGTCCTCACCCATCACTGAGTTGATCTCCCTGTGTTATGCAGCAGCTTCCCACTCGCTGTTGCATTTGCTAGTGTATATATGTCACTGCTACTCTCTCACTTCATCCCAGCTTCCCATCTGCCCCCCACCCTGTGTCCTCAAGTCTGTTATCTGCATCTTTATTTTTGCCCCGTCACTGGGTTCATCAGTACCGTTTTTTTAGATTCCATTTATGTGAGTTAGCATACAGTATTTGTTTTCCTCTTTCTGGCTTACTTCGCTCTATATGACAGACTCTAGGTCCATTCACTTCATTCCAAATAATCCAGTTTCATTCCTTTTTATGGCTGCATAATATTCCATTGTATATATGTGCCACATCTTCTTTATCCATTCATCTGTTGATGGGCATTTAGGTTGCTTCCACGTCCTGGCTATTGTAAACAGTGCTGCAGTGAACATTGTGATACATGTTTCTTTTTGGATTATGGTTTTCTCAGGGTATATGCCCAGGAGTGGGATTGCTGGGTCATATGGTAGTTCTATTTTTAGTTCTTTTAAGGAAACTCCATACCATTTTCCACAGTGGCTATGCCAATTCACTTTCCTACCAACAGTGCAGGAGGGTTCCCTTTTCTCTACACCCTCTCCAGCATTTACTGTTTTTAGATTTTTTGATGATGGCCATTCTGACTGGCATGAAGTGATACCTCATTGTGGCTTTGACTTGCATTTCGCTAATGATCAGTGATGTTGAGCATCTTTTCATGTGTCTGTCGGCCATTTGCATGTCTTCTTTGGAGAAATGTCTATTTAGGTCTTCCACCCATTTTTGGATGGAGTTATTTGCTTTTTTGATATTGAGCTGCATGAGCTGCTTGTATATTTTGGAGATTAATCCTTTGTCAGTTGTTTGCTGGCAAATACTTTCTCCCATTCTGAGGGTTGTCTTCTTGTCTTATTTATGGTTTCTTTTGCTGTGCAAAAGCTTTTAAGTTTCATGAGGTCCCATTTGTTTATTTTTGAATTTATTTCCATTATTCTAGGAGGTGGGTCGAAAAGGATCTTGCTTTGATTTACATCACAGAGTGTTCTGCCTATGTTTTCCTCTAAGAGTTTTTAGAAGTAATTATGATTTTTTAAATTCAGGCTCTTTGAGTTATAATTTATGTTTATTATTTTACATAAGTAAAATTCACCCATTTTAGTATACTGTTTTGAGTTTTGACAAATGCATACAGTTGTGTAACCACTCATAATGGAGACATAAAACAGTTCAATCACCCCAAGAAAATCCCCCGGTGCCCCTTTTAAGTCCAACGATTTGACACTACCAATTTCTGGCAACCATCAACCTGTTTTACGTCTCTATGCTTTTGATTTTTCCAGAAAATTATATAAATAGAATCATATAGCCTGTAGCCTTCTGAATTGGGCTCCTTTCACTTAGCATAATGTGTAGGAGATTCATCTATGTTGCAGTATGTATCACTAGCTCATTCTTTTTTATATATACTAAGTCTTATTTATCAGGTAAAGGACATTTGGGTTGTTTCTAGTTTCTGGCAATTCTAAATAAAGCCACTGTAAGGATATGTGTGAAATGATCTGTATGGTGAATAAACATATAATGCTATAAGAAACAAACTTTTTTCCAAAGCAGCCATTCCATTTTGCATCCTTACTAGCTATATATGAGAATTCCAGTTGCTCAATATCCTTGCCAGTGTATTTAAAAAACTGTTTTAGACATTCTAGTGGTATCTTGTTGGTGTTAATTTACATTTCCCTAATGATTAATGATGTTGCATCTTTTCCTGTGCTTATTTGCCACCTATATCCCTTCTTTCATGAAGCGTATGGTTAATCTTTTGCTCACTTACTTTTATTGGATTGTTTATTTTCGTATTGAGTTTTGAGAATTCTTTATATATTCTGGATACCAATCTTTTACCATATAAATATTTTACACATATTTTCTCATAATTTATGGCTTGTCTTTTCATTCTCTTAATAACGCTTTTCAAAAAGAATATGTTTTAAATTTTGATGAAGTCCAATTGCCAATTTTTTTCTCTTATGGATAATGCTTTTGGTGTTGTAGCTAAGAAATAATTGCCTACCCCATGATGATAAAGATTTTTTTCCTATGTTTCCTTCTTGTAGGGAAGTAAATTTTTAAATAAAAGAATTAAGGGCAAGAGTTACTGTGAATATCTAATACTGATACTAATGATGATACATAATGTTGTGACTAATATGTAATTTAGTAAGAGTATAGGTATTTCTTGTTGTCATTTTCAATAAGATAACATCTTATTTTAAAGATAACACCTAAGCACTGCCAGCAGAGTTGATCAAAATTAGCAACTTCCAGGGGGTCACCCTCTGGATACTCTGCAATGAAGAGTTAATCTGCTCTTGGTTGGACAGTACACTTTCAGTGACAACGTACTTTACTATGTGTGTTATAGAGGACCTATGGACCATAAGAGGTGGTGAGAAACTTACGTGAACAAATTGGCTATCTGGTACAGAATATAAAAATATATTAAAAAATTTACTCTTTTAAAATTATAAAGTACCTTTATACTTATGATGAAAATAAAGTAGGAAGGCATATCTAAGCAAGCACAGTACACGAGTATATAATTCTTACTTCTTTTGCTTCCTTTGACTTGACTCGGTCCAGATCACCCAATCTCATCTTTATTAGGTGCCCTGTAATTTCAGACATCCGCTGTTGATCTGAAGGTAAAAATTAATAAACCTTACTTTTTATGAGGATGTTTTTATTACTTTTATTTCTTAAGGAAGATTGAAATCATCAAGAGTTTATGAAAATATCATTGGATATTATTTACAGACACATACACCTATTTATCTTTGAAGGATTTTAGGCTACAAGTGCCAAAATGACTCCTATACAGATAACTGTGCTACTTTTATTACTGTAAATCAGCCTAAGGCATATTCATCCTTCTTGAGAGCACAAGTAGGGGGTGAAAGTCAGTCTGAGAGAACTCAAGATGACAGATGCATAAAACAACACATTATCTGCTGGGATTGTCTAGTAATGTGTGCTAACTGTGGGCCTTATACCAGTTGGGATCTTTAAAGTTATTCAACATACTTCATAAAGTAAGAGATTCCTATCACTGCTATTTATACCTAACTTATACATTACCCAAATAGTAAAACTTACCATCTTCTCTTTGTGCATCTTGGTTGAATCTCAAGGACCTTGTGGCATCCCACTTATTCTTCTGCATACTCACACTATTGAAAAAAATTAAACAAAAATCAGCATGGATGCTTTCAGAGTGAACATCTGACTGGATTAAGGAGCAATACTCACATGAAAGGAGACACATCTCTAGAAGTTGACTAAAAAAAAGTAGACAACATTAAGGCCCAATTAGAACATATTTACTGATTAGTGTTATAGGTAATAACAAAAAAAGTTTACATTTATTGGGTACAAGATACTGTACACCAAGAGCATTATAAGCACTCTTTCTTTGAAGCCTTGCAACAACCATGTGAGATGTGCTATTATCTCTACAATAAAACAGCTTCAGAGAGGAAACTTGTCCACAGAGAAACAGACCTAGAATTTGAACCCAGTTTTATTTGTCTGACCTGCAAGTCCCCCACCTCTTATACAATCTTTTAGAATTCACTCATTCTGTGCCTGTAGTCCTTAACATGGAGATGAACGTACAACCTATCCAACATATATTGTGCGGAACTTGTCTGAATCCCAGCTTTTCACACATTTTTAGAATCCATAGTTTCTCTTTTAGCCAACTGTAGTTATACTGTCCTCTTATTCCTACCTGGCTTTTTACTCCTTCCTTGGAAGGCATTGGGAAATAAGAATAATTTTAAAAGGGCATAAAATATAATTTATTTAAAAAATTTAAAGCCTACTTATTTTATTTTTTGAATAACGCTGGTTCAAAATTCAAGAAGTTCAAACAGCACATCTAGTAAAAAGCCTCTGACCCCCAGACATTCAGTTCCCTTCCTTAGAGGCAACTAATTTTATCCATTTCTTGTATAGCTTCCCACAGATATTTTATGGCTATACAAGAAAATTCATACATATTTCTTCATCTATTCTACACAAAAGGTAGCATAATATGCCACTAAACATACCACTCTGCACTTTTCCTTTTTTCTTTCTTTCTTTTATTGAAATATAGTTACTTTACAAAGTTGTATTAGCTTCTGGTATAAAGTGATCCAGTTTTTTATATATATATATTCATTTTCATATTCTTTTCCATTATAGTTTATTACAAGACATTGAATCTAGTTCCCTGTGCCATACAGTAGGACCTTATTGTTTATCTATTTTATATATAATAGTAGTTTGTATATTCTAATCCCAAACCCCTTATTTCTCACTCCCTCAACTGCATTTTCCATTTTTCATGTGTCAATATACCTTAGAGATCTTTAATCTCAGTCTTTACAGCGATTCTTCACTCATTTTTACACTGCTAGCATTCCACTGTGGTACTCATTACTTTTCCTTCTCAGATTTTTCCTGGCCGTACCTGCTTATTTCTCAATATGAACTTTAGAGCAGTAATAGAGTTACCTTCTCCAATGTCTTTTCTTTCTTCTGACCACAGGGTGAAGACATCTGCTTTTTTGGTTGTTTAGTGAACTTCTTTGGCTTCTCCTTTTTCCCTGATAACAGAAGGTCAACGTTATGAGCATAAGTCTCATATGCTTTTCCCATGCACTTCTCACATTCAAACAATAAAACTACTGAAAAATAAAACATTGTTTTCGAAAACTAACAAATTACCTCTGGGTAAAAAGTAAATATGGAGAAATCAAACTAAAAGTGCTTTACAGAAGTTCATTTTAATTACTTCTTTCTTCTTGGTGAAAATCTTTGGGGAAAAAAATGAAGGCAATGAATTCCAAGTTCCAATGAAATTAAATACAGAAAAATATTGGGGAAATTATACATATTTCTTTCTCTGAATCTAATTTGACAGTAGAGTCACCTCTTCTAAATCCAAATTTTTTATATTAAAAATAACTAACACAGAAAAGCACACTTTGAGAATGGGAGGAGAGAAGAGCTCACAAAAAATCTTTAAAATGTCTTTTATCCACGCAGGAAGTGCGGCTATGAAGGTAAAAATGGAGGTAGAGCATAAATGATCTTGGAAAGAAGCAGATTTGGGACAAACTGTATTTGAAACTAGGGCATTCCTGCAGTCAATATTCTGACTTTACTCTGGCTGACAGTTTAGTGGAGAAAGGACAGAGGCAAAAAAAGGGAGGGGAAAGAAGTAGTTTTCTAAAAACAATGTTTGAAGGTTAAGAATAGTATATTAGATCACTGTTTCCCACATATCAATTATTGGTACACCACTTTCACACTTTCTGCTCTATCTTAAAAGGGAAACTTTATCACTATCATGAATGAAAAAGCTGTAAAATGTGCTACATAGAAGATAATTTTGAAGATAACAGAATAAAGACAAAACAACACCAATAATCTGGATAGATTTATTTGTCTGCTGGCAAGCCCTGAGCCCCTGACATGTCTCTCTGCTAAAGTGAGAGATTAACAAGCATTATAAAATTGCTAAAAGCCATGATAGGGTGGGACATATGACAACGGCAGTGTGAAAAAGCTGGGCATTTCCTTCCCTAAAAACAGAACAAAAAGGGGGGAGTCAAGGAAGGGAGGGAATACGGGGATATGTGTATAAAAACAGATGATTGAACTTGGTGTACCCCCAAAAAAAGAAAAAAAGAAAAAAAGAAAAAAAAAAACAGAACAAAAATATTATATAAACAACCATCTGCAGGTACTGGCAGTCAAAGGAAGATAGAAAGTTCAATGTTCATATCTGAAAGATACAAGAGGTAAGAACTGTGAGTTCATGGCTTTCTTGTCTGAGGGCACTTCCCCACCTTCAAAGCTCAGCGAAGAAAGCTACAACCTTGAGTTCCAGGGAGAAGATGACAGAGTTCAAAGCAACTGAGAAGCTGGATTGTTTTTTGTTTTGGCTGTGCCGCGTGGCTTGTGGGATCTTAGTTCTCTGACCAGAGATAAAACCCATGCCCCCTACAGTGGAAGCGTGGACTCCTAACCACTGGACCACCAGGGAATTCCTAAGATGCTGGAAGTTTAAAGGGGAAAGTTTGGAAGCAAGAAAGAGACCTGAGGGCTAAAATGTGAATATAAAGTATGCCCAAATTCCTAACTGAGTGTTAAATAAGTATATGGGAGACCCTAGGAAGCCGAGCTAAAAAGGCAAGCAGAAACTAGGGTGGGGTGTGGATTCTTGCAAGATGGAACTGCTCTTTGTGAGATGTGGGAGTTTCTTGTGCCTTTTGATTGAATGATTTCCCCAAACTGCCTTTAGCTTGAGCTTATGTGAGTCTTATTGGCTTTAGGTATCAGAGGTCAGACCTGGGGACTGGAAAAACAAGTAGGAATCTAGCGGGGAACCCAAAATGCAAGGAAGCCACTAAGCAGGTGAGCCCCCAAATCTGAATATAAATTCTGTCCAAATCCTTGGCTGACCACTAAACTACACAGGCTGGTATGGCCCCTGGGGGTGGGGGGTGGGGGGGTGGGGAATGGCAGGGACAGGCAAAAGCAGCAGCAGTTAGCAGCCAAAAAAACCTATGCAAAGACACCATCCACTGCACACCGGCTGGGAGACAGATTTTGCAGTCTGGCTCAGGCAGATTAGTTGATTACTAGAACAAAAATTCCAACAATCCTTAGAAGAACAAAACAGATTTCAGAGTTGCACAAAGATAATCTACAATTTCCAGTTTTCACCAAAAAGTTATGAGATAAAGAAAGTGAAAAGTATGACCCATTCAGAAAAGAAATAGTCAATAGAAACTGATTCTGAGAGGGCCAGCATGTTGGACTCAGGAGATAGTAACTTCAAAGCAACTATTATAAATATGTACAAAGGAAAAATGGTTATACTGAGTAAGTACTCAGAGAATCTCAATAGAGAAATGCAGAGTATAAAAGAAGAACCAGGGGGAAATTTTAGAGCTGAAAGGCACAATAATTGAAATGAAAACAAATGAAAAAATGTACCAAATGGGCTCAAGAAAAAATCTGAAACAGCAGATAAATGAATCAGTGAACGTGAAGTTAAGCACTGGAAATTATCCAATCTAGGGGAGGGGGTAAAAAAGAGAGAACGTTGAAGAAAAAACCCCCCAAACCTCAGAGACAATATCAAGAAGTAATAGGTGTACTGGAGTTCCAGAAAACGAGTGAGAGAAAAGGGCAAATAAAATACTTAAAGAAATAATGATTGGACTTCCCTGGTGGCGCAGTGGTTAAGAATCCACCTGCCAATGCAGGGGACACGGGTTTGAGCCCTGGTCTGGGAAGATCCTACATGCTGTGGACCAAATAAGCCCATGTACCACAACTGCTGAGCCTGCGCTCTAGAGCCCGTGAGCCACAACTACTGAAGCCCAAGTGCCTAGTGCTATGATCTGCAACAAGAGAAGTCATCACAATGAGAAGCCCACGCACTGCAACGAAGAGTAGACCCCACTCACGCAACCAGAGAAAGCCTGTGCACAGCAATGAAGACCCAATGCAGCCAATAAATAAATAAATAAATTTATTAAAAAAAAAAAGGAAAAATAGGCAAAAGATTTAAACATACTTCACAAAAAGTCATACAAACGACCAACAAGCACATGAAAAGATGCCTAGAATTATACACACACTAGAATGCCTAATGTTAAAAACAAAATAAAACAATAATACCAAGTATTGGTACAAATGTGTAGCAGCTGGAACTCTCATACATTGCTGGTGGGATGTAAAATGGTACAGTCAATTTGCAAAACAGTTTGGCAGTTTCTTGTAAATTTACACATACACTTACCATATAACCCAGCAATTCCACTCCTAGGTATCTACCCAAGAAAAATGAAAACATGTCCACACAGGCTTTTAGGCAAATGTTCACAGCAGCGTTATTCATAACAGCCAAGAACTGGGAACAACCCAAATGTCCATGAAATGGTGAAGAGATGAACAGATTATGGTATATTTCTATAATGGAATACTACTCTGCTATAAAAAGGAACAAGCTGCTGATATACACACCAATATGGATGAATCTCAAAAACATCATACTAAGTGAAAGAAGCCACACACAAAAGACTATTCATGATTCCATTTATATGAAATCTTAGAAAAGGTAAACCACAGTGACAAAAAGTAGATTAATGGTTGCCTGGAATTGGAAGTGGGGAAAGGGAACTGAGTGTGAAGGGTTAGGAGGAAACTTTTTGGACAGATATTCTAGGTCTTGATTTTGGTGGTGGTGATACAACTGTGCTTAAACTCATCAAAGTGTACACTTAAAACTGGATGAATTTTATTACATGTAAACTATACCTCAATCTACTGTGAAAAAAAAACAACATAGTAGCATTTTCTCCTTCACTAATTAGTATTGAAAAATAATTGATAAAGACTAGTTTCTTCATTAGGGGATTCAACATGTAAAGAAAAATTATATAAAACTTAGAAATAAGACAAAGGGAAGACTGCATGTCCTTTAAGTGATATATTGGAGAACTTCTTAACAAGCTCACCCAAAAAATTACTTAACCCTCTAAGAGAACATCCTCATGTTTGACTTTCCTATCTACTATTGACTGAAGGCCCAGATGCTTTGAAGCTTCATGTTACTTTGCAAATTTTTATGTCTAATAGAAATGCAAATGATTTCTGTCTAATAGAAAAGATAACCCTGGGACTTCCCTGGTGGTCCAGTGGTTAAGAATCTGTGCTTCCACTGAAGGGGGCATGGGTTCGATCCCTGGTGGGGGAACTAAGATCCCTCATGCTGAGTGGTGGGGCCAAAAAAAAGGAAAAAAAGAATAAAAGAAAAAAAAGACAAGATAACCCCAAAGGTTATGGGTGTATTGTCTTGTAGGACATTAATCAGTTTTATATCTAATTTGCAATCATTTTTTAACGTTCTTTTTTCAAATACCTACAAATACCTGAGTCTTCAAATGCTTAACCCTAACTCTTTTCCCTGCTATTTCTCTAACAGGTTGAAAAATTTTGACACGAGTTCATTCCATAGTTGTATAAAATCACGGTTTTAATTGTTAAAAAATCATACTTTGATGACTATTATTCAATGCTTCATTTGAGTGTCACTTCAAATTATCTCAGGTACAATGAGGGAATCACACATTTTGAGAAACCCATTAAGTTATACCTGAAATGAAAACTTGGAGGATTATTTCTTAGTATACCACACTTTAAAAAAAAAAAAAAAAAACTATGAGTATTCTGTGTTAGTGTCAGGGTTAGGGAATCTTGATGAAGCCGCTATTATTTATTGTTTCCACGTTACAATCTACCATGTAGACTTATAAAGCCATTTCCTCATCCTTGCATTAAATCCTTCAGAATAAAACCTCCTCATAAAAGGGAGACTTAATTTTTAACTTAGAAATCCATACTTTGTTTCTTGGATACTTCTTCTTCATCTCCAACTTCATCTTCAGTGACCTCAGACCCAGTGGTATATTCTTCTTCTTCTGAAAATAATGACTGTTGTTTCTGAATTAAAAAAACAAAATAAATCGTATTAGAATTGTGTATTATCACATCACCAATGACTTCTTTCAAACACACTTATCTAAATTTATTTTGGGTGAATGAGCCAAACAAGAACTGATGAAATGACCACTGCCTAGCACAGCATTCAGGAAATGGATGTAAGAATTTCTACATTTAGGACAGGATAACATTACATTGAATATTTAAAAAATTTATTTCCTTTATAGATTGTAGCAGAGTGATGGGCACATTATAGTTACTTAGTATTTGTTGATTGCACCTCTATCACTCAACTGAAAGTATTTTCCTTGATATTAAGATTAAATTAAAATACAATAATTGCCAATATGAATGCAGTTCTCATAAACAAGCAAACGTGCACATTCTCTGGGTGAATGTGGCTCTGGATCATATGAACATATCTGCATCAGTTTCCTGCATCTATCCACCCTCCTGTCTGTTATCACTGATACAAATTTCTATTCCATTCTTGTGAATACTGGTGGCAGATGGCATAGTAATGGCAAATAGGTAAAAAACAAGCAAACAAAAAAATCAATAAATCAAACAACCAATTGGAACTTAATTGATTTGTTGTTTTGTTCAATGTTCTAAATGAGACTTAAAAGTGACTTTAAAAAAGTCATTTAAGAAAACTTATGGATTATGCAGCCAGATAATGGAGTGTCTGTTTTAAACAATGACATTTTTAGTAAGTGCGAAATTATAGAAGCTGAAAAGGATGATATACATTTAACTAAAATCTATAAAATTAGATACTCATAAGATTCTATTAAACTGAACTTAGATTTAGGAAGAAAGAGATTCATGAAAGCAAAATACAGTTGCTCACTTACCAGCTGCAGTGTCCAGTTTTTCAGTGACAAGAACTATAAAAAAGACAAAGGAATATGAGATCAATATATCTGCATCTACCCAGACTGCAGCTCCTTATTTCACATGGATATTGTAGAAGAGTTGGAAAAAGTTAAAAAAAGTTGGTTCCCTTCTAGGTTAAAATATAATTTTAAACTCATCTAAAAATGATATAGTACAATCTTTTATACTCCTTGCCTAGAGAAAAACGTATATGTCTACAAAAAAGAAAAAAAATCAACAGTTCCTAGTGTCATTTCCAAAAGACAAGTAAATCACATATAATATAATTTTATATTGTGAATTATTTCAATCACTTTTTAATGTTTATATTCTATTATAAAGAACCAGATTATATATGGATTTTCAAGAAATCTAATTTTCTATTTTGTATATAATTTATAAATAAATGTGAGTAATTAAACACAGCCATGTGAAGTTTATAATGCATTTTACATGGAATATTTCACTTTCTCAAGTAAATGCCACTTCAACTAACACAGGCAAACAGAGACTCCTTGGCTGTTTGTAACAGGAATCAAAGGAATCAAAGCTTTCCAGTCACCTTAAAAATATCTCAGTTTGAAGCTCTGGAAAAACTAAATGCATTACTGAATACAATTAAAAAAAAGAATTTCATATCAAAAAAAGTTTATAGGACTAGGAGGGGATAAAATATCCCATTCATACTATCTTCATTCCTCAAAACATTATTTGTCCATAATAAACCCTGAAGATTATATTTTCCCCCCAAATTTAAGTTGATTAATTATTAATTCTTTTCGTGCAAGAAATATATCATCCTTATAAAACTGTTATCTTAGTATAATATCTTGTTATGATAGTCAGTAAATGCATATTAATGGAAATTTTCAATATTAATTGTAACCGATCAAATTTGTGTCAAAGATTAAATATTATCAAGTGTTTTTATAAGTAAAGAATAAATGAAACAAGCTACTTACAGCATTGAGCTCTGCACTCTTGGGGCCCCATGGTGTATTTGGCTCCAGTAAAACATCACAGTCTAGACCCTTTTCATCACAGGGACCACCAGAATCACTTGAAAGAAAAAGACATTTTATGGACAAGTGTTTGATTTAAGAATTTTTTTTTTTTTTGGCCTTGCTACGCAGTAGGATCTTAGTTGTCCAACCAGGGGTCAAACCTGGGCCCTGCCTGTGAAAGTGCCAAGTTCTAACCACTGGACCGCCAGGGAATTCCCTAATTTCTTAAGAATTTAAATGCAAACAATATCTTTTTTTATGCAAATGTTTTATAAATTGCTCTTCAGAAATACAGTTGTTGAGTATAAGGTATGCCACTTCAACATTTACATTTCTTAATGCATCTAGTGATTCTCCCAGCATAAGTCACTCCATTTGGGGAGAGCACCACTTTACTCCAAGCATCGTACCTGCCAGGCGGTGAAATCGCCTGTTATGGTAGATACTGCTTTGAGAACAGCCTTTTTTAGAGGGTCCTCCTATCCCCAACCTGACAGCCTGTTGCAATTGCAAAATGATGGAAGTGACTTCATTAATTAATAAATCCAAAGAGTTCAAATTTATGCAAAGATAACCTCAATCATCAATTTTTTTTCCAGTTCTATCAATTAGCTAAGATGGCCTTAAGTAACTTGAACAAATTTTTTAAAACCCTCAAAAAATTGGATTGTGGGCCCCATCCTTTTAATCACCAGGAACTTTTATTATTAGTTTTTCTTCCTCTTGGACTTTGAATATTTTGAGGGTTTTTTTTTTTTTCTGTCAAACACCTGCTTGCTCTTATTGTAAACTAACATATAATTTCAGCGAGGCTTTCTGACATAATGTAAACTATTTGAGGACTGCCATTACTGATTTGGGGAATCACCGAGGGGTACATGATTCTAGGATGGAAACCATTGAATAAAGCCACAGTACAGCATTTCCCCCACCTCACCTAACTGTATCTTTAGCAAAAGGCACAAGAATGACATCTTTGTGTTTCTGCAGATCATCCAGTATTCTGGCAGTTGGGCGGGACAGCAAATCTTCACCTTCACCTTGATCACAAAGAACAACCATGTGGTCCTTCACTTTACAACCCTGTCGTGTAAAAGACTAAATCTGAGAGGTTGGTTCACTATAGAAACATTCCGTTAAAGACGACTGTATGTTTCTGTTCTTCTTTGCCCCATCATACCATCCCATTAACACTTTTACAACTTTCTCTCAAGAAAAAATAATACTCATACAGAAAAGAGCATGGAACATACATGTGTACCTTCACAAATATCCATGTAACACCATCCATGCTAAAAAAAACAGAATATTGCCAATACTCCAGGATCTCTCACAGGCTCATGCCCAACCATAATTGCCTCCATCCTCCCAAAGGATAGTCTCTACCTCAGCTTTTATGGTTCTCACTTCCTTGCTTTCACTTTTTATCACTTAAGGATGCATTCACAAACACTCCAGCTTAGTTTTGTCTCATTTGCTTTAATACTATGTTTTTGTGATTACTGCATGTAACTAACATTTGCTTTAATGGACAGTATGACACTGTATTAATAACCACAATTTGCTTATCTATTCTACAGTTGGTGGATGGGTTGTTTCCAGTTTGCAACTATTCCAAGTAGTAGTATTATGAACATTCTTTAACATGTTTCCTGATGCACAAGTGCTCATGTGTACCAAATTAAATTACTAATGGGAGTTCTCATTACTCTATATTCTTGATAACATTTGGTGAGACATTTTCATTATAGTCATTCTGGTGAGCGTGTAGTGGTATCTCACTGTGGTTTTAATTTGCATTTCCCCAACTAAAAATGATGTTGAGCTCCTTTCCATGTTTACTGGACAAGGAACTTTCCTGTGTGAAGTTGCCATTGTCTTTTTGTTATTAATTTGTACAAGTTAAAAAAATCTTAATACGAACCA
Organism: Hippopotamus amphibius kiboko; assembly: GCF_030028045.1. NCBI lineage: Eukaryota > Metazoa > Chordata > Mammalia > Artiodactyla > Hippopotamidae > Hippopotamus > Hippopotamus amphibius. The sequence continues at coordinate 97,831,346 of NC_080192.1, forward strand.
TTTATGGATATATGTTGCTAATATCTGGTCTCACCTGTGAGTCTGTCACCTCAGTTTCAGTTTAATGTAGTTAATGTACGTGAATTTAAAATCTCTCCCTTTATGGTATTATCTTTTAATAGCTTTATTAGTTTTTTTTTCTTTTTTCTTTTTTGCCACCCTGAACGGCTTGAGGGATCTTAGTTCTCTGATCAGGGATCAAACCCATGCCCTTGGCAGTGAGACCATGAAGTCCTAACCACTGGACTGCCAGGGAATTCCCAGCTTTATTAGTTTTTGTTTCATATATAGGCTTTTTTGGGGGGAATAGTGTGGGCTATTCTTTCCCCATTTTGATTTCCCAGTGTCCCTCTTATTGGAAAGTCTATCCTTTGCCTACTGCTCTGTTAAGTCACCTTTGTCAGTCAAGTATCCAAGTACTTTTGGGTATCGACATTCCTCAGTATCTGTGGGGGATTGGTTCTAGGAGTCCCCATATATACCAAAATCCATAGATTCAACCAACTGCAGATTATGCCGTACTGTACGTATTTATTTTTTAAAATCCATGATGAGTGGACCCGAGCAGTTCAAACCAGTGTTGTTCAAGGGTCAAACGTACTTCATTTTCTTCTACTGGTCCATCTGTTTAATCCTCATCAGTATCACACTGTCCTAATTACCAAAGACTTATAATAAATTTTGATACTGAGCAGAGAAAGTACTTCTACCTTTGTGTTCTCTGAGAGTATCTTAACTACTCTTGGCCCTTTGAATTTCCATAAATATTTTAGAACCAGCTTAGAAACATTTCTGATAAAAAACTATTAGGATTTTTATTGAGATTGCATGGGTCTATATAGGTCATTCTGGTGAACATTTATATCTTTACAATATTGAGTCTTTGAATCCATGAACATGTACAAAAATCCACTTTTTAGTTTTACTTTCTCTGAATAATATTTTATGTTTTCTATATAGAGTTCTTGTACATTATTTTATTAGATTTATTCCTAGGTACTTATTTTTGAGGCTACTGTAAGTGGTTTCTTTTTATAAATTTCATTTTCTAACCTCACTGGTTTATAGAAATACAACTGATTTTTGTAGGTACTAGTGGTCCAGTGGGTAAGACTCCACGCTCCCAATGCAGGAGGCCCAGGTTCGATCCATGGTCGGCGAACTAGATCCCACATGCATGCCACGACTAAGAGTCTGCATGCCACAACTAAGAAGTCTGCATGTTGCAACTGAGAAGTCTGCATGCCGCAACTAAAGATCCTGTATGCTGCAACTAAACATGCCAAAATGAAGATCCTGCATGCTACAGCTAAGACTTGGTGCAGCCAAAATAAATAATAAATATTTTTTTTTGAAAAAGGAAATACAACTGAATTTTTTTTTTAATTGGCTGTGTTGGGTCTTTGCTGCTGCACATGGGCTTTCTCTAGTTGCAGAGAGCGGAGGCTACTCTTTGTTGTGGTGTGCGGGCTCCTCGTTGCTGTGGCTTCTCTTGTTGAGGAGCACAGGCTCTAGGCGCATGGGCTTCAGTAGTTGTGGCACATGGACTCAATAGTTGTGGCTCACAGGCTCTAAAGCGCAGGCTCGATAGTTGTGGCACATGGGTTTAGCTGCTCCGTGGCATGTGGGATCTTCCTGGGGCAGGGATTGAACCCGTGTCCCCTGCATTAGCAGGCAGATTCTCAACCACTGCGTCACCTAGGAAGCCCACAACTGATTTTTGTAAATGATTTTAATAGATTAATCTTAAATTCTTATTAACACTAATAATTTATCTGTAGATTCTCCAGGGTTTTCTATATTCACAATATCATCTGCAAATTATGACAGCTCCTTTCAATCCCTATAATCTTTTTTTTTCCCCTATAATCTTTTAATTTCTTTTTCTTGTGTTAATACACTGTTCAGGACATCTAGATCAATTTGAATAGAAGTATGTTGACAATGAGCATTCTTATTATGCTCCCAATTTCAAAGGAAAAATTTTCTACATTTCACTATCAAGTGTTATATTATGTATCCTTTATTAGATTGCATAATTTCCCTTTTATTTCTATTGGTAAGAATTTTAAATTTTTGTTTCTGTTTTATCATTCCACTCATTCCTTTCACACACATTAATTAGAAGTTATACATTCTTCTACCCTTTTAGTGGTTACCCCAGAATTTATAACATGTCCTTGACTTATCAAAGTCTAATTTGTTAATATAGTCCCTAATGCAAGACCTTTTAAACTCCATTTCATCACTCTCTCAACTTATAGGCTATTGTTATGGGTTTTAATATTATACACTAAACTGTATAGTATATATCAATTATTTTTAAATTGTCTATATTATTACTATAATTATACATTTATTACAAACACACATAAAGCATTACAAGCATTGTTTTACTACCATTGTTTTATACAGTCAATGTTCATTTAGATTTACCAATATATTAATTTCTTTCTTTAGTCTTTATTCCTTCCTGTATCTTGAGAACATCCATTAGTATTTCTTTTTTTAAAATATTTTTATTTATTTATTTTTATTTATTTGGCTATGCCGGGTCTTAGTTGCAGCATGTGGGATCTAGTTCCCTGACCAGGGATCAAACCTGGGGCCCCTGCAATGGGAGCATGGAGTCTTATCCACTGGACCACCAGGGAAATCCCAGTATTTCCTTTTTAAAGCGGTTTGCTGGTTGCAAATTCTTTCAATTTTTCTTTGCCTAAAAAAAAAAAATCTTTATTTTACCTTCATTCTTAAAGGATATATAAGGAAGGCACAGATTTTCTAGATTATTATTTCTTTTATCACACTTAAAACCTAGTGGACTATCCCCTGGCTTCCACTGCTATTGTTAAGATGTGAACTCTAATTATTGATGTTTTGAAGAGAATTCTATACTTTTTCCCTCCGGTTGCTTTAAAAATGTTCTCTTTGTTTTTTGTTTTCTGCAGTTTCACTATGATAGGTGCGAGTATGGATTTTTTTTTTCCCTGAAAGAAATTTTTTTTAAACTAAAAAAAATTTTTTCTTCCAGTTTTATTGAGATATAATTGACATGGAGCACTGCATAAGTTTACAGAATACAGCACAGCATGATTTGATTTACATACATTATGAAGTGATTATCACAAAAAGCTTAGTGAACATCCATCATCTCAAATAGGTACAAAGTTAAAGAAATAGAAAAAAGACTTTTTTCTCTCTGAGAACTCTTAGGATTCACTCTCTTAACAACGTTTATATGTAACACAGTAATGTTAGTTATATTTATCATGCTGTACATTATAGGATTTCTTATCTTATTGGGAGTCAATGAAATTCTTGATCTATAAATAATCAGTAATTTTGAAATATCTTAGCCATTATCTCTTCAAATTTTGCCTCTGATCCATTTTTTTTCTCTTCTAAGGGGAAACCCTATTAAAAAGTTAGACCTTCTCACACAAAAAGACAAATACGGTGTGAATCCACAATAAAGGTAGTCAGATTCATTGAGACAGAAAGTAGAATGGTGGTTGCCATGGGACACGGAATTGTTCATTAGGTATAGAGTTTCAGTTCTGCAAGAGGAAAGAGTTCTGGAGATGGACTGCACAATAACAGGAATATATTTAACATTACTGAACTATACACTTAAAAAATGATTATGGCAAATTTTATGCTATGTTTATTTTACCATAATTAAAAAACAGTAGATATGCACTCTCTAGGTCTCTTAATTTCTTTCATATTTCTCATAATTTTGTCTCTCTGTGCTTCATTCTGGATAGTTTCTTCTGACTTTTATCTTTCATTTTACTCATTCTTCAGCTATATCGAAGTTGCTATTAAATTTGCCACTGATCTTAAATTTGTTATTACGTTTTTCGGTAGTAGCATTTCTATTTATTTTTATTTAAACTCTGTCATTTAAAAAAATTTTTTATTTATTTGGCTGTGCTGGGTCTTAGTTGCAGCACGTGGAATCTTCTCTGTGGCACAAGGGATCTTTAGCTGCGGGCATGCAAACTCTTAATTGTGGCATGTGGGATCTAGTTCCCTGATTAAGGATTGAACCCGGGCCCTCTACATTGGGAGCATGGAGTCTTAGCCACTGGACCACCAGGGAAGTCCCTCTTTGTCACTTTTTATAGTTTATAATACCCTGTCAAAAACTTCTGAACTTGGCTTCTATCAACTTAAACTAGTAATCTTATTGATTTTGTGTCAATAATTCCAATATGTGAGTTCTCTGTCATTTGATTTTCTTGTCTAAGTTCTGCTGTTCCCATTCTTTGTAACTTATTTTAATCTATATCAGGTTATTTTTGTACGCTGAATACTTTGTGTAAAAATTGTTCGTAGAAATAATTTGAGGTATAGAATAATGTTCTCCTTCTTCAAAGAGGATATTTACTGCTTTTGCCAGGTGCCTGGGGACCATGGCAATCCAGGATTACCAAGTTCAGGGCCTGAATTCCCTAGGCCACCGAAATAAATCAAAACTGGGCTGCAATTCAATCAAGGGATGGTTTACTTCTCATTTACTCTTATTTTCTTTGGGATCCCAACACAAAGTGTAGGGTTGGGGATGTTATTCATTAATGTCCCCATTCTTGGCAGCCCCGGGATCCTAACTATTCCCCCAAATCCTGATAGGGCACCAAAAGCTCAGCCCAGACTCTCAGCTGCCTCTTTCAGATTGGTCATCACCTTCAGGACAAAAATGGCCCTAAGTACTGGCTCATTTCTTTGGGTTCTCAGGAAAGACAATAGGTTAGAACAATTTATCATCCAAATGACAAAAACACAATTTTACTACTATCTGCAACCATCCTGTTCTTCTCTCCTGTTATAATAGAGGGGCTGCCCTTCCTCCTCTCTAAACGAATACTGCCACATGTGCTTAAAATTGCACTGTATCCTGCCTCCTCATAAACCTTTTACTGTTAATCTCTCCTCAACTGGATCCTTCCTATTGACTTTTAAAAAGTTCTCCCCTACAGTCTCTTCAATAAGTGGTGCTGGGAAAACTGGAGAGCTACAGGTAAAAGAATGAAACTAGAACACTCGCTAACACCATACACAAAAATAAACTCAAAATGGATTAAAGACCTACATGTAAGTCCAGATACTTTAAAAGTCTTAGAGGAAAACATAGGTAGAATATTCAGAGATAAATCACAGCAGTATCTTTTGATTCACCTCCTAGAGTAATGAAAATAAAAACAAAAATAAACAAATGGGACCTAATTAAACTTAAAAGCTTTTGCACAGCAAAGGAAACCATAAACAAAATGAAAAGACAGCCCACAAAATGGGAGAAAATATTTGCAAACAAAGAGACTGACAAGGGATTAATCTCCAAAATATACAAACAGCTCATGCAGCTCAATATCAAAAAAACAACCCAATCAAAAAAATGGGCGGACGTATACATACTGCTATATTTAAAATAGATAACCAACAACAAAGTCCTAATGTATAGCACAGGGAACTATATTCAACATCCTGTGATAAACCATAATGGAAAAGAATATAAAAAAAGAATATATGCATGTGTATAACTGAGTTACTTTGCTGTATGGAGAGACTGGCACAACACTGTAAATCAACTATACGTCAATTAAGAAAAAAGAAAACAAAAAGTAAAACAGGTAACCAACAAGAACCCACTGATTAGTACAGGGAACTCTGCTCAATATGCTGTAATAACCTAAATGGGAAAAGAATTTGAAAAAGAATGGAAAAAAATAAAAGTAATTAAAAAAAGAAAATGGGTGGAAGATCTAAACAGACATTTCTTCAAAGAAGACACACAGATGGCCAAAGAGCACATGAAAAGATGCTCAACATCACTAATTATTAGAGAAATGCAAATCAAAACTATAATGAGGTATCACCTCACACTGGTCAGAATGGCCATCATCAAAAAATCTACAAACAATAAATGCTGGAGAAGGTGTGGAGAGAAAGGAACCCTCCTACATTGTTGGTGGGAATGTAAATTGGTACAACCATTATGGAGAGCAGTATAGAAATTCCTTAAAAACTAAATACAGAACTTCCATATGATCCAGCAATCCCACTCCAGCAATATACCCAGAGAAAACCATAATTTGAAAAGGTTACGTGCACCCCAATGTTCACTGCAGCACTATTTACAATAGCCAAGACATGGAAGCAACCTAAATGTCCACTGACAGAGGAATGGATAAAGAAGATGCGGTACATATATACAATGGAACACTACTCAGCCATAAAAAAAGCAAAATAATGCCATTTGCAGCAACACGGTTGGACCTAGAGATGGTCATACTGAGTGAAGTAAGTCAGACAGAGAAAGACAAATATATGATATTGCTTATAAGTGGAATCTAAAAAAAATGGTTTAAATGAACTTATTTACAAAACAGAAACAGAGTCACAGATGTAGAAAACAGAGATTGGGATTGACATATATACACTACTATATATAAAACAGATAACTAATAAGGACCTACTGTATAGCACAGGGAACTCTATTCAATACTCTGTAATGACCTATATGGAAAAGAATCTAAAAAAGAACAGGTATATGTATATGTATAATTAATTCACTTTGCTGCACACCTGAAACTAACACAACATTGTAAATCAACTATACTCCAATAAAAACTTTAAAAAAAGAAAAAAAGACAGAAACAATAAATATCCATAACCTAATTATTAATCCATCTTCTCCCTTTCTCAAACTTCCCAAAAGAGTTGTTAGTCACACTGTTTCCATTCATTTTTCTTCTACTCACTCCTCAAGCCATACTAAGCTGGCTTGTGAATCTAGCACTCCACCAAAACAGTTCCTTGCACCTATGAATTCCAGGTCACCAAAGCCAAGAAACACATTCTTTCATATTTTATTTAGCCTCTTAGCAATATCTGGTATCATGGACACTCTTTCTTTAAATTCTGCTCCCTTGACTTTCATGACAATGTTCCCAGTTTTCCTCCTATAACTCTGTCTCCTCCTGATCATTCTCCTTTGCAGGCTCATGCTTCTCTATCCAGCCAATAAATGCTGGAGTTTCTCTCGGCTCCCTTGTAGACCCTCTGCTCTTATGCTCACCTATACTTGCTGGCTTCAATTATCACTTATTTGCAAGAAGACTTACAGATTATTATTATTATATCTAGCTGAGGCACTCTCTGAGCACCAAAACCCATGAATCTAATGCTCTTTGCCTGGTTACCTCATAAAGCACTTCAAACTCAAAATGTCCAAAATGGAATTCACGAGCTCCTCTCCAGACCTGATCCCTCTGTTGTTTCCTCCTCAGTGAATAGCACCACCATCTATCCAGCAGCACAAGCAAGAAACTGAGTCATCCTTGACTCCCCTATTCCCTTTGTGAAATAATCCATCAAGTCCATTCAGTTTTACCTCCTAAATTAGTCCGTTTCTCTGTCTCCACTGTGCTAGTCCAAGTCACCATCATCTCTCTAAGACTACTCTGATAGTTTCTCTTGTACCTGACTCCACTGACTACTCCCCAAGCCATTCTCCACCAACAACTGATATTTTCAAAACCTGAAATAAAGAAAACAATCAACCATGGCCTAAGAGGTCCTGTCCCTGCATGGCCTGACACCTACTAACCTCTCCAGCTCCGTCTTGAGCTATGCGTGTTTTCTACAATAGGTACAGTTTCTTTCAGTCTCATTTACCACTGTGTTCCTTCTGGCCTGCTGTTCTCACTAAAGGGCTCTTTCCCTTCCTCTTCGCCTCACATACTCCTACCCACCTTCAGATCTCTCCAAATGCCAACTCCTTAGGGAGGGAGGCTTTCCTTGACTTCAAGACCCAGATCAGATGAGCCTATTACAGAAATTCTTCAAACATTCCTTTGCATGCTTCCCCCCACTTTGACACTATTGCCTGAAGTGTAAGCTCCATGAAGGCAGAATCTACCCAATTTTACGCACGACACTCTGCCTTGCACAGTCTGTGACACGACTTTGACACTTCACAAATATCTACTGTATGGATGACGATGAAGAAGAGCTGTAGGTTCCTTTCACCCAGTCACGAAACTTAATTACATAACATTTTCAAAACTGTTAGTGATCAAGGACTCTAACCTAGAGCAATACTCATACATTGCATCAAGATATATGTGCAAGGGTGTTCACGGCAACACTAATATTCTTAATCTGGAACCAACCTAAATGTTCACCAGTAGGAGACTGGTTAAATAAATTGTGAAATATGCACAGCTTGGAATATTACACAGCAGTTAACATTACACAGAATGATCACACAGGTATATTGTTGAGTGAAAAAAGCAAATTACAGAATAATATGAATAGTCTAATCCTATTCCCAATATGAAAAACAACATATAGTTTGTGCCTGAAATGTATAAAACAAGGTGTAAAAGGAAATTGTGAACAGTGGTCACCTCTAAGAAGAGATGTAGAATGAGGGACTGGCATGAAGAAAGATTTCTACTTTTTACTATACTTACCTACGTATTAAGTCTTTTCTACATGAGTGTATATTAACATTTTAAAAACAATAAAAGAGAAAATGATTTAAATACAAAGTGTTAGTGAGTGCTATAATTACAAAAGGGCAACATTCAAAATTTACCTTTGTAAGCTGAGTGGGGTCAAACCGAAGAACCTTTTGGTTACAGCAGGGATAAATTCCAGTGCCAACAGCATTCAGCGAACTTCCTGCAGTAGGATAAATCACTGTTTCTGAGTGATACTGACAATGTGAAAACTCTATACAAAGAAAAGCCTGAATAAAAGAAATACATAAAATCAAGTATTATTCCCACAATGAAATTATACATCTCAAAAACACTTTCCTCAAGACCACATACTGTATGTTCCAGCACATAAAATTTACAGAAAAGGCAAATCTCTAGAGACACAAGGTAGATTTGTAGTTTCTAGGGTTAAAAGTGAGACTGGGTTGGGGAGTGGCAGCAAATGGACACAAGGGATCTTTTTGGGGTGATGGAAATGTACTAAAGTTGGATGCTGGTGATGGTTGCACAACTCTGTAAATTTATTAAAAATCAGTAAACTGTCCACTTTAAAAGAATGAATTTTGGGGCTTCCTTGGTGGTCCAGTGGTTAGGAACCTGCGCTTCCAATGCAGGGGGCACAGGTTTGATCCCTGGTTGGGGAACTGAGATTGCACATGCCACGCCGTGCAAAAAAAAAAAAAAAAAAAGAATGAATTTTATGGCATGTAATTATACCTCAATAAAGCTATTAAAAAACAAACTCAAAAACACTATCCAAAGTTCAGATGAATTAAATTGGTCTTGATGTACATCTAATTTTATAACTGGCCAATCACTTAAGTTTTCCAATAAAAAAAATTTAATAAAATTTTGCCTCACTTATTCTTTGACATATGTTTTAAGGTAAATACTTAGCATCAGTATTAGTGACAACTATGGAGTAACTCTAAATCACTGGTGAAAAAACTTACAGAAGTTTAATTATAAAATTAATAGTTTCAAATACATTTACAAGTTGGTAAAATAATTTAAAGAAAATAAAATGAACAATTTTAAGCACTGATCCTGAACACAAAAGCAAGAAAGGATAGGCTATAATTCAGAATTCGTAGTTGTTAGTTCCAATTATGATTTTCATACAATAATTTTTAACTAAAAATGTTTGAGTCTGATAAAAGCTATAAGGTGCACACTCATCAAAGTATTTTGCATACAAACTATTTTATGAGTTTATGGACTCTCCCTAATAAAATATTAAATATTATAAATCAATATTCAATTTACTGTGAAGAAGGGGAAAAAATCCTTTAAATTTTCTGCATTCTGACATGCTAAACAAGTCAGGTTTTAGAAGCTTGATATCCTTGATTATAAATGACACTACTGTGGGGAGGACCGCTACGTACCTATGAAGTTGAAAAAAAAACAAACAAACAAACCCAAAAACCAACCTGACAGTATCAAGTGCTAGTGAAGATGTGGGGCAACTGGAACTCCCATACATAGCTAGAAGGAATACAAAGTGGTTCAGGGGCTTTGAAAAACTGTTAAGTATGGTAAATGTTAAGCTTACATTTACCATACAATCTAGTAATCCTACTTCTAGGTAACTACCCAAGAGAAACATATTCACATGAAAGCCTGTATGGGAATGTTTACAGATGCTTTCTTCATTATGGCCTCAAACTAGAAACACCTACAGTCACTGCTAAGTGGGTAAACATACTGTGATATATTCATATGATGGACTACTACCTAAGGCTAAAAAGGAACAAACTGATAGATACAACACTGTGATTAATTTCAAATCCATTTTCCTAAATAAAAGGAGCTAGACTCAAAAAGCTAAATACTATGTAATTCTATTTATATGACATTCTGGAAAAGTAAAAACTATAGAGACAGTAAACAGGTCAGTGGTTGTCAGAGGTTGGAGTGGGAGAAGGAATTGACTAAAAACAGGCACAAGGGAATCTTTTAGGATGACAAAAGTGGTCTATGCTTTGATTGTGGTGGTAGTTACATGACTGTGAGTCTGTCAAACCTCACAAAAAGGATAAATTTTACTGTATGTAAATTATACTTAAATAAATCAAGCTTTTAAAAATTGTGGGGACATAGGGAGCCCACTGGGCAGAAACTCATACAGTTTGAAAAAAATCTCACTCTGATGGTTATAAGCTGCTCTCTGCTCTTCCTTCCTTCTACTGATAATCACTACCCAAGTGAGAGAGGAAAATTAGTGGGGGCTGGGAGACCTAAGGGATTCATAAAAAATTTTATGTAGAACACTCTGGATTTATACATATGACTAATTAGGAATTGTGACCAATAAAGAGCCATTTATTCTATAAAAGGATTTATTATAGGTGCCTTCAAATAGCAAGCTTTCTTGTGCTTTTATGATAGACTTCATTTAGAAGAAAATGAACAAAACCTTTTTGGTAACAGTTATTTTAACAAGAAGGGCACATCTCAATAGCGTCCTATCTGCAAAGGTGTTTCTGAATTTCTACAGAAATATATGGGCTAACAGAGAAAGAGTTTGGCTGGAAATAATGAAAGGCAGTAAGAATTCTTTACCTCCTCCATTGAAAAAAATGGATTTGATCACTTAAAACCTGCTGGTTTTATATAAATTCATCAAGTCATTGATTGTTTCAGCAATGGAAATAAAAAAGAGGAAGAACCATAGTAAGAGAAATGAAGTCAGATGCAAGCAATGTTTAACAGCACCACTGTTTTGCCACTAGTTTCTTAAAAAGATGTCAGATATTGTATAAACACATCCTAATTAAACAGCATACATCAAAAGAGTCTGCTCTCAGTGTTTGCAGAGCAGGATATTAAAAAAAGAGAACACTCACCTGATAACATCTTGAACAAGTTAGCCAGTTGACTGTTCCCCACAAGCGCCAATACACATCGCTCCAAGATTTTAATTCTTCAAAAAGACTATTCAAATACTCATGAACATCCCAAGTCTTATCTCTGGGGAAAAGAGCCTCAGTTGGTATATTATTTTATAAGCAAGCAATATAAACAGTTTGGTTTAAACAAATATTTTAAAATTTGTGGCTTATTTCCAAGAACATTCCCTAAAAGATGGCTGCAGAATTGACTACACTGAATGGTAGATAAAATTTCATTTGGGAGTTTATTCTTTTTTTCCTGTGGACAACAGAAAAAGCTGTGACAGACTGAATGCCCAATTATTTTACTATGCTAGATAAAGGGCTATAAATTAAACATAGTGTGAGCAGGCTAACAGTTGGGACTTCGGCATATGTTGCTAAGCGGAACCTTTATTCTAATCGTACATATTATAAAATAAGTTATTAATTATTGGTGATTCTAAACATTCCATGAATGGATTAGTTCTTTACATTATTTTCAAAAGGCATTTTCTAGTAACAATAATAAGAGTAATACAAAACCAGGTCTTGGTAATAACACATTTTTAAGTTACATGATATAAACTTAAAAAAACAGGGAAGGGGAATTCCTAGGTGGCACAGTGGTTAAGAATCTGCCTGCCAATGCACGGGACTCAGGTTAGATCCCTGCCCCAGGAAGATACCACATACCGCGGAGCAACTAAGCCTGTGTGGAGCAACTAAGCCCGTGCGCCACAACTATTGAGCCCATGTGCCACAACTACTGAAGCCCATGAGCCTAAAGCCTGTGCTCCACAACAAGAGAAGCCACTGCAATGAGGAGCCTGAGCACCACAATGAAGAGTAGCCCCCACTCGCCCCAACTACAGAAAGCCCATGTGCAGCAACGAAGACCCAATGCAGCCAATAAATAAATAAATAAATAAATTTATAAAAACAAACACACAAAAAAAGCAGGTAAGGCTTAAAACTTCATTTGCTAGAGGACTGGGACGGGGAGGGTGGGGGGGACTCGAGGGAGGGTGAGGGGGAAGTCGAGGGAGGGAGGGAATATGGGGATATGTGTATAAAAACAGAAGACTGAACTTGGTGTACCCCCCCAAAAAATAAAAAAATATATATATATAAAAAAAAAACAGAAAACAAAAAACAAACTTCATTTGCTATGGGCCTATGCAACAAGTTCCTATTTTTCTCCAAGTCCGTAATCTTTTTTGAATCTTCTTGTTATTTTTGTCCTTAGTTCAACAAGTAACAAAATGCCATCATGTTATTACAAATTACATGTTTTAAGTTAAAGACTTTTTAAAAAAAATGTCATCAACAGCTGACTTGCAGGAAAATACTTTGAAAACAACAAAAATGGATGTCAAAGTTAATATCCATTTTTTCACATAGTAATATTAATAGTTATTGCTGTCAAAATAGAAGTAATTTTCAAAAGGTGAATCAAGTCTCAAGATAAAAAAGTATAAAATCCCAAGTGCCCACAATAACTAATGAATATTCCCTTTATTATATGGAGAGAAAAATGAAATATTTTAATGTTGACTGTGCTTTTAATAGTAAGGTCAAATGTCATGTGTTTCTCTGGATTTATTTTAATGTTTAAAATATGAAATCTAACATTTGTAGGGGTTTTTTCTTTAATAAAAGTACTGTACGTTTTTAATATAGAAAAAAAAGCAAAAAGCAAATGAAAATCATCCATAATACTATCACTCAAAGGTTAACAGCACAGTTAACATTTTAGTGAACATGTTCTGTTTTATAACCTGTTTTCCTTATTTACCACTAACAATTTTCTTTTTTCTTTTAATAAGGTGGCTGAGTTTGTTTTTTTATTTTTTGCTGCATTGGGTCTTGGTTGCTGCGCGTGGGCTTTCTCTAGTTATGGCGAATGGGGGCTACTCTGTTGTGGTGCATGGGCTTCTCAGTGGAGGGGCTCCTCTTGTTGCCGAGCACGGGCTCTAGACGTGCAGGCTCAGTAGTTGTGACTCGCGGGCTCTAGAGCACAGGCTCAATAGTTGTGGCGCACGGGCTTAGTTGCTCCATGGCATGTGGGATCTTCCCGGACCAGGGCTCGAACCCGCGTCCCCTGCATCGGCAGGAGGATTCATAACCACTGTGCCAAGGGAAGTCCCTAGCACTTACATTTTCTATGCAAGTATATATTCTTTTATATTCTCAACGGGTGCACATTAAGAATTGATTAGATGTGTTTTACATAGATATACTATTATACAGATATATTTTAGTTCATTTAACCATTTGAGTGTTTTTTTTCTTATTTATATACCGCAATAAATGTCCTTACTAAGTGCTTTCACAAATCAATATTATCTCTGTGAATAAATTCCTAGCAGTAAGATATTGTCAGAGAATATACATATATATTTTAAAGTTTTTGTTTTCTTGAGACATTATACCAATTTATAACACTCTCCCCCTATTTCCCAACTTAGGATGAGAACTAGTTTTGAATTTAAAGGGGAATTAAAAAGGACTATGCATTAATGGAATACTGACAAAGTATGAAGAATAAATAGACTATGGAAAATCTAATTTTTAAAAAATTTATTTATTTATTGGCTGCACTGGGTTTTTGTTGCTGTGTGCAGGCTTTCTCTAGTTGTGGTGAGTGGAGGCTACCCTTTGCTGTGGTGCTCAGGCTTCTCATTGTAGTGGCTTCTCTTGTTGTGGAGCATGGGCTCTAGGTGCATGGGCTTCAGTAGTTGTGGCACATGGGCTCAACAGTTGTGGCTCACGGACTCTACACCTCCAGCTCAGTAGTTGTGGCACACAGGCTTAGTTGCTCCACAGCATGTGGTATCTCCCTGGAGCAGAGATCAAACTCGTGTCCCCTGCAGTAGCAGGCAGATTCTTAACCACTGCGCCACCAGGGAAGTCCCAGAAAATCCAATTTTAAAGACAATTTGCCTCAGTCACCAAAATTCATCTGAAAGTAAATCTGGTTCTTTTGTCAAATTCAATATAACACTTACATAGAAAACTAAAATCTGTTACTGAAAAGAAATCATTTTAATGGCACTGATCAGAATATCTTTCAAGATAAAATATAGCTTTTACAATAACTTTCTTTTGAAAGCAGCACATTTCTAAATCAAAGTTGGATCACGTGCAGAAAAGATATTAACCTATTCCTTATGAGGGTAGTTTTGCTTTTATAAATACACTATTAATTCACATTTAAAAAGCTGTATTTTAATTTTATTACACCTTATATGAATGTAGATAATATTTCCATGTTGATCCACATTGATTTTTCCAGGAATGCAAGGAATTCTTCTTTCTGTTTCTTTTGTTAAAAGCTTCTTACACAAACAGCACCTATAACACAAAGATAATCAAAAAAACAAACAACCTGATTAAAAATGAGCAGAGGAACTGAATAGACATTTTTCCAAAGAGGAAATACAGACAGCTAATAGACACATGAAAAGATGCTCAACATTTAATTATCAAGGAAACGCAAATCAAGACCATGATGAGATATCACCTCACATCCATCAGAATGGATATCATCAAAAAGAACATAAATAACAAATGTAGGCAAGGATGTGGAGAAAAGGGAAACCCTGTACATTGTTAGTGGGAATGTAGATTGGTGCAGCCACGGCACCATTGGTGGAAACAGCATGGAGGTTTTTCAAAAAACTGAAAATAGAACCACCATATGACCCAGCAATTCCACTCCTGGGTATATATCCAAAAAACGCCAAAAAACCTAATTCAAAAAGATATATGTGCCCCAATGTTCACAGCAGCATTATTTACAATAGCCAAGATATCTAAGCAACCTAAGTGTCCATCAACAGATGAATGGATAAAGAAGATGTGGTGTGTACACACACACACACACACACACACACACACACATACTGGAATACTACTCAGCCATAAAAAATTAAATTTTATCATTTGCAGCAACATACATGGACTTGAAGGGTATTATGCTAAGTGAAATAAGCCAGAGAAAGACAAGTATATTATCACTTATATGTGGAATGTAAAAAATACAACAAACTAGTGAATATAACAAAGAAAAAGCAGACTCACAGATATAGAGAAGAAACTAGTGGTTACCAGTAGGGAGAGGGTAGGGAGGGGCATAACAGAGGTGGGGGAGTGGGAGATACAAACTATTGGGTATAAGATAGGCTCAAGGATGTATTGTACAACACAAGGACTAAAGCCAATATTGTGTAATAATGGTAAATGGAAAGTAACCTTTAAAAATTTTATAAAAATTTAAACAACAAAAAAGAAGATGCAATAACATCCAAGAAGAAAATTTCAAATGCAGTAAAATTAAAAAAGAGTTTAGCTGCATTATATAGCATACCAAAGAAAAACATATCACTATACCTGTATAATGTTGCTGCATTATTCCGAGAATCTGGATTCAAGTACTCAGGATCAAAGAGCCTCTCAATCTTCTTACAAAAAAGTTTACTATTAACAACAAATGACCAACAAATTAATCTTCTATATCTACTTTATTAAAGTTACTTGATAGTGATAAAAATAAACCCTGACCTATCTGCACATGTAGAAAATAAGACTAATAAATCCTTAGAGAGCCCTTCCTTGGGAATTTATAATACACTTTTAGTGTGCTAAGTAAATGCACCTACTAATGAAACCTGCTTGACCAAGAATCTATTTTCACAAGAAAAATGAGACAGATGGATATCTACATCTCTTTCAGTCCTTTGTTAAGGAATATTCAAGACTGAGGATTTTGGAAATTTAACAATGCTGGGTCTATCAATAACTTGGTATGTGATCTTTGGCAACTTAACATCTTTGAACCTTATTTTCTCCGTCTATAAAATGGGGCTAATGATTTCAAATGCATAAGATTTTGTGAGGGTTAAATGAGATAGTGTTTTTAAAGAGTGCCAGACAGTATTAAGCATTCAGTAAATGTTAATACTTTATAATTTTACATGATATAATGTTATGCATGAACTTTAAGTCTTCTAAGTATTACTATTAATTCCAAGTGTACATCCTGACTGTCTCCATTTTCTCTCAAGTAGTGTCAGCTATTAAAGGCCAGATCTGGATTTAGGATCCTGATTTCATTTTCAAGTATTTAGATAATTCCCCTATCTCATTCTCCTAAGGACTAAACTCTTAGATAATTCCCTGCATTATCAATTTCTCCCACTATAATGAATCATCCTGATCAGCACATATAAATGTAATCTAGTATCTCCCTTCTTAAAAATAAAATTCTTTCTTGAGCCTACCTATCTCTAATAGCTACTGCTAAATTTTTCTGCAACCATTCAGAGCAAAACATCCAGAAAAAAGTTGTTTAAATCCAACTGGCCACATTTCTGTCCACATCTTATTCTACATGGTACCAGCATTCCACGCAGTAGATCATTTAATCACTTCCTCCTTTTTGAAACCCTCTTTCCTTTTGCCTTTCCTTTGACCCCCCCGTCTCCTCCTTCTCAGGCTCTTCACTGGCTCCTCCTGTTGAACCTCCAAATGTTGGACAGTCTTTATCAATACTCTTTTGCTAACAGTTAGGAAATAAAATAAATAAAAATAACATTTACAATAGCACCAAAAAAAAATTCAACTGCCTAGGAATAAATTTAATTAAAAAAAAGGAAAAGTATTTCTACACTAAAAACTACAAAACATTGCTAAAATAAATGGAGAGTTATACCATGTTCATGAACTGAAAGACTCAATATTAAGATGTCTCTTCCCAAACCTACAGGTTGAATATTAACCCTCAGATCTGCAGAGGGGTGTGTGTGTGTGTGTGTGTGTGTGTGTGTGTGTGTGTGTGTGTGTGTGTGTGTGTGTGAGTGTGTGTGTGTGTGTGTGTGTGTATGTGAATAAGAGAGAAAGAGAAAATGGGTAGGCTGATTACAAAATTCATATAGAAACACAAAGGACATAAAATGACCAAGACATCAATCTTGAAGAAAGGCAAAGCTGGAGAATTTAGATTACTAGATACCAAAAAATATTAGAAAGCTACTGTAATTAAAATAGTGTGCTACTGATAAACGTACAAAGAAATCAACAGAACAAAACGGAGAATTCAGAAAGAGACCTCACATATATAGTCTCTTGATTTATAATAAAGGTGCCACTGAAATCCACTGGAGAACATATGATCTTGCTAGGAAATCTCATTCAGTTCCATGGTTTCGAACCTCATCTACTCTTATATTTCTATTTTAAGCCCTGACCTCTGACCTAAAATTTAGACATATATCCAACTATCTACCTGCCATCCTACCTGGATGTCCGAGAAGTATATTAAATATATTAAATAATCTTAACAAGACCCAAATCCATATCCTGATTCCCCTCACCCCAGTCATTGCCCTATTAATGACACTATCATTCACTTAGTTGCTCAACCTTAAAACCAAGTAATTATCCTAAAATACTCTCTCCCCACATCATTCCATTTGAAATCTGTCAAATCTTTCTAGTAACATACTCTGAATCCGTCTACTTCCTTCCAGCTCCCCTGCCTCCACTCTAGTCCAAAGCCTTTCACCTCTCACTAGACTGCCGCACTAGACTTCTAATAAGGCTTGCTTCTTATATCCTTATAGTCTACTCTCTACATAGAATACACTGAGCTCTTAAAAACAAATCAGATCAGGGACTTCCCTGGTGGTCCAGTGGTTAAGACTCCACATGTCCACTGCAAGGGGTGTGGGTTCGATTCCTGGTCAGTGAACTAAGATCCTGCATGTTGCATGGCAGCGGGGCCAAAAAAAACAGGTCTCTCCATCAGTTCTGTGGTCTTCCCATGATGAAACATGAAAAATGCCAAACATGGTACTTCATTTGTAACAGCTAATAAACAAGTGTGTGTTGCCTTCCTCTTTATTAAAAAAAAAATCAGATCATGCCACTCCTCTGCTTCTATTTCACCTAAAGTATACAGTCCTTGCTTTGACCTAAACAGCCCCCAAGTGCTGCTGACCTCATCTCATACCACTCTTCCTCTTTATACTAAGGCCTGTCAATTTTTAACATAATTCACCATCACAATCTGCTTATATGTGCCTCATTCAAAGTAACTAATGTAATTACTAATTTTCACCTGAGCCATCGGCTTTGGATATATTTTACTTCACTTAAAATAAAATGGAAAAAAAACAAACAAAAAAATAAAATGGAAATAGGTTTCTAAATATATTCTAAATATGGAATTTTTACTAAAATAAAACAGAAATAATACATTTCTTTTAATAGGAACATTAATTTTAAAATTAAATTTAGGGAATTCCTTAGCGGTCCAGCAGTTAAGACTCCACGCTTCCACTGCGGGGGGAACAGGTTCAATTCCTGGTCAGGGAACTAAGATCCCACACACTGCACAGTGTGGACAAAAGTTTAAAATAAATAAATAAAATAAAAATTTAAAAATTACCTCCTAAACTTATCTTTCTTGTCCTTTAAATCATCAACTTCATTGTGTGTGAACAGATCAGCTATACGTGTAAGAAGATTTGCATTAATACAGTTCATGTTGCATGGGGTAGCTACTATGGCATTCATATTTTTGTGGCAATACTGAACACATTGTTCAACCTAAACAAAAAAACACAGAATAGAAAATGAATGTTGAAGACAGCAGCATAAAGGATAATGTCATATCAACACTTTTCAAAGATAAGATTCATTAAAAGCCTAATCCATGTATTGTTAGGCAATAATTTAGTTCTGCCTATTTGGGTTAATCTACACTGTCCCAAAGTGGTCCAGCAGGTCAAATTTGTACAAACATAGCTAGAAAAATAATTTTCACATTTCTTAGAATATTTAGAATAATGTAATGAACATCTTTCATGACTGTGGCAGACATAAAACTTAGTCCACAAACTCAAGAGTACAAGATATGTGACTCCCTTCCTACAACTAAACTTAGTGACAATTTTTAAGCCTCTATTTCTTTGAGGGGCAAAAGCACAATTTCAGTCACTTCAAGGTTTTCTCAGTTGTGTTGTGCTTGCTCTCTTTCTTCCCCTTTCTTCACTGTGAGGTATATTTATTTACTTTCTGAGGTAGATTTGGGTTTGGGGGAAAACAGCACTCATTAATTATGCATTCTTCTAAATATTTTGCCATGGCATAAAAATCATCCTTTAGAGCTTAGATTTCAAAAATCAAAATTCAGAGACTCTTTCAGTCTCTGCTTTTTTTCTATAACCTTCCCCTGAGGCAATTAATACCAACGACTGAAAGGGGAGGGACTAAGGAGTACAAAGAATACAGGGAACAAATAAACCTCAATAAAATAAACAAACTTCACATCTGTTAACACAGCAAAGGAGTATTTTGCTCTGGGTAGTTTTACCAGAGGCTAAAAGCAAATATTCATTTAAATATTAATTTAAACCACAAAAACATATAAAAAACACTTGAACAATAAAGAAATTTATTAAATAAAATTAAAAACAAATATGTTTAATGTTAGAGCTTGATATGCACACGAGTGAGTCAAAAATTATCCACGCTCTGGCTATAGAATTTAATTAACTTTTAGAAAAGACCAATACATTGTTTTTCAACATAATCTCCTTACTTTTCAACACACTTTATCCATCTGTCAAAGAGCTTTTGTATTCCCTCATTAAAAAATGTTTTAGGCTGAGCTGCAAGCCATGACTGCACTGCTG
Organism: Hippopotamus amphibius kiboko; assembly: GCF_030028045.1. Classification (NCBI taxonomy): domain Eukaryota; kingdom Metazoa; phylum Chordata; class Mammalia; order Artiodactyla; family Hippopotamidae; genus Hippopotamus; species Hippopotamus amphibius. Next base: position 97,851,431 of record NC_080192.1, read on the forward strand.
TCTTCACTTCCTCATCAGAAGTGAACCTTCGTCCTTGAAGGGCTGCTTTCAGGGGACCAAAGAGGTGAAAGTCCTATGGAACAAGATCAGGACTATAGGGAGCGTGCTTTAACACCTCAAAACTAAGTTTCTGCAGAGTGTCGATAGTGTGGGCAGAAGTGTGCAGACATGCACACCCTCAGACCACAGAAAAAGAATCATTGCATGCTGCTCTTCTTTCATGTAAATCACAAGTGGGACATCCATTTTGCTCACACCGCAGTTACAAATGAACAGATGTAACATGTTTACACCTGCACAGCAGTGACTGGGGAGACAGCAGCCTTGAACTTGGAAAGTGCTAATAAGACAGTGCGACCAACAGAAGCTTTAATATAACTGGAGTGAGGATAATTTTTGACTCACCCTCGTACATGTATATGTTGTGCTTTTGTGTTTCATCAACTATTCTTAACAGACATGAGCATGTGGTTTACACATACAAAATTACACCTTTCAGTAGTTGGGTATTTGTTCTTAATTCACTGAATTATAAATGAAAGACACAAATAAGTAAAACATGCTTAACCCAATTACTTAAATAGTAAAACAAATATATTCCTATGAACATTCATTTAATTTGGTTTCAGAGCAAAATCCCTTCGGGGGTAAAACTAATTCTGTTTAGTTTCATCTAATGCAACAACTAAGTCCTCCCTTGAGAATAAATTGTTTTACAGGCATCATATACAAATGATACATAGTAGCCTTAACCCTTTCCCAATAGAACAAAGTACCTCCAAACACCAGCAGTTTGTTCTAATGAATCACACTCTTGAATTAACAACTACCTCAGGAAGATGTCTTAGAATTTTCTAGACACTCAAAGGAAACATCAAGTTATATGTTAAATCAAGCATGGGTGAACAGAAGAGCCTGGATCTCTTATTAATACTTACCAATGAATCCATTTTCAAAAATTCTGAAGAAATAAGAATTGAAATGACATTTCCTGGCTCTAAAAATAAAAGAGAAAAATTAAATTCTTCTTTTGATTCGTACCTCAGTCTCCTTAGAACAGGCTCCTTCTTACCTTAGAAGAGGATGTTACTTTAATAAGAACAATTTAATAAAACCTTACTATGGCTTACATACATGAAAGAAAGAAAACACAATGTTAAAATTTATGGTATAAAGAAAACATATAGTAAATTTGCCTTGGAATTAGATTCATATCAAGTAAAAAGACTCCTGCTAAAGATATGATATATGCACGCTCCTCCTTAACTAAACCAGGGAAAAAGATAATTAAAGTTGTGACTAGAACTCATCACACAAAAATCACAGTGAGTTATTTCAAAAGTGGTTCAAATGCTTGTTATGAACAAAAACAATTTAAAAGATTCTGAAAGATAATATAAAATTTATTATTGCAGAAATGCAAAATTACTTCCTAAAGGCAGACTTCAGAGGCACAACCAGGGAAAGGGGGATGCCGGCTGATGCTATCATTTTAGTAAAACTTCACTCATCTCCCATGAGATATATTTTTAAGAAAAAGAAAAAAACTGTGTTTTTGTTTTAGTTTTTTTACCACTATAGTACTAAGACAATCCTCCTAAATAAAGGACTATGCAGGCAATAATGAAAATAAGTAATCCCAATCTTTCCTTAAATAACAATTCTAGATTAAAGGTTCTCAAAGAGAAATGGCAAAGGGAGGAAGCAGCTTGTGAAAAAAGTTCCTCAGCAAACTATAATATAACCCATTCCAGTTAAGACCCAAGGTCTGGATTACTAGCGATTTAATTAAGCATTTTGGTAATTTTCCTAGCTAGAATAAAGGCTGCTTTTTTAAAAGCTTACATTTGTAGCCACTGATTAAGGTCCAAGATTACAGAGTGACTAGTTTTGCACCACTTTTTATCTTTACTATGTTCTTAAACATGTTGGATCAAACAGTAGTTTCTTCCTCTCTCTACATACTTTGATTTTTATTTCACACATACATATCTGCATGGTCTGGAATCTCTGGGCTCTGCTGGCTGAAAATTTTGATTTAGCAAGTCTGTAATTTAAAGGACTATTAGAAACCTTCTCTATTAATTTGGTCACAAAAATGTATTAAATTATGCAAACTTCCTCAGACTTTTATACTGCCAATATAAGTTTATTTACTAATACGAGTTTAGAAATATTTTGATACTACTGTATTGCACTTCTAGTGCACAGACTTTATTAAACCACCAGTGTGATTTCCTATACAAGTCAATGCCCCCAAAAAGATTACTTAGTAATAATTAGTCTTCCTATCCTCTAGAACATTGGTTCTCAAACTTTTGCTCTCAAGACCCCTTTAAAAAAATCTTAAAAACTGAGATTCCTGGAGAGCTTTTGTTTATGTGGGCTATATATGTTAGTATTTACCATACTGGAAATTAAAACAGAAATTTAAAAAATATTTATCAATTCATTTAAAAAGAATAATAAACTACATATTAACAGATTTTATGAAAAATAACTATATTTTCCAAAGCAAAAGAAAAAAAAGTGAAAATAACAGATATTTTTTATAAATCTCTTCAATGTCTGATTTAAGGGAAGATAGCTAGATTCTCATATCTGTTTCCACGCTGAATTTGTAGATAGTATTTCTTGAAGGTTAGTTGCAATGGGAATTGAAATCATATCAACAAGCTTTTCCTATTCTGCTATCTCAAAATCAACTGATTTACCTTGCACTTTGAGTGGACCTTCGACCCATGCATGATTTTTTTTTTTAACATCATGCATTGGTCATTTGGAGATCTTGGTTCACTGGGTTATGCAGATCTTCCAAATGTTGAAACATTTCATTGCACAATATACAAAAGAAGTCTCATTTGTTAACATGACCACCAGTCTCATCAGAAAAGTCATTAAATATTGAGGAACTGTCTAGCACATAGAAGCAGATACAAGTTTTCCAAAACTCGAATTCTCCCTTGAAAGCTTCGATTTTATAATTGGCAACAAATATTGTTGGCTGTTTCCCTTTAATTGACTGGCTCACTTAATTCATTTTCAAGAAAATATCTGTCTGTGGAGTTCCCTGGTGGCCTCGTGGTTAGGATTCTGCGCTTTCACTGTTGTGGCCTGGGTTCCATCCCTGGTCAGGGAACTGAGATCCCGCAAGCTGCATGGTATGGCCAAAAAAAAAGAAAGAAGAAAGAGAGGGAGAGAGGGAGGGAAGGAAGGGAGGGAGGGAGGGAGGGAGAAAATATCTGCCAAATGCCTAAGTCTGACTAACCATAACTTCTCTGCCATTCTTCCAAGTAAAAATGGTTTTGTAAAAAAGCAGCTAATTTAGCTTGCAACTCAAGCAACTGTACAAGTGCTTTTCCTTCAGACAACCATCATACTCTGTTGTGCAGCAGGAATGAACTTCCTGTGTCACTACATAGAATATCAAAAGGATGTACACTCAAGAGTCAAGAGTGAATAAAATTAGTAATTTTTAATGCCTCATTAAAGATATTCTTAAGTGAAACTATCTTTTTGTTTTCTTTTTTCCCTTTTTACTATGAGCACATGGTGTTGAAGAACACAGTGACCATTTACACAGTGCGATGCTCCTTCCTTGATGTGTGCTAAAGCTCCAACAGTTTTACCCTCCATTACTTCTGCACCATTTGAACAAATGTCAACACAGAGAGAAAGACAAGCAACATCCTGACATTATTAAGCACATTCTCTTGACCTTGTGGGTCCTCTAAAAGGATCTTTAGGACTCCAGCAGTTGATCATCATACCAACACTAAAAATAGCTGATCTAGAGACCTGTCCATTTGCCATAAATTCACTATAATTGGCTAAAAAATGGGTGAGGTATCAGTTTCCTAAAAGATGATTACTAATCTGAGCATAAATGATAATGTTCTAATAATTTTCCACACTTCATGTTTGGCCTGAAGCAACTGCCAGCTGACACAAAAATTTCACTATAAAATAAGAAATAGATTGTCTTTTACCTAAAGTGGGCATCTCACAATCTTTATTCTCCTTAGTGTTCCTTTTAACATATTTTATCAACCAGTTGAAAATGTGAACGTCACAATGAACTGAAATGTCCACCTCTTCCCAGCGCTGGGCATCCACAGATAAATATTCAGCAAAGTACTTCATTTCTGATATCAAAAGATCTCGTGGGCAAATAAAATCTTCTTTCAAGTTTTTTGCTTCATCACATACATGGATCACCATGTTTGGCCTTCATAGAAAATGTTACACAGAAATGAAATTATTAGAGTTTTAGAAGCGGAGCCAATAATATTGACATTTATTGGAAGTATGAGAACAAGATGTTTTTCAAGGTTTTAACCACACATCAGTTTTAAAGGGTTTGACATCATTAAGCATCTTGCTAATCTGATCTGTATCTGAAAATTATGACTAATTTTAGTTAAGTATTGACTTAATACAACAAATAAAAATATTTTTACTACAGAACTTATAATTTGCAGGGTTTTAAATTATTATATTCATATTATGTTAATTACAATGTTTTTAAAAATACCAATTCACAAAGAAAAATTAAATTATACATTCTAATTCTTGTGAAGAACACAAAATGGCACTTTTACACAGTAATGGGTATGGGAAGGAGATATAGATTAAATACTAAAATTTTCTTACTATTAATAAATAGGGAAAACAGTTAAAATTATTCACTGATGTGTCAAAAATTAGCATAGCTACTTTGTTATTTTTAACAGCAAGAAAGCTTGTTTCTAGCCATTCAATAAATATAAATTAGTAAATGTGGTTAAAAAATTCTTAAGACTACAATGTGCTTATTTACATATTTAAAAAACAATTTCAGAATAAGTTTAGATGATGCATCAGCAAGATGGGTTCAAAAGTTACATACTCCTTGAATTTATATGCCCTTGAAAATTACATCAGCTCCAAAAGAAACACTACTGTGATCCACAACTGCCTTCATGTTATTACAAAAGGAAGAGATTAGACAGTAAGAGATATACTATCCTATAATATGAATTTAAAGCGTGTTTAACTGAACTTCGAAAAACTTTAATACAAAGAAATTAAATTTGAAATAAAATTGGCTACATAAAAAGGATTCATAATCAATGCTCTGTCAAAGTTAAAGGAATTTAAGTAACTTTGCAAATTGTTCTTTCAAAGAAATTATGCTCAAAATACAAACAGGTAATGGCTGGTATAATGAAGCATGAAATTTCTGTGGCTTTTTGGGCCACAACATGAAATACTCGATAATCCTAGTAAAAAATTTATCGGATAAATTTTTGTGCCACACAAACAAACCTATCAGTTAAAAATCTATGTGAGGGGGACTTCCCTGCGGTCCAGTGTTAACACTCTGTGCTTCCAATGCAGAGGGCACAGGTTCAATCCCTGCTTAGGGAACTAAAATCTATGTGACTAAACTAAAATTCACTAAAGGGTGAATTTTTTATTGTGGTAAAATATACATAACATAAAATTTGCCATTTTTAAGTGTACAGTTCAGTGGCAGTAAATGCACTCATATTGGTGTGCAGTTATCACCACTATCCATCTCTACAACTTTTCAAAAGGATAAATTTTATGGTGTGAATTATATATTAATAAAGCTGTTATAAAAAACATCACAGTGAATACTTAAAATATGTGCAGTTTATTGTATGTAAAATACACAAAACAATACAAAATTATCAAAACTTGCATTATATTGAAGGAAATATTTTAATTTTTAAATGTTTCTATAATGAGTAATTATATTCATATAGTTCTAACATACACATCCAGCATCTTTAATAATAAAGTTGGAGAACTAACAGCAGAGATTTTTCTTTGGGTTTTAAAATTTACTTATCAAAATTTTATGTTTATAGATGTTATTTCCAATACAAGATGAAAGTGAATTTTTAAAGTGGAAAACTATTGTCCAACTAATATGAATAAGCCATACATTTACCTATCAAGCAATTGTTTACAGTTCAACACATCAACTACCCTGATTTCAACTGTTTCAGCAACTGTGTAATGTGAAATTCCTAAATTATGGTAACTGATATATAAAATCAACAATCATATATTTTATAATTTAAAGTTGATATTCATATTAAAGCTTATCTAGCAAAGAACCAGCCTCCTACCCTTCAGATTCTTCAGTCTTTTCTCCACCATTATGAGTAGTACAATTTTCACTTTCTGAAGAACAATTCCTTGTGGAAGCTATACTATGTCTTCCTTAAATACAGAAACAAACACATACAAAAACAAAGGGGGGAGGTTAGCATTTCTAGCTGAGAACGGGTTTTTACCTGTTGAATGGTTATACTATAAATGCATGGTTTCTAAGAGTGGTTAAAGATGGTACTTTGTCAGGTGCCTTAATATTTCTAAAGGTACATGGAAGAAACAGTACGAAAAAAAGAATCACAAATTGCTAACATTACAATGAAGATTTAAAAAATTCTAATGTGGTGTGTAGGGATAGGGGTCAGATGTTCAAAAGCCTACAATATAGTTTTCTCTTCCTGAAGCAAATTTTTGTCAATACTCTGCTGCTGCTGAGATTAAAATAATCTACTAATGAAGATTTCTAAAACCAGTTATTATTTCCAATGTAATTGTGGAAAACATCTCTTCTACCTACTGCTACTGTGTCATCTGAAGCTCTTGTTGACTCCAATAGAGGGGAGCTGTAAAAAAGATAACACGAGAGACAAGCAAGACCCTCTTGGTAAAAAAAAATTAGTAAAAGGTACAGGTCAAATCCCTTTAAAATTTATGACACAAACAGGCTAACAGACTGCAGTAGCAAATTTTGATATAGTAAAAAGTTTTTTGGTTTTTTGGTAATAGTGTTTGACCTGTATGTTAACATCTAAATTTTCTTTTCAAATACAGCAAAGACAAATTTCTAAAGCTCAGGAAGATACAAATACTAATAGATTTTTCTATTAATGTTTCTATTAGCCTTTAAATAAAGGAAAGGTGATTGCAATGCATAACATTTTACAGAATTATCATAAGGACAAGCACTACATTTCACTTTTAAAATCTTACCTGTTTTAGAAACTGCATCCTGACCAACTGGAGTCTCCTGAAATTCTCCTTGTGTGTCAAGAAGTGAGGATTTGATATACGTGGCTAAAGTTTCAACAGGACTCTCTCCAGCAGCCATGAGGGGACTATACTGGTTGTCCACAGGTGAGCTTCCACTGCTCTTCAGTTCATCAAACCTCTTTGCACACTGTAATGACATAAAGGAAGGACATGAAGGTCTGGGGGATTTTTAATCATTTTTTATAAGTGAATAGTAATCTCTTGGGTAACATCTAGAAAATTAGCACACACTTCAGTACATGAAAGCCTCTGACACTTTTTCCTTTTTTAAAATTCAGGGTAGATTTTTTTAAAATATGCTTTAACTCAAAGGCATAATATATTTATGCTCTTGTAGAAAAATGAAGAATGCCTTTATCAAGCATATTTCCCCATGGTCTACGTCTATCAATAGTTTACAATTTTAATAATTTAGTTAAAAACTTGGCTTTTATTTTCACACTGAGTTTCCATCAAGAACAAGACCAAATTCTAACCTTCAACAGAAAAAAACCCCAAAAAGTATCTGATTTGTGACACTAGATTTTATTAAAACAATGAGTCTTAGTTCTTACTAACAGTGAGGTTCACCATGCACAAAATACTGTAGTAACACTTCACAGACACATATTTGGGCAGTTTGTTCTAGCACAGTGTTTTCTCTTAACCCACTGTTAGTCATGGAATCAATTTAGAAAGTCCAGATTAGCAATTTAAAAAAAAGAAACAAAGAACAATAGATTGGAAAATATCAAGAGTTCATTGAGCATAGTAAGGCTAAGTAGCCCTTCATGAAAATGTCATTTCTAAGTGTGTACTAGGTCACAACATAAAATGCCTTCCTTACTGTGGGTCTTGGTCAAACAACACTTGTATAGCATTCATGTTTATGTTTTTTTCCCTTTCTCTAGATATGTATTTTATTTCTGGTGGTTGCCATTTCTCTCTTTTTTAAAATTAATTAATTCATTTATTTAATTTTTGAAATTTAAAGACAAAATTTATTGAAGATCTGAAAAACAATTTCTAAAAGACTGACTTTTCCAGGAAACTGTAGCTACACAATGCATTGCGTCTATCATGTTAAAAGGTGCATTAGACACAAATACAAAAACATAAAACAAGCCACCATTCTTCGACAATCTGAGCAAAGATAAAATGCCTAAGGAACAACATGGATGACTAGCAAAGGATGGGCTCTTTACTGTAAGCACCATAAAAAAACGGGGGGGATCACAAACGGATGAGTGTGTTCAGTTATATACACTGAATTGAACCTTTGGCACTAGGAATCAGAGCATTTTGTCATATAGCATTAACACATATTATAAAAATGCGTAGTGTCAAAGGAATAGAACCACCAGCATTCAAAAGCAGCTTTGTCAACTAAGCAATAAAACACTCTACAGTATGTCTCTCTGTTGTCCATCATTGAATACACTGGTAGCAACTTTACAATGAAAAAAAAAAAAAAGAAAGAAAAAAAAGAAAAAAGGAGCTGTAACCCCTTTTACTTTCTGTTTAAAATCAAACAGAAAACAAACATCAATTCTGTTATACACTAACATTTCCAAAGTACATCATTTGTACAAGAGAAGGACTAAGAAACAAAAAAGTGTTTACAGAGCTCCAAATGTGAGTAGAAGCGCCTCACACAGCCTTCCGATGGTACTCAGGAGGAGCCACTTCATAATCGCTGGCACTAAACAAAGTTGCAGAATTCTTTATCAGGTATTTTAGGAAGTCGTGAAGATAATTCAGTAATAAAAGAAGGCTCTTCTCATCCAGAGGTGTAGAAGCCAACATTGCTCCAATTCGTACAAATAATCTCCGTAGATGTGGCGCTCCATACACCTGGGACATGGGCGCATCAGGGTGATCTGCAAGGATTTCAGCATACTGTGGTCTCTCAAATTTGTAGAGCAGCTGAGTGCCCAACATCACATTGAAGTATTCCTTTATCCCTGCCACAAATTCATTAACAGCATACTCCTGTTATCTGTGTTTCCTCGAGATTTCTTGTAATTTGCATAATCCTCTAGAATGGAATCCACATTCTTCTTGCCAGGAAGATAAAAGAGCTGTTTTTGCCAGGTAATTAAGTCTCAGTCATCAACAAGCCATGGTTTTAACTCTTCAGGAATCTTTAACTTCAACTCTGTTCATGAATGTTTCCTCATTTTCAACAATAGGATCTACTTGGGCCCTCTTCTTGCGAGGAGACTGAGGTGTCTTACTGGTACTACCACCATCTCCATTTCCAGGTGTTTTCTGTTTGTTCTTTTTTGTTTTCACTTCAACATTTTTCTGCTGCGGACCAGAAGTCTTCTTTCCAGGGGCAGCCCCTCTCATCTTCCCTTCTCCATACTGCTCCTGATTGGCTTTTTGAAGTTCTCTTTGTTTCTGCAAATTGGTATCCACGTATTTGAGCACCCTGCTTTCTGGAACACATTCATCCCAATTTTTATTCCAACCATTGTAATGTATAAAGTATTTCACTTGTTAATCCTTTATGGCAACCTTTACACACTTAGCTTCATAAAGAATAGGTCCATGGAAGTACAGCACTCTTTCACTCTCTCGGAATTTAGGCTTTGGGTCCTGCTTCAGCGCCATTTATAAGTGAGTCGCCGCCGCCTCCTCCTTCTCCCACCATCCCCCAACTACCACCCCCTACTCTCTACCCCACCGAACTCAGTGTCAGACGTGCCGTCAGGCACCGCCAGCTCTACATCCTGGGCCAGATCTATTTATTTTAATTATGTTTGGCTATGCCAAGTCTTGGGACACGCGGGATCTTTTCTTGCAGCATGCAGGCCTCTCTCTAGTTGTGGCATGCAGTTTTTATCTCTCTAGTTGTAGCTCGTGGGCTCCAGAATGTGTGGGCTCTGTAGTTTGCACCACATGAATTTCTCTCTAGCTGTGGTGCTCGGGTTTTATTTCTCTAGTTGTGGCACTCGGGCTCCAGAACGTGGGCCCCGTAGTTTGCAGTATGCGGGCTCTCTAGTTGAGGTGTGCAGGCTCAGTAGCTGTGGCGCGTGGGCTTAGTTGCCCCGCAGCATGCTGTGTACCCCAACCAGGTATCAAACCTGCGTCCCCTGCATTGCAAGGTGGATTCTTTATCAATGGACCACCAGGGAAGTCCCTATAGCATTCATGTTTAAATCTCCATCAACAGGGCTTCCCTGGTGGCGCAGTGGTTAAGAATCCACCTGCCAATGCAGGGGACACGGGTTCAAGCCCTAGGCTGGGCAGATCCCACATGCGGCAGAGCAACTAAGCCCGTGCACCACAACTACTGAGCATGCACTCTAGAGTCCGTGAGCCACAACTACTGAGCCCACATGCCACAACTACTGAAGACCCGTGCTCCACAAGAGAAGCCACCGCAATAAGAAGCCTGCACACTGCAATGAAGAGTAGCCCCTGATCTCCGCAACTATAGAAAGCCTGCACGCAGCAATGAAGACCCAACAAAACCAATAAAATAAATAAATAAATAAATAAATAAATAAATAAATAAATAAAATGAAAAAACAAAAATCTCCATCGACAGCAACGTGGGTGGCAAGTTATATAGCAGACCAAGTAATCTGGGAGGCACAAAAGGAGAAAAATATTTACCACATATACATATACATGTTAAGTGAATAATGCATTGGGTATGGCATCATTCATTTATTACATAAATATTTATCAAGTACCCACTAGACATTAAGCACCATTTTTAGCAAGGATTGTTTATTAATAGTACTACAGTACTATTACTACAAAGAAATGCCTATTCAAGGCTTAGTCCTTTGAAAACACATTTAAAAGACACATAAGTGTAGGACTTCCCTGGTGGTCCAGTGTTTTAAACTCCATGCTTCCACTTCAAGATGAGTGGGTTTGATACCTGGTCAGGGAACTAAGATCCCACATGCTGTGTGGCACAGTCAAAAAAATAAACAAAAAAAAAACAAAAAGATACATAAGTTTAGACTAAAAAATTATATAATCAATACATGTCCATCTCTTTAATGTCTTAAAATAAAATAAAAATAATTAATATGATAAATGAGAAAGAAAATATTTTTGTATGAGGATTGAAAAAAAGGAGCAATGAAAGTCTGGGCAAAGAAAAAAATGCTATAACATGATTAGAAGAATGTGCAGGCTCATTGGTACACTATAGGATAAAGAATATAAGTGATTTAACTGAATCCATTTTTCCTACAAAATGAATTTATTTTTTGTAACAGAGTAAGTGGCTAGGTAGGCTTTTAAAACACAGATTCTTTTTATATCTTTTAGGTACAGCTTATAGCTATATTGAAAACTGAATGTAGATTTATCTTATTTAACAAGGCTTACAAAAATGTCTAATACTGAATTAGAAAACTGTGAATCCTGAATATTGGAAATGAACATGACTGCTTAAACAAAAAGCAAGTGAACTGTGAATAATTTAAAGTACACTGTTAAACACAAACCTCTTTTGTGTTGAAGCAAAAATTACATGATATCTATATGTAAAAGAAAGGTTGGACCCCCTACCTCACACCATATAAAAAATTAGCTCAAAATAGATCAACAACTAAATATAAGAGCTAAAACTATAAAATTATTAGAAGGCAATATAGGTAAAGATCTTCATAACCTTGGTTAGGTGATAGTTTCTTAGATATAACACTAAAAACACAAGCAACAAAGAAAAATTAGATAAACTAGACTTTACTAAAATTTAAAAGTCTGTATTTCAAAGGACACCATCAAGAAAATTAAAAGACAGCTCACAAAATAGGAGAAAATATTTGCAAATCACATACCTGACAAGGGACTTGTATCTAGAATACATAAAGAACTCTTATTACTCAATGATAAAAAGAAAAATAATCCAATTGAAAAATCGGCAAAGGATATGAATAGACATTTCTCCAAAGAAGCTCTGTAAATGGCCTATAGGCACATTAAAAGATGTGCAACATCATTAGCCACTAGGAAAATCAAAATCAAAATCATAACGAGTTAACATTTCACACCCACTAAGATGGATATAATAAAAAAAAGACATAATAAAAGTGTTGGCAAGGATGTGGAGAAACTGGAAACCTTACACACTGCTGGTTAAAGTGTAAAATGGTGCAGCTGCTTTGGAAAAATTAGATACGTAATTTCAGCTAAACACTTATCTAGAAAATTTTAATTCATCCTTCCTCCACTTTCAAAATACCAACAGGTCAACTTCAAAATGGAAAAAAAAAAATATAATCCAGAAAATTAAGAAAACATTCAAGAAACTTAAAAAATATATAATTTTTTTGGTCCACCAGATAGTAAAACAATATTGAAAATAAGTCAATATGGATCAATAGGATAGACAGAGAGATCAATGGATTAGAATAGTAAGTTGAGAAATAGATCTGAAGGTGAAATTTCAAACCAGTAATAAAGAATGGACTATTCAATAAATGTTGAGGCAACTAACTAGTCATTAGGAAAAAAGTTAAAACTAAAAAAATTCCAAGTGGAGTCAAGATTCAAATGCAAAATAAAAAGTAGTCAGGAAAATGTAAGTGACCATGTATTGTACACAACCTTCAGGTTAGAAGGTTTCTAAACATGACAAAAAAGGAAGACATCTAAAAGATTCATAGATTTTAACAAACTTTTAAACAACTGTATACAAGAGACTATCATTAATAACTTATAGACTGAAAACAAACTGAGAAAAATAAGCTAGATTACAGGTTAATATAGTCAATACATAGAAAATTGTTATTAAACTAGTAACAAAACAACAAATTTACAAATAGAAAAAGGATACATAACAATAAAATATAAAACTTTCACCCTGTTCAAGATTTAAAGAGAAATGAAAGCTGTGATGAGATAACATTCATTAAAATTAAATATTTATTTACATATAAATAAAAATTTTGAAAATACAAAAAGATAAATAACACTTGATACAGGAAGTGCAAGGATCAGGTACTCAGCTATTTTGGCTGGAGTATAACATAGATGACCCTTCTAGTGGACAATATGTAACAAAAGCCTTAAAAATGCACATGCCCTCTAATGAAGCAATTCTGCTTCTGAGATTATTCTCTAAGGAAAGGAGAATAAGACATTTGTTACAGTGGTATTCACAGTAGTCAAAGTTGGAAACAATAGCCTAAATGCCCAACAAAAGCCTAAATGCCCAACAAAAGGTTCAATAAATTATGATATAGCTCAAATATCAGTATACTGTCATCAAATGTAGACATCTAGTAACTGACACATAAAGACTTTACAATATGCTAAGTGAAAAACCAAGCAGCAAAGTAGTACATTTGTTACATGTCCACTTTAAGAATTCACATATGAATAGAAAAGAATCTTTTTTTTATTGGAGTATAATTGCCTTGCAATGTTGTGTTAGTTTCTGCTGTACAGTGAAGTGAATCAGCTATATGTATATCTATATCCCCTCCCTCCCACCCCCCAATCCCACCAACATAGGTCGTCACAGAGAACAGAGCTGAGCTTCCTGTGCTTTATAGCATGCTCCCGCTAGCTATCTACTCTACGCATGGCAGTGCACATATGTCAATCCCAATCTCCCAATTTGTTTCACCCTCCCCTTCCCCACCTGTGTCCACATGTCTGTATCTGGAAGGATATACACAAAGTTTCAACAGCTTACTTTAGGTAGGGTCAGATTTATAATTCTGATTTTTCACTTATTTCCTTGTATGTGTGTGTGCATGTGTGTGTATGTGTGTGTGTGTTCTTTGAGTACGTCTTGTTTAGTAATAGGAAATTACTTAAAAATTAACATTACTTAAAAATAGCATGATTCACATTTAGTTCCATTTTAGTTTAAAAAATAATTTCTCTGGGGACTTCCCTCGTGGTCCAGCGAGTAAGACTCTGCACTCCCAATACAGGGGGCCCAGGTTGATCTCTGGTCAGGGAACTAGATCCCACATGCCACAACTAAGAGTTTGCATGCTGCAACTAAGAGTTCGCATGCTGCAACTAAAGATCCTGCATGCCACAACTATGACCCAGCAGAGCCAAATAAATAAATACATATTTTTAAAATTAATATTTTCTCAGGAATTCCCTGGCAGTCCAGTGGTTAGAGCTCTGTGCTTCCACTAACAGGGTGCATGGGTCCAATCCCTGGAGGGGGAACTAAGATTCTGCAAGCTGCACAGCGTGGTCAAAAAAAAAAGTTCTCAATTGAGTGAATTTGAATATACACTGGATATTAGATGATAAGATGGAGTTGTTAATTTTTAGGTTTGATCATGGTACTGTAGTTATGTAATAATATCCTTATTTTAAGATGTATGCCGCAGTCTATGTAGTGGAGTTATCATGATGTCTGAAATTTAACTGTTAAATGTCGAAAAAAAATTTACATAAAGAGATCAAGCAAACACCTAGAACTGCTGACTCCAAATAAAGGATATAGGGATGCTATACTACTCTTTTAACTTTTCTATATGTTTGAAAATATTCACAATAAAAAGTTGGACAAATAGTCAAATTCACAGGTTTGCCTTGTTTTAAAATCTAACGTAAAAATTTAAAACATGAAAAAGTATAGATTATGGAATGATAGTATACACTAAACAATAAGTTCCCTCATCATTTCACAAAGGCCTATAACATAACCAAGGGCAAGTAACCTCTGTGGGTACCAGTTTTTTCAGCTGTAAAAGAAGAGGGTAGAACTTAGTTCATTCAGTGATCCGATAAGTATTTACTGAGTGTATATGATGGGCCAGGCAGTGGTGAATATGCTTAAAACCTACTAAAATCGCTAATGTCCTTTCTACTTCTAGAAATCTGAAATGATTCACCCACTTTAGGGTTCCTTTTAACAAAAGTTCTGAGGTGAGTGTTTCTCAAACTAGAGTTCATAGATTAATTACCAGAAATCTAAGAGTTCCCTATAAGAGTTTTTAGATTGTAAATTTTGATTCTGAGGATAACATTAACAAAATAATCTAGATCATTAGGATGACAGAATATTTTAGTGCCCATTTGCTTTCCTGTTGTAAATTAATTGTAAATTAAGTTGTACCAAGAAATATTTTAATTGTCCAAAGACAATTTTAATAAAAGACAAAGGTAGAGAAGAAAATTCATATAGAGAAGAGATGTGTTACTGCCTAGGGAGGGCAAGTAATGTCCTGATGCAACACATGGCTTCACAGTAGGTTAAACAAAGAAAAGTTGAGAAAGAATAAAGGCTTTGAAGGTCAAATGGCAGTACAGGTTAAAGGCAAAAACTTTTGTGCCATAAGAGACTACACAATATTTGCATTATAATCAGCAATTTAATTTCAGCAAAACACTATTACTTATCACATTAAATAAACTTAGTCTGAACTGTGTTGGTTTGAGTTTTCACTTGTGTCTATAAAATATCAATTTGGTTTATGATCATATAGGTGGGTTTATACCTAGTATTGTTAGCGCACATTTAATTTCCACCATAATAATAATTTAAGTCATCACTGGGAGTTTTCAAGTTTTTTTCCTTTAAAAAGGTCTGTACATTATTCAAGTTTGAGAAGCATAGCATTAGCAATTTAATAATAAAATTGGATTTACAAAAATTTTATCTACCCATTCAGCTGTAAACATGTAAGATAAGGTTGAATTTAAACATACCAGATG
This sequence comes from Hippopotamus amphibius kiboko, assembly GCF_030028045.1. Taxonomy (NCBI): domain Eukaryota; kingdom Metazoa; phylum Chordata; class Mammalia; order Artiodactyla; family Hippopotamidae; genus Hippopotamus; species Hippopotamus amphibius. The sequence continues at coordinate 97,867,190 of NC_080192.1, forward strand.
GGTTAATATATCATATAATTTACATACATTATACCTAGTCAAACTGTATCATATGCATATTTAGTATTTATATACACATATGAATAAGCAAAACTCAAATATTTCTTCTCTCTTAGTAGTTATTCCTTTAAATTGGTCACTTTTTCTGATGTCTTTTCAGCAGATATCTGGAAGACTTATTTACCTCTTTGGGTGTTAATCCAGGCACGAGCCTTGCCACAGTTTCCCAGTTGATGGTTTGGTGGATTCCAATTAATGGGTAAAGGATCATGTCCAAAACCATTTGGTTGTTATTGTTTAGGAAATTGTTGTTTTCTGAATATCCACGACTCATCTTTTGGAACTAGAGATAGAGAAGACAGAGTTATTTGCATCTGAAATCCAAATGTTTTCAGAACATTATAAATCAGTTATAATTCATTTCTAAGAATTACCTGCTGCTACATAAAGGAAAAATAAAACTGACCTAAAATCAATACAGAATATATAGCTCTAATCTCTTTAAATATAACACAGCATTTGAATATTATGGATTGGTGGAAAGATGGATAGGATGGAGAGATGGGTAAATATATGATTAAAAAGTATGATAAAACATTAAGGGTAGATATATATTGAGAGAAAAAGTTGAATACAATATATCTTCCTTAAAAAAAATTCTTATGTATGCCTGATTTATATTTTGATTAGCAGTTCATGGATGGTGGAACTAAACTGTGAAAAAAAAAAAGCGCTAGTTAAAAAAGAATAATTTCACTGTAGTCCTATGCCATATTTCCTTTATTTCTCTGTGAATGAATGTCCATGATACAACGAAGATTGAGTATACTAAATTTTGACTGATGTAATCAAACGAAACTTAGAATCAAGTTACTCTGACAATTTAGGATAAGCATAATCATTGTTATTGCACATGTGATTATGAGTTACTTATGGTGGGGAGAGTATATCAACAAATGTAATTAGCATTGTTTTTATACGTTTGAAACATTTTTTGGTAAGTTCTCTTATTCTTTGTCTTCAGAAGGTTTAACCCTTACACACACCCAAACACACACCCTGACTCTCATACATTAAAAGCCAAGGCACTTCCACACGCGCGCACACACACACATGCACTCACTCCTGCAGAGTGGAGGCTTCCCCTGCTTCTTCACCTGGCTCCCCACCCTCTCTCCTACCGTGGCACATCCTCTGGGTTCAATCCAAGAGACCCTGAATCGAGTGACTAAGGGTGTGTCCAAAATGTTCAGGCAACAGATGACCAAGAAAAAAGTCTCTAGAAGGCTTTCCAAATGGATGTAGCTCAATAAACAGTGAGTCCCAACTATAAGCCAAGCACTGGGGATACCATAATAAATATGGCATGGTCCCTGTCCTCAAGGAGTATACTAGCAGAGAGGTGAGGATACAAGCAAATAGATCATTTTAATACCATTTGCTGAGAGCGAAAGCAGAGGGGAGTCATCGAGGGGCAGAGACGGGACACATAATAGCTGTTGGTATTGTGGAGGAGGGTAAGGCCGTGTTATCAGAGAAATAGAAGTTATCTCTTTCAACCTTAGAGAATTTCAAGAACTTATTTACTGAGTATTTACTAGGAGCTTGGAGCTGTGCCAAGGCTCTAAGTTATTTCAATTCTTACCACAACCCTATAAGACAGAGGCTTTCCACAATTTTACAAGACAAAGAAACATATTCATAAAAGTTAAGTAATTTGTACAAGGCCACCGAGTTAATAAGAGGCAAAGCAAAGACTCAAACCCAGGTAAAACTGACTCTCAAATCCATGCTCTTTCCATCATATTCTAGAAGTAGAGTATAGGGGAGACAGCAGTTAGGAATGATGGCTTAGGGAAGGGAGAGATAGAGTCTAAACATTTTGAAGTTAGTTATGACTCAAGGAAACAATTTTGAAAGCTGTTTGTGTGGCAAGGGAGGGAGAAGGCTGTGGTATGGATAAAAAGAAACCACTCCCTTCGAATTTAGAAAATTTTGAGAATTTATGCCAATTATAACTCAATAAAGCTGAAACTAAAAAAAAAAAAAAATTAACATTTACTGAAGCCCTACCATGTGCCAGACATTGTATATGAAGTCAGAAATAAATTTACAGGTGAAAATAATTACATATATTTACAGCTAGCCATATCTATGACTTAACTGATGTTGACTCTGGGTTGGGAATATAATCTCTAAATATAAACTGTTCCTCTGGAAAAATATTATCTATTTTAGGACAGGAAGAATAAAGCAAAGATCCACTGAGAGACCAGTACAGTGGAAAAAGCAATGTACATAAGAGTCTGGAGCTCTGGTTTGAGTTTTAACTCCACACAAGTTAGTCAAGGCAAGTCATCTGAACTTCTGCAATAAAAATGAAGTGATGGGGACTTTCCTGGTGGCATGGTGGTTAAGAATCCACTTGCCAATGCAGGGGACATGGGTTCGAGCCCTGGGCCGGGAAGATTCCACATGCTGTGGAGCAACTAAGCCCATGCATCACAACTACTGAGCCCATGCTCTGGAGCCTGTGAGCCATAACTACTGAGCCCACATGTTGCAACTACTGAAGCCCGTGTGCCTAGAGCCCATGTTCCACAACAAGAGAAGCCACCACAATGATAAGCCCACGCATCGCAACGAAGAGTAGCCCCTGCTCACTGCAACTAGAGAAAGCCCATGTGCAGCAACAAAGACCCAATGCAGCCAAAAACAAAACAAAACAAAAAACATTTGTTGGACTTTAATAAATGAGAATGACCATTTCTCCTTTAAAAAAAAATTAAGTGATGGTAATACCTCTTCTTGACATCATACAAATAATCAAAGGCATTATTTTTGTGAAACCACTTTGAGGACAATAAAAACACCTTACAAATGTGATGCAGCATAAAATAACAGCATCTATCTCCTAGGATCTGTGCCAAGAATCATGTAAGATGTTTATTTTATTTTTTTTAAAATTTATTTATTTATTGGCTGCGTTGGGTCTTCGTTGTGTGAGAAGCCATTGTGGTGGCTTCTTTTGTTGCAGAGCACAGGCTCTAGGCACGTGGGCTTCAGTAGTTGTGGCACATGAGCGCAACAGTTGTGGCTCATGGGCTCTAAAGCGCAGGCTCAATAGTTGTGGCACATGGGCTTAGTTGCTCCACGACATGTGGTATCTTCCTGGGGCAAGGGACAAAACAGTGTCCCTTGCATTGGCAGGCAGATTCTTAACCACTGCGCCACCTAGGAAGTCCAAGATGTTTAAATGTTGGAATGGGGAGTTGGAATGCAGAAGCTCTCAGTTAAGTGTTAACTATGATTAGTACTATGTAATTGTTTACATGAAACACTGATGTAGGACATCAGGTGGTAGACATCATAAAGTTATACTACATGTTTTTGCATGAACATTAAAAAGAAACAAAGAAAAACACTAAGCACTCTAAAATCACAGCTTCCTAGCAACCAGAGAGGTACCTTGTTGATGGGCCAGAATAGTGTTGGTTATGGACCTTGGAGCCAGACTGCCCAAATTTTTGTCCTGGTTCTACCACTTAAGGTATTATCTGGTTCTGATTACGTATCTCTATGCCTCAGTTTCCTCATCTGTAAAACAAAGAATAATAGTAGCTAGCCCATGTACTCTTGAGGACAAATGGACAGTGCTACCTGGCACATAGTACTACATAATGTTTGCAGTAGTTAATATTACCATTCCAAAGATCCTCAGATTAAACAGATTCAAAATGATAAATGTAACAGATGAGAGACAGCAACTTTCCAATGAAGTATGCTCTCAAGGAAATGAGTACAAAGTCAGATCTAGATTTTTACTTAGTTTACCATTTCCAGCAGTACAACCTATGATTTCAATGGGCTTGGCTATAACATAAGGAAGAGAATACCTACCTTTGAGGTTATTGTAAGTATTACATAATATACATAACACACTACCTGGCATACAAAAGATGCTCAATAAATAGTTTATTATTGCTATTACTATTTTCCTATTTTGGCCATTATTGGCATAAGAATTTCCATAAATTAGTTTAAGAACTGTAAAACACTGCCTTGAGTCCTGTTGAAAACAGATTTTACAGAACTTCGTTGTTCTCTACTTGTGTGCCTAACACATCATCACTTTTCCTACTACACAATTTGGGAAGTATGTTAGGGCATGAGATATTTTATTACAATTTGTTTGGGCCTAAATAGAAAACAGTCTGAAACAGAATTCAGGGCAAGGACTTGGGTGCTGTTTTTCACTTCACTTCCAAAAAGATTCATTTAAAATTTCTGAAATATTTATTGTGGCCTATAATGTGCAGGTACCTGTTAGCTAATAAAAATACTGTTCATATAAAATATTTTAAAATTGGTATGTGTATTTCCAATATAAATACTACTCATTTATAATATATATGTTTAAGAATAATTTAAATCATTTAAATGTGAAAAAAATTTTTTCTGTTGACGTTTTCTTTACACAACTGAATCATACCAAGCAAGGGAAAACTACCCAGTATTAACTCCAGTTAAACATATGTTCAAGAAAGCATCCCTTAGAGTCAGAATGTAAGTATGAAATGAAAGGTGTAGTATTTACGGATAACCCTTAATAACACATAAATCCTCTCAGAGTAGCTGTCACAGTGCATCCCATTCTGGAAAAGAAGTACAGACTTATCAAAAACCGTCAATAAAGAAAAAGCCTGGAGTTCAAATTACACTATTACTAGATCCACTCCCATTCACGATAAAACATGAAAAAGATGTTAATGTGAAACGTGTTACATGCTATTTACCAAAAATAAAAATTGTTTAATACTCTACACTTTTAAAGAACACACCTCATGTTCTCTCCCCCATTTCCACAATCGTAGTTCACTTAAATGTACTAATAAGGCCAATGTAATTAATTAAGGCCAAATGCACTGGCATGTTTTTTCTTTTTCTTTTTCTTTCTTCAAACAGAAAAGGGGTCTTGTAGACAGACTTTTTTCCCTAGGCTGTGGAAGATGGGAAGCGAGCGGGGCGGGGGCAGTAGGGCAGGTCAAAGGTCTCTGGCATAACAGAGGATGGGAGATAACACTGAGTCATGCCGCACTCGTGTAGAAGCCTTGTGCCCAGGCTTTCCGATCACGAATGAGAACGAAAGCAGCTGGCTTTCCTTGTGAAGGGGAAAATAAAATCACAGCTGAAACCCAAGAAGAATCATCAAAGCCCTGCAAACCTTGGCCCCAGAGGCTCGCTGCGTAACTCGTGCTCCCGGCAGCCCAGACCTTCGCGGTCTCCCCGCTCCCCCGCAGGGGCAGAAACTCTGGGCGCGGAGTGGATGAGGCGCGGACAAAGGCGCGGGGCGGGCAGCCGGGCGCGGCGGGGGAAGATGCGGGGAAGGGACACGGGGCGAGGCCGGGCCAGCAGACGCTGGGGCTCCCACAGCCGGTTCGCGGGCGGGACCGGCTCTGGGGATCTGGAGGAGGCAAGGCCGGCAGGCTGCTGGTTGCGCGTGGGGGCGTTCGCGGGCACTTCGGGCGACGGGACCCGCGCCCGCCCGCCAGGGGTGGAGGCCTCAGAGGGAACCCGCCAGCTGCTAGCGCTACCTGCTCTCGCCGCACTTCCTGTCCCAGACCCGCACTCGAGCCCCCTCGGAGTCTCGCTCACCTTTACGCCGCGGCGGCCCTCGCTGCGCTTCCGTCACCTCAGAGGCCGGTACCGGCCCGCTCCATGAAGCTGCCGCGACCAGACCGGCAACGGCGTCTGCAGCGCTCTCACAAGCCGGCCCCGCCCTCTAGCTGGCCGCGGCCGGGTACCAGCGCGGTCGGGCGGGGGGGGAGGCGGGGAATCCTCGCCACCCGGCCAATCGCAGACCAGCGCCTCTGCGGCGCAGCCAATGAGCGACGAGTTCCTGCCGCGCGGGAGGGAGCGTAGGAGCTGCGGTGGCAGAGTGGTCTCTGGGCCGAGATTTTACCTTCTCTTCTTCCCCGCCCCCTCGCGTTCACGCTCAGGTTGTCGCAGTGCAGCGTCCCCACCCTCCCAGCGTCTTGTCTCTTAGCAACTAGATGCCGGGAGCCAGAACTTAGATGATCAACTCTGCGTCCGGAAGAAAGGGGACAGGGGAGATAGAAGAATTAAAAGAATGGATGTAATTGTTGGCGGCTTTTATATACCTGCTTAGGTCAGGTGCAATGGGAAAGTTGCATGACCTGAGGGACATCAGAAGTATCTTGGGTGAAGCATTGTCTTCATCAGGAGGCATCTCTTGAAAAACGTAAATAGCTCTGGGTCGCACCTTGAGTTTTCATACAATAGGTTCAGCAAGTATGTTATTGTGGTGCTACTGTTACAGAATCCAAGCTCACTCTGCTCGCTGTAGGACAGGCCGATGAATCAGAGACAAGGTGTTGAGGCAAGGAACACGACTTGACTCCGAAAAGCCGGCAGGTGAAGATGGCAGACCAGTGTCTCAAAAAACCATCTTCTTTCAGTCTGAATTCTGGCTCCTTTTATACAAAAGAGGGGAAGAGGGAGGGGCCCACTGTGGCACCCACCAATGGCTGAGCAGGACCACTAAAGGTTGCTGGTGGATAGTTGCTCACTCACCCGTTCCTTGCTTAGGAGAGGGGCGGTGGAGTGACCTCTGCCGCAAACCTGAGCGCCAGCAAGGAGGGGTGGGGAGTGGGAAGGGAGGCAGGAGGGAAGGGCCCACTATGCTTCAGGTTAGGTCCCATCTGGGGAGGCCACTGTAACACTACTACTGGGAACCTAGTCAGGTGTACAACATAAGGCCCAGTCTTGTAAGGTAAATGCTTCATGTCAGTATTTCTTTTTTTCTTTTTTAAATTTATTTTATTGAAGTATAGTTATTTACAATGTTGTGTTAGTTTCTGCTGTACAGCAAAGTGATTCAGTTACACACATATTCTTTGTCATATTCTTTTCCAGTATGGTTTATTACAGGATATTGAATATAGTTTCCTGTGTTATACAGTGGAAACATTGTTTATCCATTCTATATATAATAGTTTGGATCTGCTAATTCCAAACTCCCATTCCATCCCTCCCCACCCCCCACCCCCTTGGCAACCACAAATCTGTTCTCTGTGAGTCTGTTTCTGTTTTGTGGATAAGTTCGTTTATATCATATTTCAGTTTCCACATATAATTGATGCCATATATTTGTCTTTCTCTGACTTCACTTAGTTTGATAATCTCTAGGTCCATCTGCGTTGCTGCAAATAGCATTATTTCGTTCTTTTTTTTATGGCTATTATTCCATTGTATGTATATACTACATCTTCTTTATCCATTCATCTGTTGATGGACATTTAGGTTGTTTCCATGTCTTGGCTATTGTGAATAGTGCTGTTATGGACCTAAGAAAAGCCATTTGGACCTAAGCCATTTTGTGATCTAAGCCTGGATGAAATGCTTGCCCTTGAACAGGTCTCAGTAATTATGATCTTAAGGGAACAAAGGAATGCAGGAACAGAGAAAAGCCAGTCAAACAATAGTGCAGTGGTAGAGCAGAGTCCTAGCTCCTCCTCAAGGAATATACATATAATTATATCTTTGAGTTCTGCAGAAACTAAGGCCTCTGTCCAGGTGAAGGATAGAATGATGATGTTGGCCCTACTGACTTCAATCAAATAAGACTTGGACTCTGTTGACCTTTGCCCCAATTTTATGCTGAATTCTCCTCTGCTCAAACCCCTTCATGAATATGCATATACCCTTAGCTTAAAACTTAACCAGTTTTGCTGTTCGGGGAAACACTGCTTTGGGAAAGATTCCCCAATGTTCTCCTTACTTGCTGCAACCCAGTTTTTGAGGAAAACTTTCACTCAAGCGGAAACTAAGTTGTAATGGTGGTGAGGCAGCCTAAACCATGAGGGCAAGAACAACCCATATACGATTGATTGCAAAGCAATAACAGAAGGAACCTGGGTCCTGAATTACCTTGTGAAGCAAAGCTGCGTAACAGGCCCTAAACTGCCTGCCTACCTCTGGACTGTTATATGAAAATGTTTGTCTTGCTTTAGCTACTGTATTTTTTTGCCTATTTTTTACAGAAGCTTAGTGTATTCCCTAAAAGAGAAAGTCCCTGAAAGTGGTGTGCTACAATAACAAAGATCTAAGATACATATGGCATTGGTGGGTAGAAACAAATTGCAGGCTGTGACTCTTCCCAAAGGTATTTTCACCTGGATTAACTTGAAAGGCAGATTATCAAGCCTATGGCTCTGAGGGAAGTGGTTTAGAAAAGGTCAGAGTGTGAGTTTATTGTTTACTTGCTTTTGGCAAGGTTCACCAAAAGAAATGAAGTCAGTTAAGAATTAACCAATTTGCAAGCAGAGGTAGAAGAGAATAGAGCTCTACCACTGGACTCCGTCCATAACTCCCCCTGCTGTTGATCCACATACTACCATCCATCTCTGAGAGATCAACGTGGATACTTAACATCTGAAGCTTTTCCAGTCTTTTCTAGAACAATATACATTTACAGAATGACAGAGCTAGAAAGGATTGTTGAGAGATAACTCCTTCAATTTTCATTTTAAGGCCAGAGAAAGTTTAAGTGACTTGTCCAAAGTCAAATAGCCAGTGCTTTAGGTTCAATGGCCTTTGCCTGAGGAAGAATCTTTCTTTGGCATTGTGCAGACGTTCCTTCCTGAGGCCTTTTATGTGGTATGGACAATCTGACTTAAGACTTTAATCCACTTCCCATCCTCACCCAGTCTAGACCTTTTCTGTTCATAAGATCGTCTATCCCTCTATTAGTTTTAGTACAGACTATGTTGCTTTAATAGACAAAATAGTCGCTTAAACAGGCCTCTGAAATGGCTGCAGGTGGCTCACTTTTACTTCCACACCCCACAGAAGGAATGGGAGACAGGGTAAGGAATGAATGCCCACTACTTTTTTTTTTTTCTTTGTGGCACACGGGCTTAGTTGCTCCCCGGCATGTGGGATCTTCCTGGAGCTGGGATCGAACCCGTGACCTCTGCATTGGCAGGCGGAGTCTTAACCCCTGCGCCACCTAGGAAGCCCGGCCCACTACTTTTAAAGGCATGATCCAGAAGTCACATGCATCACTTCCACTTCTATCCCAGTGGCTGTAACATAACCACAAGGGAGGAGGCTAGAAAAGGTAGAACCTATTTGAGCAGCTAGGTAGCCAGCTAAAAGGTGAGAGTTCTACTTTTAAATTACAGGAGAGTGAATATTGGTGGCCAGTTAGCAGTCTCTACACAATAGCCTGGTTTCTAGGATTATATGCTACCCAGAGCTCTGTTACTGACTTCACTAGAGTCAATGTAAAAAAAATTTTTCTATCTTTTTTTTTTTTTTTGGCCACGCCTCCCAGCTTTCAAGGATCTTAGTTCCCTGACCAGGGATCAAACCCATGCCCCCTTCAGTGGAAGTGTGGAGTCCTAATCACTGGACCACCAGCGAATTCCCTGAAATATTTTTAACTATAGTGAAATGTGAAACTGAAAAGGAACTCCATTCGTACTGCAAAAAACATAAACATGGAAAAATGTTTATGGATAAAAGGCAATAAAAATAAATGCAAATACCTTTTTGACTCCAGCTACCATCAAATATGACTGGAGAATACAATTTGAAATTAAACATAACATTCTTCACGACATGTCAAAGGGTTATATAAAACCACAAAAACAAAATTAATGTGGAAAAGTAAAAGGTATCCATAAGCATATTTCCTTCATCTGCCTTAAGGCCTGAAAGAAATTTAAAAGGTGCGTGTTGGAGGCCATGTTCATTTCCCAAAAATGTGTCCAATGGTTACTATATCCCAGTATAGAGCTTTTTTTTTTTAACGGCCAAAAAGTAGAGGTCCCTGTTTACAATACCCACTTAAATTGATATGCCACATGTCAGCCTGCAAGTCCTCCATCTGTGTACATGTGTATACATACATTCATAGTCCACACATATGTGCAATGTGTGTGGCAGTTCTATGCTCAACACTGTAGAATCTTGACTGCTTACTCCTGAACAATAACTTTTCCCCTTGTCCCTCAATACCTGTGCTAGTAATAGGTAGAGATAATTTCCCACTCTTCTAATAGGCTGCTACTAGAGAACATCTCCCTTCCTAAAGGGAACCATTCTACCTGATTCCCTGAGCAGGTCCTTAGTCCTTAAAGGCAGCTCCTGATTCAAAACTGCATCTTGATAACATGGTTACTAAGAAGTACTTATCACCTTTAACAACAGCCCTTATTATATGCCAGGTACTTTGCTTAATACAGAGTATCCTTTAGATCTCTCAGCAACTCAATAAAGTAGATATTATTTTGAACTGAATAAATATTACCGTTTCAGTTTGCAAAGGTGTTAACCATTTATATTAAGAAATTACTTTTTGCTGACTTTAAAAAATTTGTTCGTCACTGACCTTGCGTCCCCGCCAGCCAAGCATCCCCGCCGCGCCTCCTGCCAAGGTTTCAACAGACCTTACCAAAATGCCCTCTCAAATGGAACACGCCATGGAAACCATGATGTTCATATTTCACAAATTTGCTGGGGATAAAGGCACTTAACAAAGGAGGAGCTGAGAGTACTCATGGAAAAGGAATTCCCTGGATTTTTGGAAAATCAAAAAGACCCTCTGGCTGTGGACAAAATAATGAAGGACCTGGACCAGTGCCGAGATGGCAAAGTGGGCTTCCAGAGCTTCTTTTCACTAATCGCTGGGCTCACCATCGCGTGCAATGACTATTTTGTAGTACACATGAAGCAGAAGGGAGAAAAGTAGGCATCATTGAGCAATTACTCCCACCCTGATAAGAATTCTCAGAAAGGGTCGCTTAAGGCATCTGCCCCACAGCTTCCCCCGTATAAGGATTTCCTGAGCAGATTGGGACCCTTAGAAAATGTACAAATAAAATCCAACTCCACCTTGAGAAGCAGAGAAAGAAAAGTCAATTAAAGCCAGATAAGCTTCTGATTTTTATATTGCTTGCATCTCCTTGCCCTCAATAAACAAATTCCTTTTTTAGTTCTGGAAAAAAAAAATTTGTTCTTTCACATACAAATGGAAGAAGAGTAAAGGATTAAATGTTTAATCATTTATACAATAGTTAAGAAGTGGGGTTTTCCAATCGATTTATGAGTTTAGTTGCCTTATATATGGATGAACATATATGGATGAACAATTTTCAAAATTTCAAAGAATATTGCCATCAATACAAAAAATACATAAAACTACACTATTATAAGTGTATCTGATTTTTCCTTTCATGAGTCAGAAGGCACTTAGGAATCTTTTTAAATCTTAAAGCAGAAGTTTTGAAATGTCTGTCTTAATTTAAGGACCTGTGAAGACCTGTGGCAAATGAGAAAAATAAGATGAAATATACATGCTTGCTGGCTTACTAAGTTTACTAATAGAAATTATGCTTTGTTTACTTTCTAGTATTAATATCTTTTCTTCATTCCTTGTTTCTCCTCATGTTCCATTGGGGATATTGAGTTTCTCAGTTAATTTCAACATAAGGATTAGTTTTTATAAAGTAAATATTAGTTTTATGAAAAAAGTCTCAAAGAAACAAAAACACAGACATACTGGATGTTCCACAATGTAAAATTTGAAATAACTGTCTATGAGAGTCTGGAAATTGGAGGGAACTTCTACTTTTGGCATTGTGGTGGGCTACACGTGAGATTCTCCTGCTGAACAAGTAAGACTCTGGCTGGGAAATGCATATTAAATCACTACTGATCTCATACAAAGTAGGGGGGAGAGGCAAAATCGATCAAAACTGGTGGGAAACTGCAGGCAGAAAAGAGGGATATGAGTGCCCGAGAGGTGGATGCCCATAGCAACTTAGCTGGGAGGATTCTGAGCTTTGGGCTCAGAAGCAGAGTGAAGATGAGGGGAAATTAACGATCTCCTACTCTTACTCAAGACCTTCAAGGAAGGACTGAAATGGTCCCCAAATAATGATGCCTCTATTATTACACAGCAGAGGCAGAAGTGAATCCTCTTCGGTCAAGCCTTCCCCAGTTTTGGGGAAGATTAACAAGCAATGAACTCATAAAGATCACCATAAATGTGAAGAGGCCAGATACTATGTGTGAGAGCCAGCACAAACAATAAGCATTTTAACTTCAAGGACTCCAGATATTGGAGTTCTTATAAATATTAACATAGCATACTTAAATAAAGGGCATAATAAATGATGAATAATGAATAGGCAGCTTTAAAAAAAACTTCTAGATATAATTATTGAAATATAATTAATTATAATTATTTAAATTTAAAATATAATTATGGAAATTTAAAGAAACCTCAGTGAATCAGTTAAATGGTAAATTAGAAACAGCTGAAGAGTGAACAGGCAGCTACTACATACATGAAAAATTAACCAGATTGCAGCAGAGACATGAAGTGAAAAATATGAAAAAGATATGAAGGGTAGGATGAAAGCTAAACATATGTCTAATATGAATTCTACAGAGAACAGACAGAAGGAAGATAATTGTAAAATTTCCAGAATTGATTAAAAGATGAAGCCAAAGATCCACAGATCCTGAAATCAAATGTATGTTGAATAGAAGGTATAAATGAAGTTGCTGGGGGCAAATACAGTATCATTTAAAATTATGCCATCTAAAAAGTATGCTATCTAGGGACTTCCCTGGTGGTGCAGTGGTTTAGAATCTGCCTGCCAAAGCAGGGGACACAGGTTCGAGCCCTGGTCCGGGAAGATCCCACATGCAGTGGAGCAACTAAGCCTGTGTGCCACAACTACTGCGCCTGCACTCTAGAGCCTGGGAGTCACAACTGTTGAGCCCATGTGCCACAACTACTGAAGGCCATGCGCCTAGAGCCTGTGCTCTAGAAGAGAAGCCACTGCAATGAGAAGCCTGTGCACTGCAATGAAGAGTAGCCCCTGCTTGCTACAACTAGAGAAAGCCCGTGCAGCAATGAAGACCCAATGCAGCCAATAAATCAATCAATAAATGTATTTTTTTTTAAATTTAAAAAAAAGTTATGCTATCTAAATGACTCGTCTTTTCTCTGGGGCTCAGTTTCCAACTGAAGCTTCCTAAAGCTGACTTTAAAACTTCTTTAAGTACGCTAGGTTATGAACGTATTATTGAAGTTTAAAATCAACAAAATTTAAACTGCACAAAATTTAAATGGTAAAGGGCATATAGTTTGATATTTCTATGTATTTTAATCTTTATTTTATTTTTTAAATTAATTAATTAATTAGTTGTTGGGTTTTTGTTGCTGCATGCTGGTTTCTCCAGTTGTGGTGCGCGGGCTTCTCATTGCAGTGGCCTCACTTGTTGTGCAGCACGGGCTCTAGGCGCGTGGGCTTCAGTAGTTGTAGCACACTGGCTTAGTTGCTCTGTGGCATATGGGATCCTCCCGGACCAGCGCTCGAACCTGTGTCCCCTGTATTGGCAGGTGGGTTCTTAACCACTGTGCCACCAGGGAAGTCCCCAATCTTATCTATTAATAGTATAAGCAACAAAACATTGATGAATTACAAATATCTAGGGAAATATTGCATACTATAGCTAGTAGTTATGAATTTAAGCCATGAATTTACCTTGCACTGATTTTTGTCATCTACTATTAACATTAGTGTTAATTTCATAACAGTCATATATGCTCTTTTTATAGTGAAACTTTGACATTAATGAGCATATTAGGAACAGGTAACCACTGTGATTTATCCACTCATTCTTTAAGTATAAATAAGTGCCTAAATTTGCCAGGTACTGTCTCAAGTATGGGGATGCAGGAAGACAAAAAGCAATAATATGCTGCAAGGAAAAAAAAGCATAAGGATAAGGGAATGCAGAGGGAGAAGGAAAGGGTTGCAGTTTAAAACAGGGTGACATGGATGGGCTCACTGAGAAGATGACTCCTGGACAATGACCAGAAAGATGCAGAAGAGGACTGTGAGGATATCTTGGAGAAGAGTGCTCCAGATACAAGAAAAACTATGTGCAAAGCTCCTATGGAAGCATGCCTGGAATATTCAAATAACTACTACAAGGGGGCCAATGTGACTCCTGGGAGGAGAGCAGAAGGCAAAGAGTAGATAGGTTAACACTGTGTAGACCACTATAAAGACTCTGAATTTTTACTGAGTCAAATGTGAAGCCACTGGAGAGTTTTTAGCAGACAGTGTTGTGCTATGATTTAGATTTTAAAAAAAGAATCACTGTTCCTGTCTTGACAACAGACTATAGGTCTGGTGAGGTAAAGGAAGAAGCAGAGCCACAGGTCATAGGCTATTACAATAATCTAGGCAAGCAATGATGCGGCTTAGACTAGAGAGGAGGCAGTGGAGATGGTAAGTGGCTAAATGCTGAATATATTCTAAAGTTACTACAAACTGGATATCCTGATACGTGTGGGGTATGAATGAAAAAGAGAAAGAAGGATTCCAAAATTTTTGGCCTAAACAAAAGGAAAGATGGAGTTGCCATTTATTGACACAGGGAAGAGAATAGAGAAGAAACAGATTTTGAAGGGAACATCAGCATTTTTAAGCATACTAAATGCTTAAAAAGGTGCCTAGTAGATACCAAGTGGAGATAGTGAAGTGGCAGGTGGGTATGATTTTGGAATTCAGATAAAAGATGAGGCCTGAAGATAAAAATTTTGGAATCAAAACATATGGTATTAAAAGTCACCAGACTGGATGAGATCATCAGGGAAGTAAGTGTGCAGTAGTGGCACAAGGTCTAAACCCTGAGGTCCTCCAACTTTAGAGGTAGGGGATTGCCGAGACCAGCTCGGCGACTGGAGGTGAGTGACGGGTGCTGCAAAGCTTGAAGAAAACACAGACACAGACTGAAGAGAAAAGTGGTACCGGGGGGACTCAAGACCTCTAGGATCAAGAGCCTTGATGACTCATCCCACGTTGCTTTTATTGGTTTCTCGGCTAACATTCTCAGGTTACTCCCATAAACAATCAAAGGCCTCACATGACTGGGGCAATGATCTTTCTTTGCCTCCAGGGTCCAATTTGAGCAGGTGTGGATTTGAGCTGGGTGTGGAGAGCAAAACAGCCCTGGGGGCAGGAGACCTCTCTCAGATATTAGGGGTCTGTGCCCCACCCCTGTCGGCCCCTCTGCGACTGTGCCTGTCTTAGGTTGTTCCTCCCTTGAGGAATCTTACCCGTCTCTGGCTAACCAGTCATCCTCCAGGGCCAAACAGGGTGATATGAGGTGTGCAGTGAGAAAGGGACTGCGCCCCTAGAGACGGCCAACCCTCTGCCTATGCCCCCATAGTCTCCACGCCCCGCACCCTCAGCTCCTCCACTGCTCAAGCAGGAGATTCTGAATCCCATCGCTCGGCCCACATACTTTAACATTTTCAAGGTTTCAGAAAGGTTCCTGAATGTCTTCCCATAGGGGATATGAGGAGAAACCAGCAATGAAGACTGAAAAGAAGTGGTCAGTGATACTGCAGGGAAACCAGGAGAGTATGGTGTCCTGGAAGCCAAGGGAAAAAAGATTTTCAAGCAGGAGGAAGTAATCAACTATGCCACTGTAAGTCAAGTAGAAGGAAGACAGAACTGGTCACTGGAAAGCAGTGTAATGGTCACTATTGACCTCAACAAGAGTTGTTTTGATGGGGGTGGTGGTGGTGAGAAAAACCTGTTGAACTGAGTTCAACACAGAACAGGGGGTGGTAGGTGGGATGGCCAGCACTATGGATAACTGTCTCAAGGGTATAGAACACATGGCTGCAGAAAACCAGTCTGTTTTCTAGTTAAATACAAGAGATTAATTATTCACCTTAGTCTCCTTTCCCCTCAAACTCTCCCCCAAAATGACAAAAAAAAAAAAAAAAAAAAAAAAAGAATGAGAGGTATTAAACAATCAGAACAAAGCATAAAAGAGAAGACAACAATGTTTTGTTCTTTGGTTTTTTTCGGCCACACTGCGAGGCATGTGGGATCTTAGTTCCCCAACCAGGGATCAAACCCAAGCCCCCTGCATTGGAAGTGTGGAGTCTTAATCACTGGACCACCAGGGAAGTTCCAAGAGAAGACAACAATGAATGAGACTTTCAGAAGTAGTAAGAAAGCAAATGGATGTGAGGTAACTGACTTAGCAGAGGGGATGAAATTATACCTAAGATTGGGATTCTGACAATTAAGATTGTTTACACTGCAGAACTCTTTAAAGGCTCAACACTTGAAAGCATTAGGCACCACTCCTTTTAGCCAGGTACAGTACACAGAAACTAGGTGAATAAAAAAGCAAGGCAATGTCAATACCAGGAAAACCAGAAAGTTATATAAGAAATGAATGATAGGCAAGAAACAATACATGGTCACAACAATATAAACATTTTCATTGACTTGACTAAAAGTTAATATTAGTAAGATGGGTAAGAGGAAGTGTTGGATAGTAGTGTAAGGCAGCCAAATCCTCTGTGGGGGGTGAGAAGGAGAGGGTAATAGATAACTTCTAAAGTTGGTAAGTCAAAATAGTGTGATGAGCACATCATTTAGAAATAAGAAGGTAAAAACAGAATAGCAAGGAGTTAAATTTGGTTGATTCTGGGATCAGGGTGCTGGAGTGAGGCAAGCAACTACTTTATTTCCTGATGTGTTTTTAATGAATTTGCTTTTTTAAAACCATTTGATTATACTAGTTTGATGGTTAAACATGTAAATGAATGGATAAAACATACATAGGAAGTAAGGATAAATAGTAACCTCAGATAAGCTATTTGCTGAAGTAGACAAATATTCAAAATAAAAAATTAACTGGAATAAAAATTCCAAGTGATACCAACATTGGTGAAAGAATAGGGGCAGGGAGACAATAGGAAAACTGTCTGGAGGAAGCAGGGAGGACAATAGTGTGTGTTACTACTGTAAGACTCCAATATTGATAACTTTAAATGCTGGTACAGAAAAATAATCATGAGTTAGAAGTAACCACAACAAGAATAAAAATAGAATCTTTCTCTCCCTATTTTACCAACTGCTTCTTATGGGAGGAGTGATTTAGCTGATTGGTGAGTTTGGAAGAAGAAACTATACACATGCACTTTCCTATTCTCTCTCTACTCTCTCATTGGAGCTGCCTGCCTACTCTCAGTTAAAGTGCTTTCTGGTCTGTTTGCTTGACCATTCTGTAAGTTTGGTGGGTCGCTCTGCCTGAGACTGGAGAGAAAGTTTAATTTAGGGAAATATTAGCAAATCCTATGTCATGCCTTCCAAACTAGCTTTAACACAAAGTTCACCAACAAGCCCTGCCTGTTTGCTCAAAGCCTTCAATTAGCTGTTCGGCCTCTTATTCTTCTTTTTTTAAATTTATTTATCTATTTTTATTTATTGGCTGCATTGGGTCTTGCTTTCTCTAGTTGCGGTGAGCGGGGGCTACTCTTCCTTGTGGTGCATGGGCTTCTCATTGTGATGGCTTGTCTTGTTGCGGAGCACAAGCTCTAGGTGGGTGGACTTCCATAGCTGTGGCACATGGGCTCAACAGTTTTGGCTCTCGGGCTCTAGAGAGCAGGTTCAGTAGTTGTGGCACACGGTCTTAGTTGCTCTGTGGCATGTGGGATCTTCCTGGACCAGGGCTCGAACCTGTGTCCCCTGCATTGGCAGGCAGATTCTTAACTACTGCGCCACCAGGGAAGTCCCAGGCCTCTTATTCTTAAACATAAGCAGGCAACCAAAGTTCAACAGAAACCTGAGGGAAATCTCTATTGTGATAGATAAAATATAAACACACACACATGCACACATAGTAACACGGGGAAAAAAAGATTATGTAGGAAAATGGTAACTTCAAAACAAAGTAATTTAGGGACTTCCCTGGTGGTCCAGTGGATAAGACTCTGAGCTCTCAATGCAGGGGGCCCGGGTTCAATCCCTGGTTGGGGAACTAGATCCCACACATATGCCGCAACTAAGAAGGCTGCACACTGCAACTAAGACCCAGAGCATCCAAAATAAATAAATGTTGAAAACAAAACAAAAAACAAAGTAATTTACAATTATTAATACCCTTGGATGGATCCTACAAGCTTCTAGAGAGGAAAATAAAAATAAAAACAAAATAGGGTACATATAAAAGATCAAGAATCAGAACAGGCCACAATGGAAGCTAGAGACAACAGAGAAATCCCTTCAAATTTTTAAAGAAAAACAATGGCCAACTTGGAATTCTATATCCATACTATTATTCCAATTGTGATTAGAATTAAAGACATTTTCAGACAGTCAAGGACCCACACTTTACCCCACATGCAGCCTTTCTCAGGAAGCCACTAGATGTGCTTTACCTCTCCAAGAGCGTAAACCAAGAAAGAGGCAAGTGTATGGTATATGGAAATAAGAAAGATCGTAGGACTCCTCAGGAAAATGCAGAACCCAGGATAACTGTGCACCAGGCAAAGAGAGCAGCCAGTTCAGATTTGTGCAGAATGACTTGAGAGACTTCAACACGGTGCTTTCTTATATTATACCTTATTTTTAAAAAATCTGACATTGCTTGGGTGAGCCTGGCCTAGGTTATTAGCTCTACTTGGCTTGCTAGGCCATATGCTGATTGGTCTAGCTCTTTCCTTTTGTTCCCTAGATATTTTGAGAACACCAGGTGTTCTGCTTTGACCTACTCCTGAGGGCTGAAGGACAGCCAAAGGGAGCTTAAAAGCGGAAAAGCCTAAGCAGCCCACTCCTCTTGACTGTTACAGGCAGTATCCAGTTCTAGGAGCTAGCACATATTTCAAAACACATAAACTGTGTATAACCCTAGGTTTCCCAATATTTGCTCAGGGCCTTGCCCAATGACTTTCTCCAGAAAAGGCTCTGGCTTCACTTTCTCTGAAATTTTACAAGACTATGACCCAGAGTCTCTTTTCAGCTTATTTTCTTCTGGGACACCTCATCAAACAGCGGCAATTCTGCCTCCTGAATACAGTTACATTTCTGCATGATACCCCACTTTTATATTAATCATCTTCCGTGATCATTTATATGTGTATTTTTGATAAAACAAATTATTTCATTAAAAAAATAACATCAAGTAGGAATGCAAGAATGGTTCAATACCAGAAAATCAATGTTATTCTCTATATTACTATTATTAAAGGTGAAAAATCAAAAGACCATCTAAACACAGGCACATTTAAATTATCAATAAAAGGGAATTTCTTTTGATAAAGATTAGCATAAAATTCACAGCAACTATTGCATTTAAATGAGCAGCTTTAGATTCTGAAGTAGAAATAAGATAAAAATGCCTGCTACCACAACTACTGTCAAATACAGACTAGCAATCTGGCCAAAACAATAAAAAGGAAAGAAAGGTATAATGACTGAAAAGGAAGAAATAGTACTCATTATTTGCATTTGTATTTACACAGACAACCAAAGAGAATCAATAACTTTAGAACTAAAAAGCATTCATCAAAGCTGAATATACAAGATCAACATACCAAGTTCAACATATTTCTCTGTGTCAGAAATAATAGGATACGATTTTCAATGGCAACAAAAAGTATGAAGTACCTAGGAATTAGCAAAAACAAACAAATGGAAAACCCATATACACATGATATCCAGAATAAATGAAGAAAAAAATTACGTTCACAAATGTGATGATTTGACCTTGTAAAAATGTTAATTCTAAATTAACCTGCAAATTCAATTCAATTTCAATAAAAATCTCAGCAGCTTATTCTGGGGAACTTGATAAACTGATACTAAAATGTATACATAGAATAAAAATCTACAGACAGCTAAGGTAATTTTAACAAAGTAGGACAAACAGATTCACCTATTAAGACATATTACAAAGCTTTATTAAGACAGTGTTGTACTCAGAAAGGAACTGACATTTATCAATAAACAGAACTGAGAGCCCCAAACAGTTTCATATTTATGGAAACTTTGCATGTAATGAAATGAGGAAAATATGGATTTAATAGATGACGTTAGAAAAACTTACAGTTCTACTCTGCATGCCCAGCAGATATTCACTCTCATAAGACCCAAAAGGATATAACTTGGCACCAAGATCACTTAGCTTGCCAGAAAGTTATAGCACAGTAAACACGGCATATAGAGGAGAGCATCCACCTTAGGTAAGCCTCATATGCCACAGGAAGCACTATGGTCTAAAAATCCCTGAAGGGGGGGGTTCCACATCTCCCCAAGGAGGTGACCCCAAGCTTGGTTACCAGTTGTACCTTACCCAGAGAAATCTCAAAGCCTGTGCTTTTTACAATTAAAAAAATGTTGCTGGGTAAACAGCTGGCATTCTTTATCTTAACCCACTATTTCAAGGAAATAGGGCTAAGGAGAAAGTAAATCCAAGATAATTCTCTGAGAGAGAGAGAGAGAGAGAGATAAAGTGGTTTTGTTAATAACCCTTTTCCCTTAATGATTAGCTGGAGAAAAAGTTGGATTCATACCTCATACTATATCCAAAAATAAACTCCAATTAAATTAAATGTAAATGGTAAAACTATAACACGGATAGAATAAGACCTAAAATATAAACAACTGGGGGCAAAATTAAAAATTTCTATTCCATGAAGGTCATCAAAGACAAGAATTAATAAATAACAAGCCTAAGTTATTTCCCACATCTGAATCTGATAAGGAAGTGTTCATTATCTAGAGTATATAAAGAATTTCTTGTACTATACTCAGCAAGAAAGAGAAAAATCTAATAGAAAAATAGGCAAATTATAAGTATAGGCAATCCATAGAATGGAAAACCAGAATGACTAAAAAGCATATGCTTAGACTTATTAGTACTCAGATAATGTAGATTAAGACAAAATACAATTTCACACATATCAGATTTTAAAAAATCAGAAAATATCAAGTACTGCTGAAGATGTAGAGAAAATGAAATCCTCATGTCCTGCTGGTGTAAGTGCAAATTGGTATAATCATTCCTGACAACAATCTAGCATTACTTACTGAAATTAAATATGCATATACTCAAAACCCCAGCCATTCTACTCTAGGACATATATACCAAAGAAACTAGAGGGCAGGGTCACAGGAAGAAATGCACAAGCTTGGAGAAGTGGGAACAGCTGGAAAAAACCTGAGCATCTATGATTAGAGGAAAAGATAAGCTAAGCTATGGTATGTGAATACAATAGAATATGCATGAGTCAGAAGCATGTTATATACACTAATATGAATAGTTCTTAAAAACCTAATATTTTATGAAAGAAGCAAAATAAAATTTATACCATAATATCATTTATATAAAATTGAAAAGTTATACAAAATAAATGTTATTATATAGTTTTTCAAAGAAATATATAAAACATTTGGAAGATGGCTTGGAATGATAAACATTAAATATAGTAGAGAGTGGGGAGTATGGAATTGTAGGCAGGAGATAAAGAAAAACTATTAAAGTAAAATGAAGCAGAACAAAAGTGTAGGTTTTCTAGACCAATGATACTGGGGTCATTAATAAAGAGTATAATCAATGATTGAGTCAATTCTGAGCACATGAAATCCTTAAATGAAACAATTTATATGCGGAGCAAAACACAGTTAAGTTAGACTAAAACATTACTTCTTCAAATGTGAAAAACTATCCATAGGGCATAATATAGTAAGTATCCCATTGGATTTGTCTTTAAAAGAAACAGTTCATTGCCCCAGATAAGCTAAGCTAAAT
The DNA here is from genome assembly GCF_030028045.1 of Hippopotamus amphibius kiboko. Taxonomy (NCBI): domain Eukaryota; kingdom Metazoa; phylum Chordata; class Mammalia; order Artiodactyla; family Hippopotamidae; genus Hippopotamus; species Hippopotamus amphibius. Next base: position 97,888,859 of record NC_080192.1, read on the forward strand.
AAAAACAGCATATAATATGAAAGGACACTTCAAGGCAATGCTTAAAAAACAAAATTTCTTTGTGTTGAACAAATATTCCACTGCATTTTTTTAGGCTAATATTCAGCAAAATAATTTAAAATTACATTTTGGGCAAAGTTATAAGTACAAGTGAACTAATTTTAATTTTTAATTATGTGTGAATCTGAAATTTTAGATTGACATGCCTTGTGACATTTTGACAGGATATAAGAAGTTTAAATATACATGGAAAAAATTACAAATACATAGTTGCCATGATCTCTTACTTTTGATTGTGTGCCACATTTTAAAAAAAGCACTCTCATGTTAGGCAGATGCAGCAGCTATCTCCAATGCTATCAATGAGGAAACAAAAATAATCTTACAGTAAGTAAATCTTACAGCAAGTAAATCCTACAGCAAGTAAGTAGTGGTGTCCAGATTGGAATCTAGGTCTCCTAAAACCTAGATTTGAGGTCTTATTTTTATTTAACTCACCTTCTAGATAATTTTTATATAAATGTAAATTCAATATTTTCTTTAAATCACAAGGAAATAGAACAGACACATTGGTTTGTAGTAGTTAATATACACAATGATAGGAAGAAAAATACAGAGACTTTTATATTAATTGCAATCCTGCAGAAAGAGTTAACAGTTTGTCTTCAAAAAATGTCAATCAAGTTTAATATATTTTTATTTGTCCAGTAAGAGTAACTTCGATCTATTAAAAATAAAATTTTAACTGCATTTAATATCTATTCTTTTTTCTATTAAAGAAAGCACAAGATAAATGACAGCAGTATTCAAGTAAATGTATAATTATGACACACTGACAGACTAAATCAAGTACCTAAATAAAATGTTAAAACATGAAAATGTATAGTCCTCTTACCATTTCCTTTCTACATTGATAAACTACAACTGGACAAAAAATTTAAATGAAACCTGTTTTTTTGTTGTAACTTGTGATTTATTATTTTATTTAATTGAAAATGTTTTAGTTTCAGTTAGTAATTTCTGTAAAGAAGCAATCCTTAAATAAGTTCCTAAAAATAACAATATTGGTGCCTTAAATAGTACATCTAATCATCTAAAAAATTATACTAAAATGTCATGATAAAAAAGGTTACAATATTTCTCTTATTCTAGTCCTAAAATCCCTTTTCTAGATTCTTAATAGAAAAGGAATTTTCAGACACAGTTACCAATCAGATAATGTACATTGCAATTTAGCATTCTTAACCAAAAACAAAAACAAACCCCCCCAAAAAACCAAAACACCCTAAGAAAAGCCAAATTGTTTTTATGTTTGTTTGTTTGTTTTTTCTGGTCATGCCGTGAGGCATGTGGGATCTTAGTTCCCCGACCAGGGATGGAGCCCACTAGGAGTCTTAATCACTGGACCACCAGGGATGTCCTAAGTCAAACTGTTTTTATCATTCATTCTGTGCTATACTCTTCTCCCTATACATCTTTATAGCAATCACAAGTACTATCTTAAGACCCACCTTTTCTAATCTAAATAGCGCCAACTTAACATTTCACCTCTACTTCACTTCTAGTATTTAATTTAGATGTCTCAATGCCAAATTTAATAATTTATCAAAAATTTGTTTCAAGAACAAAATTTCCATAAATTAATTTCTAACAAACAAAGCAAAATCTCTAATTGTAGAACACAAATGGAAAATAATATATAAGTAACAATCTCCTCAACTTGAAGGTTTGAAGAATTCGGTGTTAGAAAAACATGCCTAAGATAAACAGATTTTACTATCTTATTATGTTTTTCTGCATGGGGTCAACATTTGTATTTTAAAACGATATATTACTTATTATATTGTCTCAAAAGAGATATTCCCAAGAAGCCTTTAGTAAAATCCTATGTTGATTATACACATACTTGGTTCCTAATGTTTTAGTTTGAACCGTTCTAGAATTACTCACTTTTTGAACATAAAGTCTATAAGAAGAAAGATAAAAATACTAAATCAAAGTCCTTATCAAATAATTCCAAGTTTTCAAAAATATCTGCAAATGTATTTTTGTACCCTATATTCCTGATAGTATTATTTTTGTAGTATGATCATAGCAAGTATATGAATTTTCCAATTTTGTGGGGAAATATTCAGTGTACTGAAATTTAACTGCATTTAAAATCATTATTAAACAAAATACAAGTTAAATAGCATTATCATATTCTAAATGGCAAGTCAGCATTTTATTTATAGTCTCAGTAGTAAAAACCAAACCTAAAAGAAATGTGTACCATGTGTACCCAATGTGACACACTCTCAATGTTTAAAGAACAGCCTGAATATGGAATTTTTAATAGTAATTATACTAGGTAGAAGCAGAAAATCTATGAAGACATTTAAAATCATTACTGCTAGAACTGAGTTGGAAATTCAAAGGACTTGAGTCTTGGCTGGAGGAAAACAAAGTCAATCTTTCATATATGTATTCTGATTCACCCAGGATGAAAACTAGTCACCACTGTAAAGGGATAAAAAGTTATATGAGCCTCTGAAGAAATGGAAATAATCTGTAAGACAGATAAATTATAGCCTTTTTACTAGCAGGGAAAACTATTAGGGCTAAATATACCCTGGGACCATTTCCTTCATAATGCTTCTAGTGACTTTTCTAAGATAAAATTTAAAAAAATACAATAAAAGATAAAAGTATCAATTGTCAGTGGGTGAAAACATATTACTACTGCCTAAAGCAAACCCAATACTGGATGTAATAAACATCAGAAAATTTTTATTATTCAGTTTAATTAAAGTTGTAGAAAAATTAGCCTTTTTGCCTGTTCTTATATTTATACATTATCACTCAATTTCTGAGGATTCCAAGTCAATTAATCTAGATTTTAAAATGCGTTAGTGATCCCTACTGTAGGAAACTGTGTATTCTACAGTTCATGAATCTTATTCTTTCAATAAACAGTTTTAAATAAGATGAAAATGATAGTCTCCATAATCTTAAAATCTAGGTGAAACAAAATCCTCATGGTCCAATAACAACTCGTAAAATGTAACCAGGTCACTAGACCAACATACTAGTGTACAACTTTAATAATTTCTAGCAGCAAAACATCTGGAATAGCCATTAACAAATGTTTTCATTAGATTGTAGATTAATTTCTTTGTAAGAAGAAATTTTTAAAAAGGACTTTGAAGTTCAACTGCAGGCAAACATGAAAATTATCAAAGATCTTGTTTATCTCCATTTTTCCCAGTGGAATCAGGTGCAACTGGAACCTTATTAGTTTCAACAAAAACAGATTCAAAGGCAGCTTCCTGTTCATCCAAAGAATCAGCAGCTGTGGCTCCTTTAATTAGTGTTGTGTTGGTAAAAGACTGTTGCTGCTTGGAAATTTTACTGGATTCCACTGTTTTTCTACCTCTTCTTTTACCGAGAATTTTGACATAATTAGCAGGTATAAGTCCTGTTGTTTGACCATCAAGACTGGCCAGAAGCCAACCACGCACTCTGGGTTGCTGTTCTGATGGAAGAAAAGACAGCCTTGTAATTATCACATACTTTGAGGGTCCAACAGAATATTGATAGTAAAATGTTAAGTAAAATCTGTGTTACACTTAGATAATAAAGTACATAAACAAATACTGTACATGAATATTCAAAATCAAGATGAGTAGGCTTAATTCTAGGATCCCTTCTTATAACTTATACTTTTAATTTTATATTTACTAAATATTTTTTCAGCCTTGAAAAACATGAAGTTTATATCAGTTGGTGCATTCATAGAGAAAAAGATTCAGTTCTATCAAAAGATGAAAATTAACATCAATGCCTTTCATATTTTAAATTGAAATTTAAGGAATGAATAGCTCATTACTTCTCAATAGGATAAGTTAGGGGTAAGTATAGAAAATAAATATATACATTTACATAAGACAGCTTTCTTCATATACTTTTGGCCAAAATATAAAATTCATTCTATATGATCGTGATGTATAATCCTGAAGGACAATGAATGTTAATTTTAATCCAAGGCGGGCAAAAATTGAAGACCTCAGTTACCTATGGCCACATAATAAAAAGTTAAAGGCAATACTCTGAGCTTAAAGTAGGAAAGATTATTTAAATATTCAATTTTGTATTTTGATATTCTTCCACCTATTTTAGCCATGTCTTTAAAATGCTGTTTAACTGTTAAGTTTTAGTTCAACATTATAATTTAGGCACAAATATGACATTTTCATGTTTAATGCTCTACAATAAAAGAAAAAAAACTTAAATTAACCATGTCTATGACTGATTTTGTTCTAAATGCCCAAACATATTTTACTTGAGCAGTGGAGGAAACAAAGAAACAAAGCCAAAGTGTTAAAAGGTACTATTAGTTGAAGAATAAGATATAAAATTTTTCTGGAATATTATAATGTAGTTGAAGGAAACCACATTTTATCTTCTTTATTCTTTATTTAGATTTATTAAAACTAATTATCTGTATTCTCCTCTAATAATAAATCTTAAAAACAAATAATTCTTTTGAAATCTAAAATAGTAAGTTATTATTTTCACTAGGAGAGAAACAGGAATATAATTCCTAAATTAAATTTACATTTTATTTTATTATTTTTTATTTTTTATTTTTTTTGCATTTTTACAATTAACCCACAAGATTTATTTTAAGGAAAATTCTGTTTGCGATAAATATTGTGCTTTGCCTTAGTAGGGTAGAATCAATCTTTGTGTTGAAAAATTTCCCATCAAAATTCTAGAGTGATGACAAATGACAATCTTTTGTTATAACCGTTTAGCAATTTCCCCTCTTTGTTTCTTATTACATGTTTCTTTTCTGACATTAGAAAATTCTCCGTTTTTTCCCCCTGAAAACCTCAGAAAACCCAATAAAACTTGAAATGTGGGAAACCAAAACCAACAACAACAAAATGGATTTCTGTGATTTCATATTAGATGATATCAATTTTCTTTGGATCGCTAAAACCCTACAGCATCAACTCTTTTACTATTAACATTAAAACTTGCTATTTTTAAAGTTAAAATTTTCTTATACAGTATTGCATTTATGTGATATCTAAAAACTGACAGGCTTGTTTGAAGAATAATTTCCTTCCTCTATGAATTACCAATTTGAAATTACAAATTTCAAACAGTAGTAGACAATTTTTTTTTTGGTAAAATAGACTCTATCTTCCCATGTAGAAAGGAATTACAACAAAACTTCCATATTCTCTAAGTAATTGTTTTTACATAATTACTACACTGAACACACTGTTCAAAAGTCTATATACAAACTCTATAGGCAGAAAGTAGCAGGAGCTAGCACCTTATTGGAAAGTGTCTTGATATGCTGATTACAGATTTTTTAAATTATAAGCAAATTACCAATTATTAGCCATTCATGAAAAGTGAAAGCAGTGCTAGATAACTTGGTAACACTTTACCAAGCTAGTTTGAATTCTTGTACGTTTCTGAAATAGGATTGTGATGCACCCTATCTAGGTGTTAGGTTCTAAAAACAGATGGCAAGACAAAAATCTCCATCAGTCAAGACAACCATTAAAAATCTTCTCATCCTAAAGTACAACGGGAGGTGCATCACTGCATCTCTATTTTTTCTTCTGAGACTGGAACAGATGCTCTGTTTTTAGTTGAACTCTCAATGGAATTGGCTCTCATTCACAGGCCACGTTGCAGAGACAATACACATATTAAGCAGCAGAATGATATTCAGTGTGGTGACCTGTGGCACTTAGGATCTGCAAGGGATGTGAAAACTGGCTGGGTGAGGGAGCAGCCAAGTCCCCTTACAGCTCAGACACTCTTCGCGGTTATGTTTATTGACTGTAACTTGGGCAGGATTGTAGGTGCTACTTAGTTTCTTCTTTCTTCTTCTCCTTCTTTTTTGGCCAAGCATATAAATTAAACATGCTTCTTTTCTAAGTTCATCAGATTTTTGTTCAAGTTTTTCAACATCATCATCCAATCCATCTGAAAATAAGAGAACCACCTTTCCCCGAGCAGCTTTTTCTTAGAAGCCTAAGTTTTGTGTGAGATGAGATGAGATGAGGCAGAGATTTAACAAATATGATTCAAATTTTTCAATTATTTACACATTAAACTAATGATCTGAACATTGAAGGTATTTTTCCCTTATGAAAAGAGTGACTAATACCAATAAAAGGCTAAAGTTTTAATAGATTACATGGAAAACGGCCGAAGTAGTTAAAAATACAGGTTCTGAAGTCAAATAAACCTAGGTTCATAGTCCAGCTCCACCACATCTATGTGATACTCATTCTGAGTCTCAGTTCCCTCATGTGTAAACCAGGAGCAGGATAATAACAGTATTCACTTTACAGCATTATTATAAGGTTTAAATGAAATACGTAAAGTACAGGCCTAGTACATATTTTTTCTTCTTCTTTTTTTTGGCTGCTCCACGGCTTGCGGGATCTTAGTTCCCCAACCAGGGATTGAACCTGGGCCCTTGGCAGTGAGAGCGTGGAATCTTAACCACTGGACCACCAGGGAATTCCCCCTACTACATATTAAGCAGCCTATAAATGACAGCTGTTATTATTGTTACCAGTATCTTTACCAACAAAATGTGACTTTTCGTAGCAAACCTGAATCCCCACAAATACAGAAAAGAATATTTTTTTTGTAAATTCACAAAAATTCTGATCATCATTACTGGGGAAAGGTGGAGGAAAAGGCCATTTTGCCTGGATGGTGACCTGGTCTGAAAATTAACCTGAATGTCTATACATTTCTTGCTGAGGTTTAATGTTAATACTTCATGACAGTAATTCCTAAATATTCACGTTAAAGTTTCTAAAGTAAACATTATTCAAGTAAAAAAGAAAGCAATACTAGTCCCAGCAATAAAAGACTAATAAGGATGCTTAGATGATGCCGGACAATTACTTGGGTTTATTAGACTTGCTACATTTAGTGCTTACCCCATGTTTTCAGGTGGTGATTAACAGAGTATGGAATTCAAGTGTTCTGAGTTTAGAAGAGATTATATCAGGGGTCCCCAACCCTGTTAGGAACTGAACCAGGGCTGCAGAGTAGAAGGTGAGTGGCGGGCAAGTGCACAAAGCTTCATCTGCCACTCCCCATCTGCTTGCATTACCACCTGAACTATCCCTCCCGCCTCCACCCAGTCTGTGGTACAATAAAAAAGTTGGGGACTGCTGGATTATATAAACAAAATCTCTCCTTATCTCAGTGAAATATTATTGGAACAACTCTATTGGGACATTTCTCTCCCATTCCCCCAGATTTGGAAGGTCTACACTGACATAAAGAGAAATCCTAGTAACTACTTCTGAATTTAACTAACAGTGACCAAGATCCTTTAATGCAGTTTTTAATACTACATTTACAAATTCTAAAAATGCACAGATATTCCAATTTATTCATGTTTTGTTACCTTTGAGAGCTAAGTTTAGCATATCACCAGCACGGAAAGAAATTTCTTCTTCAGATACAGCAACAAAATCATATTCTGCTCTAGCAACTACATGGTCATCCTCACCACTTGCCCAGTTGGTATTGTCTATAAAGCAAATTAAGAATTAAGATTAGGTTAGTAAAACTTAAAAAAAAAGAAAGAAAAAAGATATTTCAGTGGCTATGGTATGCAAACTGTATAATCTTATTTGCCAAGAGAAAAGTCCCCCCCTCCAAAGTAAATTCCACAATTAACACTATGTAAAATCAACAATATGTTTATTGCAATATCTATTATAAATTTTTCCCTTTCTTTAAGCTCCAAATTCTAGTTCCCTTACTTTAAGCCGGGGTCAGCAATTTTTTTTTGTAGAGCAAGAAGATTTTTGATGGTAACTATTTTAGGCTTTGTAGGCCATGAGGCAAAATTGAACATGTTGTGTAGTTTCTTACATAATGACAGAAATAAATTTTCCATAAATTTTATGAAAAATTCAAAATATAATTGAGTTCTTTTTTTGTAATATAGGTCTACTACAAAGAATGGAGTCTTTTTGGGTTAGGATAACGTTTCACTTAATTTGGGGTTCAAAGGTGGTGTTTTCTATCATCGATATCAATTGCAAATATTCATCCGTTAATGCTCATTTGTAATGAGATTTGAGGTATTTCATTTTGAAAATGTTTTTTCACATAGATATGTATTGCCAAATTCTGATATCAATCCACTGTACATGTGGTTTTAATTGAGCATATTCATCCTAAGAAGATGAACAGAGTAGAATTTTGTTAAATTCCTTTGATATTAACCTTTAACAGGTCATTACATTAGAAATTAATCACTTCCAAATGAAGATTAAATGGAAGCTCCTCAATGGTAGTTAAATGGATTTTGAAATATGGGCATTTCCTTTGCACTTACATAGAGGTCCAAAAACACTTCTGAATTGTATTTGAGCTTGAAAAGTATATCTGCTGCAAATTTATGTGGGAATGGAAATCTTATTTCTTTAACTTTTGACAACCTGAGGGGAGGGGTGTATAAAGCAGTGTGACATTATTTGTGACTCAAACAATTTTAGTTGTTGTCAAAATAGCTTTACTCCAATGTAAGTTTCACAATATAAGTGCTATTTTGCCTTATAGTTTTAGGTTGAAGTCATTAAGAAGCTAATCAAGTCTGCAGCAAAATCTGATTTCCAAAGCCATTAAGTGTTTTTGAAGAGTGGCTGATGGTGGTTCTTGTTTCTCAGAAAAATTTCAGTCTTGGCCTTGATCCCTCAGAAACAGAAACGGTTAATAAAACTTAACCATTGACTGCTCAGCCATCTAACTGCTGTGTAGTAGGGCAAGTCAGGATTTTCAGCTTCTACTTCTGACAAAAATTCACAGAACTGATAATAGTTATGTTCACAAGGGTGACTGAAGTTCACCTTTCACATTACTAATTCAATAACAAATGATAAAGTCAAATATTTTCTGCAATGTACCTGCTGGTGAAGAATACAATGAATACAAGGCTTTAAAGCTTTATATTTTCAAATCTCTGTAAATTTTGTCCACCCAAGCCATTTTCTGTTCCACACAAATTTTTACCACCATCAGTCACAACATATCTTTGCAGATTTAACTTCAGGTTGTGCTGGATTAGTGTTATTTCCAAGTTCTTTGAAATATTCTTGTCTGTAGTTGTGCCATGCAGACTATTCACAGAGGCTACATTTTCAGTCACTTCAAATTCAACACTGACTCTTCCAATAAACCACTAAGCAGTATCAATATCTATTGGGTCATCATGAGCCAAGTAAATCCATTTGAACTCAACTGCTTTGTTTTAAAATGACCAGTGATATTGTTTCAAACAGTCTTCAAGAAACTGCCCTCCCTGAAAGGTTAACAGTCTTAAATAAGTTTACTTTCTCTGGACACATTTCCTTGGCTGTTGCAATAACCGCTGATAAATTTCTTTGCTAATCTGACAAATGAGCCTCTCAGAGACTTATTTTGGTTGCAGGCTTATTTTTTCTTCTTTTGCTCTCTTCCCCCCCGCTTTTGGGCAAGCAAATTCTGCTATGAGCTATTTCATTTTAAATTTTCTAATTTTTCTGACTGTTGACTTCCTGTGAGTTGGGAATACTGTGATGAGTGCTCAGTCTGGTAATGTTGATGTATTGGATTGGCCAAAGAGTTTGTTCGTTTTTTTCCATAAGATGGCTCTAGTAGCGCTTAGTTATCTTTAACTTCATTCAAAACAATTTTGTTAGATTGTATTGTGACAGCTCACATATCAGCATGCATTAAAAAAAAAAATTATCAAAATTGGTGAATTTTTATGTACTAATTTTAAAACTGAAGATGGAAGAAAAATAGCAACATTTTGAGCATATTATGCTTTATTATTTCAAGAAAGGTAAAGATGTAACTAAAAGGAAAAAAAAATTTGTGCACTGTATGGAGAAGACATTGTGACTGATCAAATGTGTCAAAAGTGGTTTGCAAAGTTTTGTGCTAGAGATTTCTTGCTGGATGATGCTCCACGGTCGGGTAGACCAGTTGAAGTTGATAGTGATCAAATTGAGACATTAACTGAGAATAATCAATGTTATTCCACATGGGAGATAGCTAACATACTCAAAATACCCAAATCAAGCACTGAAAATCACTTGTACCAGCTTGGTTATGTTAACTGCTTTGATGTTTGGGTTCCACATAAGTTAAGTGGAAAAAACCTTCTTGACTATTTTCACATGCAATTCTCTACTTAAATGTAACAGAAACGTTCTGTTTTTCAAAACAAATTGTGACGGGTGATGAAAAGTGGATACTGTACAATAATGTGGAATGCAAGAGATCGTGGGGCAAGCAAAATGAACCACTACCAACCTCACCAAAGGCCAGGCTTCATCCTAAGAAGGTGATGTTGTGCATATACTGGGATTGGAAGGGAGCCCTCTACTATGAGCTCCTTCCGGAAATGATTAATTCGAACAACTACTGCTCCCAATTAGACCAACTGAAAGCAGCACTCGACAAAAAGCGTCTGGAATTAGTCAACAGAAAACGCATAATCTTCCATCAGGATAATGCAAGACTGCATGTTTCTTTGATGACCAGGCAAAAACTGTTACAGCTTGGCTGGGAAGTTCTGATTCATCCACCATATTCACCAGACATTGCACCTTCGGATTTCCATTTATTTCGGTCTTTACAAAATTCTTCTCATGGAAAAAATTTCAATTCCCTGGAAGGCTGTAAAAGACACCTGGAACAGTTCTTTGCTCAAAAAGATAAAAAGTTTTGGGAAGATGGAATTATGAAGTTGCCTGAAAAAAGGCAGAAGGTAGTGGAACAAAAGGGTGAATAAGTTGTTCAATAAAGTTCTTGGTGAAAATGAAAAATGTGTCTTTTATTTTTACTTAAAAACCGAGGGCATTTTTTGGCCAGCCCAATATATTGTACCCCTTTAACATAGCTATGTTGTCACTGTATAAATGCAATGGTTTACAAAATAATCCAGACTATACTGTGTCTTAGAAGTGTGACATTCAAAGTCCACTTCACTCTTCTTTTCTTGTGTGGCATGCATGCACTCATAACAAAAAATATATATGGCAGTATAACAATACATGTGGCATGCAACATACTGTCAAGTTATGTTACTGAGATTTGCAGTGTGCAGAACAAGCGCAAAGCAATGAGAGTGCCGAGATAGATAGGGTCTCTGCTACAAACTACTCAACTCTGGTCTTTCAGTACAAAAACAGCCATAACAATATGTACATGAATGAATGTGGCTGTGTTCTAATAAAACTTTACTAAGTGGACACAGATATCTGAATTACATGTAATTTTAACATGTCACAAATTGTATTCTTTTATATTTTTTTCCAACTACATATTGAAAACTGAAAAACCATTCTGGGCTGTACAAAGACAGGAGCAAGCCAGATCTGGCTGACAGGCCATAGTTTGCTGACCCTTGTCCTAAGCAGCTACAAAGTCATAGGGCCTAAGCTTCCTCAATTCCGCTTTTCTTCAAAAATCTCCTAGTATCATTAACCATTGTGGCTCCCTCTTTGGCCTCAGATAAAAAATCGCCCCTCCTTTTTCACCTGCCTTGGAACATATCTTCTACCTCTTACAGGAGGCTTCATCTTTTGACTCCTCTCTGTTTCTCCCTCCTCGACAACCACTCCTTCTCTACAGTCTCCTTTCTTTCAGCCTAAAAACATTCCCAGATTTCACTTCATAAAGACAAAACACAACAAAAAACTGAAAACTACATCAACTTGCTCTTACCCAAGTAGGCTATTAATTTTTCTTCCTCCATTCATTGTTAATCTTTTCTTTTCATATCTTCTTACTTCTTACTTTACATACCCTTTGTCCTCCTCCATAGTTTCTGTCTCCTCCACTTTACTAAAATTACTTGCTGGAGCTGATGACCTCCAATTGCCAAATCTGATGATCTTTTTTCAGTTCTTGGTCTTATCTTACTATAGCACCTGACACTAGGCATCATCCTTCTTTCCCTTCTTGACATTTCCTCCCTTCACTTCCACTTCTATAACACAGGATTAACATAGTTCTACTTCCACTCTTCCTGACTTTCATCTTAATCCCTCTTTTCTCTCTACCATTGTAATATCATCCACTTACACTATTTCAATTCTCACTTTTATGTGGATGACTCTTATATCTTTCATTTTCACTTCTTTCCTAAGATCCTTTCCTACCTTTTAAACTGCTTTCTGAAACTTTCTCAAGTTCCATTTGAATGTCCCATTGGTACAATCAAACTCAATACAGCTCTAACGAAATGAATGATAATCATTCACAAACCAGCTGTTTCATGTGATTTCTTTGTACTTATTTTATTGACTTTACCTTCAAATTCATATTCAGAATGTGACCCATCCCAGAACCTGCATCACTGCTACCCAGAGCCAAGCCACCATCACTTCCCGCTTGAATTACTATAATGGCCTCTTGATTCTCCAGACTGGTCTCTTTGGCCCTAGCTCTACCTAAAAATCACTCTCAGGAAAAAGATACACATATTTTTAAAACCTAAGTCAGATCATATCACTCTTTTGCTCAAAACTCTGCCATGGTTTCCCATTTCAGTATAAAAGCCAAAGTTCTTAAAAATGTTTACAAGGCTTATACCATCTACATACTGTACTCTTCGCTCCTTCATCTCCTGGTACTCTGACTTTGCTCCTTTCACACTGGCCTCCTTGTCATTCATGTGACATGCCAGGCACACTGCCACTTAAATCACTTTGTAGTTCTGCTGTTCCCTATGCCTCAGTTCCTTCATATAGCTTACTCCCTTTATCTCCTTCAGAGGGGCCTTCCCTGTGTGTAGCTCTGTAACCACATTTCCTACCACTGGCACGCTACAACACTCTTCCCTGTTTTATTTTTTTCCTATGGCACTTATTAGTTTCTGACATTTTATATTTGACTTAGTTGTTTATTGCTGTCTCTACCCACTAGTCACAAGGGCAGGGATTTTTAAAATCTGTTTTACTCACTGTTATATCCCTAGATCCTAGAACTGTGTCTGGCATGTAGTAGGCACTCAATAAATACTTGTTGCGTTAACAACTAAAACATTTTCCCTCTAACAACTCAATTTTAAAGGTCTAGGGCATTTTGATTCCTCCTTTCCCTTTATGTACTGCATCTAGCTAGTACCTAAATCTGTTGGATTTATTATATCTTTGCTGCTATTCACATACCCTAGTTTAGGTCTTCATTATTTCTCATCCATTCAAATGCAGAAGCATCATAAGTGATGTCTCTAAATAAATATTTATTAAGCCCCTTTAATATGCTGGTCAGGTTGTTAGCTTTGGGGAATACAACGGTAAATATAACCCAAATTTGTTTATTAATCTTACCATCCAATTTCAACCTGTGTTAACCTGCATTGACCTCTTTTAAACACTTGAGAAAGGTCTCTTTATAGCACTGTTTATATGTGTGTCACAGCCCTGCTTTAAAAAAAAAAAACAAAAAACAGACAACCAAAAAACCATCCTTTTCTTACTAAATGAAGATTAAGTCTTGTCATGGAAATTAAGATCTTCTATTACTGGGCTCCAATCTAATTTCTCAGCCTTACTTCTTCTTTTTTTTTTTTTTTTTTCTTTTTTGGCACACGGGCTTAGTTGCTCCGCGGCATGTGGGATCTTCCTGGAGCTGGGATCGAACCCATGACCTCTGCATTGGCGGGCGGATTCTTAACCACTGTGCCACCTAGGAAGCCCTCAGCCTTACTTCTTAGTATCTTTCTATCACTACAGGACAGCTGATGAATAAATCTCACAATTCCTGCATATATACTTCTGTTCAAGCTATTTCATCTGCTACACGGTCTTGTTTTTTTCCTATGTAACTGATGGAATGACAACTATCTTTCCAAAATCTAACTTAGATGCTACTTCTTTCTGGATACGAATAGTCAAAAAATGTCAGCTTCACTTCTAAATTGAGATAATATTCTGCACCAGTTGACAGAGTAGAGGCTTAACAGTCAAAGATGCCTCATTTTGTTTCTGGTTCTAGCTTATTAAAGATATGGCCTTGAGCAAGTGACTTCTCTGAACCTCAGTTTTATCACTTGTAAAATGAGGATAATTCCTCTTAGGACTGTTGTAAAAATTAAATGAGTAAAAATACACCAAATACTTAGCACAGTCTCTTGTGTATAAAAAAGGCTCAATAAAAAAATAAATAAATAAATAAAAATAAAAAAAAAAGGCTCAATAAGTCTTAAGTTTCTCCCCAACTGTCATATTCCTTACACTCTTTATGCCTCATAACAATTATCTATTTATGTGTCTTGCCCACCTCTCTCCCAGTAAGTTTTAGAAAGATAAGAGGATTATGCCCTATGTTATCTTTGTATCTTCCATAGCATCAAGTTTAGTACCTTGTGAACAGCAGTTATGTGTGTTGTTCAACTGAACTAACACAGAATAAATCAACAAGCCTGTTTTTGCTACATGTTCCTCTTCCAATTTTGAAGATCCCAACTAAAAATGTAACTGGATCAAAATATTAAATACAAATGAATATAAAGAAAGCTAATTTAATCTATTCTTAAAATTTGAGATTGTTGTATGGTTTCTGAACCCATTCTATTACTCTTACCTGTTACTTCATCACTGTGAGTAGACAGCAGTTTCCAGATGAGGTAAGGACCACCAAGGATAACAGCAAAGAACAAGAATATTGGCCAAGATTTTGCTGAGTTAGCTGCTCTGTCCTCAGCACCAAGGCAAGCCACAGTTCCTTCACTTTCTGCCCACAGGTCCTCATTCTCAGAGCCTCTTCTTAAACCTATCATCCATTGTAACCGTCTATAAAGATACCTTATAGTCCTAACTAATGCAAAAGCTGAAAAAACCTTTGTGAAGTGTATTTTTAATCGGGAAAAGTGGTTTGCTACATCCAATACAGCCCTGAAACTGTTATAGACAGCTGAAAAGGTAGCATCCATCATCATGCTGACAGAAGCAAACGCATGTACAATACTTTCAATGGACTGAAATGCACCTCTGCTGCTTTCTTCAGCTTGCTGAACAAATCTACTAGGTGGAAGATCATCTATACGAAGGCGGTTATAGCCCAACCCATTATATCCATAACTATAAGGGCTATAGCTTCCATAAAATGAATTTCCATAGGCACCATATCCAGAAGAAAATGAACTGTAAGCAGGTCTGAAAGTGTTCACATTACTGCTTCCTGTCTGCTGTGATGGCCTTGGAAGAATAGGTGGTGGCACTCTGGTAAGTGTTGGTTGTCCAGGTCTTGTCAATAAAGTAGGACCCAAATCAGCAGATCTAAAACCAAAAAAAGATTCAAAATTGCAACTTAAGCACACAATAAATTCATTCAAAGTAACTATTAAACATTTTCTAT
Source organism: Hippopotamus amphibius kiboko (assembly GCF_030028045.1). Taxonomy (NCBI): domain Eukaryota; kingdom Metazoa; phylum Chordata; class Mammalia; order Artiodactyla; family Hippopotamidae; genus Hippopotamus; species Hippopotamus amphibius. The sequence continues at coordinate 97,904,258 of NC_080192.1, forward strand.
ATACCTAGTGTTATGACAGATTCTACTAAAGATGTCTTAAGAGTAAGGAATAGTCTCTAATATCCAGATGCTTAGAATCTGTGTTAAGACAAAATGGATAAAATGGCTGGCTGAACTCTATTTTCTTGTTTATTTGTGCTGCATTATTAGTAGTATCTTCAATCTGCAGTTTCTTTTTAAGACACGTGTCCATTTTCTCAGGGTAAGTTACAACTCAGTATCTGTCCATCCTTATACCTAAAAGGCACTATTTTAATTACTATAGTTTTATAATAGGTCTTAATATCCAGTAAAACAAATCTTCCTACAATATTCTTCATCTTGGCTATTTGACCCTTTGAATGTCCACGTATATTTTAGAATCAGAGCTTGAAGTTCTATACTGCTCTCTCCTATTGAGATTGAGATTCTGGTTTGCAATTACATTAAATTCGTAGATTAATTTGAGGTAGTCGACACCTCCATTATACTGAGAGTTTCAACGCACAAATATGACATATGTTCCATTTACTTACATCTTTTAAAGATTTTTGTCAATAATGGTTTTTTTTTTAAAGATTCTTATTTTTTATTTTTTACAATAAACTGCATATATTTACAGCATACAATATGGCATCCCAGTCTCCCAATTCGTTACCCCCCCAACCCTCCCCCTTTCCCCACTTGGTGTCCATATGTTTGTTCTCTACATCTGTGTCTCTATTTCTGCCTTGCAAACTGACTGATTTGTACCATTTTTCTATAGTCCACATATATGTGTTAATATACAATATTTGTTTTTCTCTTTCTGACTCACTTCACTCTGTATGACAGTCTCTAGGTCCATCCATGTCTCTACAAATGTTCCAGTTTCATTGCTTTTTACAGCTGAGTAAAATTCCATTGTATGTATGTACCACATTTTCTTTATCCATTCATCTGTTGATGGACATTTAGGTTGCTGCCATGTCCTGGCTATTGTAAATAGTGCTGCCATGAACACTGGAGTGCATGTGTCTTTTTGAATTATGGTGTTCTCTGGGTATATGCCCAGCAGTGGGATTGGTGGGTCATATGGTAGTTCTATTTTTAGTTTTGCAAGGTACCTCCATACTGTTCTCCATAGTGACTGTATCAATTTACATTCCCACCAGCAATGCAAGAACGTTCCCTTTTCTCCACACCCTCTCCAGCATTTACTGTCTGTCGATTTTCTGATGATGCCCATTCTAACCGGTATGAGGTGATACCTCATTGTAGTTTTGATTTGATTTCTCTAATAACTAGTGACGTTGAGCAGCCTTTTTTTTTTTTTTTTGGGGGGGTACACCAGGTTCAATCATCTGTTTTTATACACATATCCCCGTATTCTCTCCCTTCCTTGACTCCCACCCCTCGAGTCCCCCCCATGTTGAGCAGCTTTTCATGTGCCTCTTGGCCATTGTATGTCTTCTTTGGAAAAATGCTTGTTTAGGTCTTCTGCCCATTTTTTGATTGGGTTGTTTATTTTTTTTGATATTGAGCTGGATGAACTGTTTATATATTTTGGAGATTAATCCTTTGTCTGTTGATTCGTTTGCAAGTATTTTCTCCCATTCTGAGGGTTGTCTTTTCGTCTTGCTTATAGTTTCCTTTGCTGTGCAGAAGCTTTGAAATTTCAATAGGTCCCATTTATTTATTTTTGTTTTTATTTCCATTATTCTAGGGGGTAGGTCAATAATGGTTTTTTGAAATAACCACTGAGTCTCAATGTTTTATAGTTTACTGTGTAGAGGTCTTTCTTTAGACTTATTTCTATACACTTCATTTTTTTGATACTATTGTAAACAGTGTCTTTCTAGAATTTCACTTTGTTACTGTAATATAGAAATAATTGATTAAAAAAATATGGCCCTTATATCTAGCAACCTTATTTTGGATTCTTCTTTTGTATTTTCTAGAATCTTAGGGATCTGAGGTCATATTGCATGTGAATAACAATAGGCTATTTCTTCCTTTTTTCAATTCTTACAGCTTTGATTATTAAGGTATTGCATCTAGGACTTGCAGTACAATCTTGAATAGAAGGGATGATAGAAGGCATCCTAGTCTCATTCCTAATCTCAGAGGGAAAACTTTTAAGATGTCACCAATAATTATCATGTTTGTTGAAGGTTTGTTGTAGGTTTAGTAGTGCCTTCTCTATTTCTTTTTTTTTTTTATAAATTTATTTATTTATTTTATTTATTGGCTGCATTGGGTCTTCGTTGCTACACACGGGCTTTCTCTAGTTGATGTGAGTGGGGGTTACTCTTCATTGTGGTGCATGGGCTCCTCATTGTAGTGGCTTCTTTTGTTGTGGAGCACAGGCTCTAGGCGTGTGGGTTTCAATAGTTGCGGCACACGGGCTCAACAGTTGTGGCTCACGGGCTCTAGAGCACAGGCTCAGTAGTTGTAGCACATGGGCTGAGCTGCTCCGTGGCATGTGGGATCTTCCCAGAGCAGGGCTTGAACCCGTGTCCCGTGCATTGGCAGGCGGATTCTTAACCACTGCTCCACCTAGCAAGTCCCTTTCTCTATTTCTTTTTGAAAAGAGTTTTTTTTTTTACCACGAATGAATGCTGAACTTTATCAAATGATTCCTTAGCATTTATCAAGATGATTACATGAATTTTTTCCTTTATTGTCTTACTATGATGAATTACATTAATTTTCAAATGTTAAAGCCAATCTGCATTCCTGAAGTAAAACCAAGTAGGCTGCAATATATTTCTGAATTTGGTTTGCCAATATTTTACTGAAGATTTTTTTATATCTATGTTGGAGTTAGACTGTCCTAATATGCTTTTTTAAAATTAATTAATTAATTTATTGGCTGCATTGGGTCTTTGTTGCAGTGCGCAGGCTTCTCATTGTGATGGCTTCTCTTGCTGTGGAGCATGGGCTCTAGGCACTTGGGCTTCAGTAGTTGTGGCATGCAGGCTCAGTAGTTGTGGCTTGCAGGCTCTAGCGGGCATCCTCAGTAGCTGTGGTGCACAGGCTTAGCTGCTCCGCAGCATGTGGAATCTCCCTGGACCAGGGATTGAATCCATGTCCCCTGCACTGGCAGGTGGATTTTTAACCACTGTGCCACCAGGGATGTCCCCTGATATGCTTTTATTGTTAACATCTTTGTCAGGTTTGGATATCAAGGTTGAACTGGCCTCTTAAAAAGAGTTGGGGGAGTAGTTCAATCTTTTCTATATTCGAGAAAAGTTAATTATTTCTTCCTTAAAGGTTTGTAAAGTTTACCAGTGAATTATGGGCTTGGAATTCTCCTACTGGGAAGGATTTTCATTATGAATTTAATTTCTTTAGTATGATGCTACTTCAAATGTGGTCTGTGGACCAGTGCTAGTTTATGAACCATTTTATACCAATCTATAATAAGAAAAGTATAGAAAACAAGATTGTGTTTAAATAGTTTGACACTGCTATGATATTTTTACTGCATTTTATAAAAAGTATTGGCCATCATCACAAATAGTTTGAGAAGCACTGCTTCAAGTGCTAAAGCAGTATTTATCTTTTCTATTTGTAAACTATACCTTACTTCATCTTCTAAATCTCTTCCCTTCCTTTCTGTATTTTCAGTCCTTTTGTCTCTTTGTGCTTCCTCCTGGATATTTTCTTCTCAACTATTCTCTAGGTCACTGCTACTCAAGGGGCCAATCCGCAAGATAAGGCATTTGCATTATAATGTAAAATTAACAAATTGTTTCTTTACAGAGAAAGTTTTGCTATCAAGAAAATGCCAGTTGAGGGGGAGAGGGATAAATTGGAAGATTGGGACTGACACACACATACACTATTATATATAAAATAGATAACTAATAAGGACCTACTGTATAGCACAGGGAACTCTATTCAATACTCTGTAATGGCCGACATGGGAAGACTCTAAAAAAGAGTGGATATATGTATATGTATAACTGATGCACTTTTCTGTACACCTGAAACTAACACAACATTGTAGATCAACAATACTCCAATAAAAATTTAAAAAAAAGAAAACGTCAGTTGAGCGAAATGGTGTGCTCAGGGTCAATGTTGTTCTACATTCTGATACAAATTTCCTACCTTGTTGTGGACTGCTACTACATGGTTTGAAAAATAGCAGCCAGCCCATAGACTCTCAGTAGCCACAGAACACACTTGGAGTAGCACTGCTCTAAATCACTAATTCTCTCTGTAGTGCTGTCTAATCTGTTTCTAAACCCACCGAGTTCTCAATTTTGGTTACTGTATTTTTTGTTCTAGAAATTCCTTTCCTTTTTTAATAGTTCCCAATTCTCTGCCAAAATTCATCTTTTCTTTTATTTCCCTCAACATATTAAAGATAATTTAAAGTCTTTTTGGTAACTCCAATACCTAGAGTCCCTATGAATCTGTTTTTCTAGATGCTTACTCAGCTGCCATTTATGTTATATAATGTCCTCCTGGGTCTGGCTTTTTTATTTTGCTGTGCATCAATAATTATTGTAGCAATAATTTGAGATCCTGGATGATGTTCTCTTTCTCCAGATGTTTCATTCTAGATATTGTTTTTTTTTTTAATTGAAATGTAGTTGATTTACTACTTTGTGCTAGTTGCAGGTGTACAGCAAAGTGATTCAGATATATACATATGTATATAAAACTGAATATATGTATTCTTTTTCAGAATATTTTCTATTTTAGGTTATTACAAGACATTGAATATAGTTTTCTATGCTATATACATTAGTTCCCTGTGCTATACAGTAGGTCCTTGTTGTTCATCTATTTTATATATAGTAGTATGTACCTGGATATTGTTTTCTGAACTATCCTCTAGTTTGGTTCAGGCAGGCTGCTAAAGCTACTATCAATTCATGATGTTCTTAATTTAACTTCAGGATTTGATGATTTGAAGCTGGGCTTCTGTTCCTATAAGGGCCCGTCTACTTCTTTTATGCCCTTATATCTAGATGTATCTTTTCAGGGTCTAACATTAGGTATGGGTAATTTATCAGTATCTCCTATTGGAGGATGTCTGAACTCCAGCCATGCTTCAAGAGTCTGTCAAAAGTGCTACTCAACTAGCTTCATTATCTAAGCTGCTTCTCAAAGGCACAGGAGTTTTTGTTTCCCCATTACCTACTATAGTGCTTAGCAAATAAATAGGTAATGGTACAAACACTATGCTGGAGTCTTTCATTAGTAAATATTTAATATACATACATCACACAGACTATTAATACAGATTTTTCTCCATATATCTTTGCATTGTTTCATAAATTGTGATGAATATGTAACTTTAGAAAGTATAAAGGGACTTCCTAGGTGGCACAGTGGTTAAGAATCCGCCCACCAATGCAGGGGACACAGGTTCAATCCCTGCCCCTGGAAGATCCCACATGCCGCAGAGCAACTAAGCCCGTGAGCCCCAACTACTGAGCCCGTGTGCCACAACTACTGAAGCCTGCGTGCCTAGAGCCCATGCTCTGCAACAAAAGAAACTGTCACAATGAGTAGCCCGTGCACCACAATGAAGAGTAGCCCCTGCTCGCTGCAACTAGAGGAAGCCAGTGTGTAGCAACGAAGACCCAATGCAGCCAATAAATAAATAAATTTATAAAAAATATAAATAAATAAAAATTAAAAATGTATTTTAAAAAGTATAGGGAATTAAATTTAAACATTTGGTAATCAAAAAATAAAGAGCATTCCTCTTACTCTTTTGTGTTTTTTTTCTTTTTTTGACTGCTCTGCTCATCTTGTGGGATTTTAGTTCCCAGATCAAGGATTGAACCCAGGCCTTCTGCAATAAGAGTGAGAAATCCTAACCACTGGACTGTCAGGGAATTCCCTCTTCTTTAGTTTTAGTGCTGTTTCTGGCATACACAAGTGCATTCAGTGTGCATGTACAGTCTTGCTTTCTGTTACAACAAGCATAATAAGAACTAAAGAAGCCTATGACTCAGAAGAACAAACGATTTATTCTCAGTGCTGAATGTGCAAAGTCTTCCCTACCCAATTTTTTATCTTAAAAAGTTTGAAACAGGAAAAAACAAAAACACTTCAAAAAAAGTACGGTGAATATCCACATATATTCTATCTAGATTCAACAGCTGCTATCATTTTGCCACATTTGCTTTCTCTTTCTCACTCTCTAGTCTTTTAAAAATTCTTGAACTATTTGAAATCAACTTGTAGACCTAATAAATTACTCCTAAATACCTCAGCAGGCATTTCCTAAGAATAAAGATATTTCATACAAAACCATAATACTGTTTTCCGATCTTTGAAATTTAATAATTCCATATTATCCATTACACAATTGATATTCAAAACATATCTATTACTCTCAAATACCTTTGTCTAAACAGCTTTATTGAGGTAAAATTCACATACCATAAAATTTACCCATTTAAAGTGTAAGAAGCAACAGTTTTTCATATATTCACAGAGTGGTAAAACTATCACCACATGCAATTTCAGGACACTTTCATCACCCCAAATAGAAATCCCATATTCATTAGCAGTCGCTCCCCATTTCTTATTGTCCTCCAATCCTGGGTAATCACTAATCTACTGTCTCTATAGATTTGCCTACTTTGGACATTTCCTATATAGCTGATTCTTGTTATTTGCAATAGTTATGTTCTATAAAGCTGCAAACACTGAATCAGCAAATACCGAATCACTGCTCCTGAAGGAAACAAAGCGTCAGGTTCCTTCAAGTCTCTGCTCACAACATTTTCATCTACTGATCAATACCTATACTTCTTTTATGTATGTTTCTGTATAAAGGTACTTTCATTACATTGTTGACTCATTAACAATGAACTCATGGCCAAAAGCAACATAACCCACATCTGAACATGAGTTTATCCAATTGCTAATATTTCCTTCATAAGGCCTTCCCAGGAACACTAGACAGCCCTTCAGCACTATGCTTAGGGGCCATTTTAAGACAGTGAAATCATCAACAAAAATGTGAAAAATGTGGCTGGCACTTAAAAGATTTTGGAAAGGACACCTGTTTATAGTATGAGAGCCGAAAAGAGAAGCCAGAATGTTGCTTTTTCTTCAACCTCAGCTGAGAGATGACTCAGATTTTTGACTGCTCTATGTGTGTCTGAAAAGATCATGAAAATGCCTCAAGTACTAATTTTACAGTTACAAATAAATTTCATTGAGTAGCAGTCTGCAAATACTGAATCTGCAAATAATGAGGATCTACTGTAAATGAAACATACAATATGTAGTATCTTGTGACTTGCTTCTCTCACTTAATGTTTTGAAGGTTCACCTATGTTGTAGTATGTATCAGCACCTCATTCCTTTTTTAAAAAAATTTAATTAATTAATTAATTGTATTATTTGGGTTTTTGTTGCTGTGCATGGGCTTTCTCCAGTTGTGGAGAGTGGCAACTATTCTTCATTGTGGTGTATGGGCTTCTCATTGCAGTGGCTTCTCCTGTTGTGGAGCACAGGCTCTGGGCGTGCGGGCTTCAGTAGTTGTGGCTCTCAGGCTCTAGAGTACAGGCTCAGTAGCTGTTGTACATGGGCTGAGTTGCTCCGTGGCATGTGGGATCTTCTCAAACTAGGGCTTGAACCCGTGTTCCCTGCATTGGCAGGCGGATTCTTAACCACTGAGCCATCAGGGAAGTCCCCACCTCATTCCTTTTTACTACTGAGTTATATTTATCCATACTTCAGTTGATAAAACATTTGGGTTGTTTCCACTTTTGCACTATTATGATTAATGCTTTTATGAACATTATGTACAAATTTTTGTGTGAACATATGTTTTCACGTTTCTTGGGAGTGATACTGCTGGGTCATATGGTAACTCTGTTTAACCTTTGAAGAACCGCCAAATTGTTTTCCAAAGCAACTGTACCATTTTACATTCCCACCAGCAGTGCATGAGGGTTTCAAATTTCTCTTTTGCCAACACTTATTATCTGTCTCTTTTACTATAGCCATCCTAGTGGGTGTGAAATGGTACGTCACTGTGGGTTTTTTAAATTAATTAATTAATTTTATTGGCTGTGTTGGGTCTTCGTTGCTGCACACGGGCTTTCTCTAGTTGCGGTGAGCGGGGGCTACTCTTCGTTGTGGTGCATGGACTTGTCATTGCGGTGGCCTCTCTTGTTGTAGAGCACGGGCTCTAGGTGCGTGGGCTTCAGTAGTTGCAGTACATGGGCTCAGTAGCTGTGGCTCACAGGCTTAGTTGCTCCATGGCATGTGGTATCTTCCTTGGGCAGGGATCGAACCCATGTCCCCTGCATTGGCAGGCAGATTCTTACCCACTGTGCCACCTAGGAAGTCTGTCACTGTGGGTTTGATTTGCATTTCCCCAATGGTTAATGATGTTAAGATCTTTTCATTTGCTGATTGGCCAGTTTTAGATCTTCCTTGGAGAAATGTTTGTTCACAGACTTTGCCCATTTAAAAAATTAAGTTATTTGTCTTTTTATCATTGAGTTGTAAAAGTCAAAATGTCTTTTCAGGTTGTTTTTTTGAAACAAAAATTCAATTAAGTCTCACACATTGCATTTGGTTGGTTGTGTCCTTATTCTCATCTGAACAGAACAATAATGTCCTGGACATTTTGAAGAGTCCAGCCAGTTTTCTTCTAGAATGTCCCACATTCTGGATTTATGTTTCCCACAAATGTTTTTTAACTTGTACCCCTATCCTTTATATTTCCAGGTAAACCAAAGTATGCATCTAAAGGTTTGATCTAAAGATTTTGGCAAGCACAATTTATGAGCGAAGTTGTTTGCCTCAGATTGTATCACATCACAAAAAGACATTAAAACAAAGTCTTTTAACCTTTAAAAGGGTGACTTCCCTGGTGGTCCAGTGGTAAAGAATCCGTCCTGCAGTGCAGGGGACAAGGGTTCGATCCCTGGTCCAGGAACTAAGATCCCACATACTGCGGGGCAACCAAGCCTGCATGCCACAACTACTGAGCCTGCGTGCCTCAACTAGAGAGCCGTGTGCTGCAAACTACAAAGCCCACGTGCCCTGGAGCCCAAGTGCCACAACTGAGAAGATAAAACCTGCACGCCAAAACTAGAAAGAAGCCCACATGCTGCAGTGAAGAGCTGGTGTGCCACAACTAAGACCCAACACAGCCTAAATAAATAAATTTTTAAAAATTTCCTTTCAAAGAATTTGCTCATCTAAAAAGAAACAAACAACAACCAAAAGACTTTAAAAAGGGTCAGCGGACTACCAAATACTGTAGTGTATTCAGGTTTGGAAGAAGCAGCTCTGAGTGTAAGTGCTCCACTCAAATGAAACCAGTTCATTGCTTGAGGCTGGGGACTGGGAAGTGCCACCTTGCCTCATAAAATTTGCTGACAGTGGTCAAAGAGATTATAAAATTTGCTCACAACAGTTAAGGATTTTTAGAAAGTTACAAAACTAAGAATGGGGGAAGGTTCTGATAAAGCTTCAAACTCAGGAAATGAAACAAGTTAACAACTGACTCCATGACTTAAGCTGTGATATCCTTAATCTAAACCACCATTTTTATACCAGATTCTCAGATGGAGAGTGGGTACTGAGAGGGAGGTACAAGCAAGAGGAAACCTACCAGAGAGCGCTGAATGTAGAAGAGAAAGAGGAGACAAAACAACCCCAAAATTCCTACTCAAAATGGACATATCAAAAATACTACACACAAGAAGAAATAAAAACAGTAAGACACCAAACTTACAAAACTAACAAAAAACAACTAATTTCATACAACAGCTCAACAAATATTCTAAATATGTTTAAAATGGTCAAAGAGATAAGCAGAATAAGAACTCATGAGACTGAATGATGATTAAAAAAGTCAAAGAGATAACTGTAGCAATAACATCTGTGAAATAAAAATTGAAGAAAACCATTAAATATGAAAAAAATTTCATTAGAAATCTTATATACAACACCCACAGCCACAAGGCATCTTGTAATTATGAGACAAAAAGAAAATTAGTTGTTGAACACTAAGAAACAGATTAGAAATATAGAACTCAGGGAATTCTACTTCAAGTAATGGTATTCTAGGTAATCAGATCAACCCTCTCACAGAAAACAATTAGAAAAGCTAGAGAAAATATAAAATTATCTGTTTAAAACATGAGAGAACAAGACACTGAGGAATTAGAGAGTCAAGATCCAGAAGTAAGAGAAAACAGAGCCCATTTTAGATGTTTCTCAAGGGAAGAGAGCCAATTCCAGAAGAGATGGCTGACAGGATGAGAAGCTGAGCAGTGCTTTTAATAGACTCTCTGGGCTAAGGAGACAAAAACTAGAGTTCAGGAGCCCCAAAGGAGGGAAAAGTTAAATGCCCACACTTCAGACTGGGACCTTAAATGGCCATATGCCAGATGTAAGGGGGAAAAGGTTAACAAGAAATAGACTAGCCCTGGCAGAAACTGGAAACCACAATTTCGAGTTGGCTCAAATTTGAAATTATTAATATGATCCTAGACTGCTAGTGGCCCAAAGTGCCTGTCAAAAGTAAAACTCTCTCGAGGAAGAGACCATCCTAGGCCTCAAATCACCTTAAATTATCTGCATACAATGTCCAGCTCTCACTAAAAAATAATTGAGCCTCTATGAAGACAAAACCACATGTTAAAAAAAAAAAGTGACATCAGACAATATGAAATGATCTATACGGATACAGATAATGGAGTTATCAGGCAGAGACTTCAGTTTTTTTTTTATAAATTTATTTATTTTTTATTTTATTTATTTATTTATTTAATTGGCTGTGTTGGGTCTTCATTGCTGCACACGGGCTTTCTCTAGTTGCAGCGAGTGGGGGCTAGTCTTCGTTGTGGTGCGCAGGCTTCTCATTGCGGTCGCCTCTCTTGTTGTAGAGCACAGGCTCTAGGCGTGTGGGGTTCAGTAGTTGCGGCACATGGGCTCAATAGTCGTGGCTCATGGGCTCTGGAGCACAGGCTCAATAATTGTGGCACACAGGCTTAGTTGCTCCGCAGCATGTGGTATCTTCCTGGGGCAGGGATTGAACCCATGTCCCCTGCATTGGCAGGCGGATTCTTACCTACTGTGCCACCTAGGAAGTCCAGGCAGAGACTTTAAACAACTATGCTACATATATTCAAGGGGAAAAAAGGCAAGATTGAGATTTTCAGCAGAGAATAAGAACTATAAAGCAGGACCAAATGGAAATTCTAAAACAAACAAACAAAAAAATACCTGAAACTATGAACTCAATAACTGATTTGTTTAATATCAGATTAGACACACCGAAAGAAAAATACTGGTGAACTAGAAGAGAGTTCAGAAGAAAATACCCAGAATGAAGCATGAGTAACTAAAGGATACATACAGAAAAGAGTGTAAGATATGGAGTGTATAGTGAAATATAGAGCATATACATAACTGGAGTCAGAGAAATCAAAAGATGATGGGTAGAAATGATATTTAAAGAGATAATGGTTGAGCCTTTTCTGAAATCAATGAAAGACATCAAGTCAGATTCAAGTATCTCTATGAATCCCACCAAAAATAATATAATGAAAAATATATTGAAGCCCAGCAAAGTATAACTACTGAGAAAAAAAAAAAAAAGGAAAATCTTGCAAGCAGCCAGAGGAAAAAAAAAAGATTCCTTTAGAAGAAGCAAGAGTAAGACAGAGATGACAGAAACTGTCAGAAAGGTGACAGAGAAAAAGGAAGCCAAGAAAAATGTAGGTCCCTTGATGACAATGTTGAGTTAGCAAATCTCTAGACTTCTTGTCAACTAAACAATAAATGTCTCTATAGTCCAAAGCACAGAAAGTCAGATATTGTTATTTGTAGCAGAACTATTCCTGATATGTTTAATAGTAGTTTCAGAAGAAGAGATGGGAAAGAACAGTGCTCAGACAATATTTAAAGATAGGATTGGTGAGAGTTTTCCTGAATGAAAGAAAGATATGAATCCTCAGATTGAACACTGTGGGTACTGAGCGTGAACACTGTAGCTGCTGAGCAGGAGGAAAATATATACATGTACATATATATATCTGAATGTCTGAACCCAGATAAAGCCTTATAAAGCTGTAGAGGACCAAGATATCAGGTAAAACCTTAAAGGCTGCTAAGGAGGAGACAGTCTATAAAGGAATATAAACTAGACTCAACAGAAAATTTTCTGTAGTATAAAACTCTGATACAAAACCAGAAAGGCATAATACAAAGAAAGAAAATTATAGGCCAATTAGGAACACATATGCAAAGATCTTAAAATATTAGATTTCAGCATTGTATGTTTTTAAAAAAATCAAAATTAAGCAGAGTTCATCCACAAATGTAAGGATGAGTCAACACTGATGTAATAAACCACATTTTCATATTAAAATAAAAATACATAATTATCCCAACAAATGCAGAAAAGTTATAAAATTTAATACCCCTTTATAATAAAAATCTGAGCAAGGCAGAGAGATAGAAGTTTGATAGGATATCTATCAAAAACAAAAAGCAAACATCATAATCTATAGTGAGACTTGAGATGCATTCCAATGAAAGTCGGGACCAATACAAGGATGTTGGCTATTTATGCTGGCTTATTTGTAAATGACAGGATTGTCAACATGGGACTGAAAAGAATTTCAGCCAAACCCTCAGAACAAATTAAGAGTCTAAAATTATGCTGGATATAATATCTATATCTTATAAAAGATGGGAAAGGACTTTATGGAAACAATTACAAAACATTACTTAAGGCAAAAAAGGTCAAAATTCTCACCAACTGCACCTTACACAATATTCATGGATGAAAAGATTTACTTGATCTTTACGTAAAAGTTCCAATGAAATATAAAGTTCCAATAAAAATCCCAATAAGTCTTTTTATAAAGGCTAAGTGTAACAAAGGCAATTATGAAGAATAGCAATGTGTGGAGGATTCTGACATACCAAATACCAAAACTTATTATAAGGACAGTATGGTGTTAGCATAAGAATAGATAAATAGAGAAATAGAACATATCATACTCTAAACAGAAGCACACATTTAGGAAAACTTGATATTTTATAGATGGCACTGTAAAGTAGTATGGAATAAACTACTCAATAAATGGTGCTAGGACAATAAGCTATCCACACGGAAAAAAATTCAACTCCCTATTTCACATTAATTTTTGTACAACAAAGTCAGTTCCAGGTAGATTAAAGATATGAATGGGAAAAGAACAGTTAAAAGAAAATGCAGAGAAAAATTTTCCTGATTTGAGGTAGAAAGGGTTTCTTAACCAAGACAGAAAAAGCACAAATAATAAAATATGAAAAATTTGGCTATATTAAAATTAAAATATCTGTACAACAAAAATGAATATGAATGTAAATAAAGCAATAAGACAAGTTATAAATTGAAAGATAAAAACAAAATAGGATCAGTACAAACAATAGAGTACTCCTACAAACTGATAAGCAAAGATAAAGCCAACATAAAAGTGGGCAAAGATTATCAACAAAAAAAATTTCAAATGGCTAATAAACATTCAAAAAGATCCTCAATTTTATTACTGATCAGAGAAGTGCAAATTAAATACCATTTCACATCCATTAGGCTGGCAAATACAGTACTACAAAATAACATCAAGTGTTGGAAAAAATGTAGAGAAACAGAATACCTTGCTAGTGAAAATGTAAAAATTGGTATACAACCACTTCGAGGTGCACCTTGGTGTAGTACTCGAAAATAAGGGCATACCCTTCCGCCTTGTGACTCTCTTTGCAGAAAACCACTTGGAAAAAAATGTACACAAGAAGAAAGACACAAGAATGTTCACTGCAGTAGCTTTGGATATTTAACAACTAATATTCTAATAGCTACAATAGAACAAATAGTTTGCTTTTATATAACAGAATATCATATGGCAATTAAAACGAACTACAGGCATACCTCATTTTTATAATGCTTTGCTTTATTGTGCTTTGCAGAGAGTGTGTTTTTTTTTTTTAAAGACTGAAGGTTTGTTGCAACCCTGTGTCAAGCCAATCTATTGGCACCATTTTTTGAACAGCATTTGCTCACTTCGTGTCTCTGTGTCATGTTTTGGTAATTCTCACAATATTTCAAACTTTTTCACTATTATTATATTCGTTACAGTGATCAGTGATCTTTTATGTTACTACTCTAGTTGTTTTAGGACAAAATGAACTGCACCTGTATAAGACAGCAAACTGTCAAAATAAACATGTGTGTTATGACTGCTCCACCGACCAGTCTTTCCTCCCATGTCTCTCTCTCTCTCTTCTCAGTATTCCCTTAATCCCTGAGACACAAGAATGTTGAAATTAGGCCAATTAATAACCCTACAATGGCCTCTAAGTGTTCAAGTGAAAGGAAGAGTCACACGTCTCTAACTTTAAATCAAAAGCTAGAAATGATTAAGCTTAGAGAGGAAGGCATGTCAAAAGTCAGAATAGGTCAAAGGCTAGGCCTCTTGCACTAGCTAGCCAAGTTGTGAATGCAAAGGAAAAGTTCTTGACGGATATTAAAAGTGCTACTCCAGTGAATACACAGATGATAAAGTGAAACAGCGTTATTGCTAAAATATTGCTGATATTGCTGATATGATGAAAGTTTTAGTGGTCTAGCTAGACCGAACCCTTTAGTGGTCTAGCTAGATCAAAGCCATTAACATTCCCTTAAGCCAAAATTTAATCCAGAGCAAGGCCCTAAATCTTTTCAATTCTGTGAAGGCTGAGAGGTGAGGAAGCTGCAGAACAAAAGTTTGAAGCTAGCAGAGGTTGGTTCATGAGGTTTAAGGAAAGAAGCTGTCTTCATAACATAAGAGTGCTGCAAATGCTGATGTAGAAGCTCCAGCAAGTTATCCAGAAGATCTAGCTAAGATAATTAATGAAGGTGGCTATGCTAAAAAACAGATTTTCAATACAGACAAAATAGCTTTTTATAGGAAGAAGATGCTACCTAGGACTTTCATAGCTAGAGGGAAGTCAATGCCAGGCTTCAAAGCCTTAAAGGACAAGCTGACTTTCTTCTTAGGGGCTAATGCAGTTGGTGACTAGAAGGTAAAGCCAATGCGCATTTACCATTCTGAAAATTCTAAGGCCCTTAGGAATTATGCTAAATCTACTCTACCTGGGCTCTATCAGTGGAACAACAAAGCCTGCACAACGGCACATCTGTTTACAATATGGTTTACCAAATATTTTAAGCCCACTGTTGAGACCTAATGCTCAGAAAAAAAGATTCCTTTCAAAATGTTACTGCTCATTGACAATGTAACTGGTCACCCAAGAGCTGATGGAGGTGTACAATGAGATTAATGTTGTTTTCGTGCCTGCTAACACAATATTCTGCAGCCCATGGATCAAGGAGTCATTTTGACTTTTAAGTCTTATTATCTAAGAAATAAATTTCATAAGGCTACAGCTGCCATAGATAGTGATTTCTCTGATGGACTTGGGCAAAGTAAATTGAAACTCCTTCTGAAAGGATTCACAATTGTAGATGCCATTAAGAACATTTGTGATACATGGGACGAGTTCAGAGTACCAACTTTAACAGGAGTTTGGAAGACGTTGATTCCAATCTTCATGGATGCCTTTGCGGGGGTTCAAGACTCCAGTGAAGGAAGTAACTGCAGATGTGGTAGAAATAGCAAGAAAACTAAAAACAGAAGTGGAGCCTCATGATAAGACTTTAATGGATGATGAGCTGCTTCTTATGGATAAGCAGAGAAAGTGGTTTCTTGAGACGGCATCCACTCCTGATGAAGATGACATGAAGACTGATGAAATGACAGCAAATTTATTATGTAAATTTAGTTGATAAAGCAGCATCAGGGTTTGAGAGGATTTACTCCAATTATGAAAGAAGTTCTACTGTGGGTAAAATGCTATCAAACAGTACTGCATGCTACAGAGAAATGTTCGAGAAAGGAAGAGTCAACCAATGCGGCAAACTTCATTGTTGTCTTATTTTAAGAAATGGCCACATTCACCCCAGCCTTCAGCAACCATCTCCAATGAGTCAACAGAGAGGCAAGACTCTCCACCAACAAAAAAGAGTACAACTGGCTGATGATGGCTTAGATGATGGTTAGCATATTTTTTTCAGCAATAAAGTATCTTTAAGGTATGTACATCTTTTCTTTAGACAAAATGCTATTGCACACTTAATAGACTACAGTAGAGTGTAAACATAACTTATATACCCACTGGGAAATCAAAGAACTCGTGACTCACTTTATTGCAATATTTGATTTATTGCAGTGGCCTGGAATCCAACCTGCAATATCTGCCAGGTATGCCAGTACAGTTACATGAACGAACAAGATAAATCTCAAAATAAATAATACTTAGTGGAAAAATACTTTGCAAATTACACATACAATTTGAATATAATTACATAAAGTTTAAAAATAGGGCTTCCCTGGTGGCGCAGTAGTTAAGAATCTGCCTGCCAATGCAGGGGACATGGGTTCAAGCCCTGGTCCGGGAAGATCCCACATGCTGCGGAGCAACTAAAGCTGTGAATCACAACTCCTGAGCTTGCGCTGTGGAGCCCGGGAGCCACAACTACTGAGTCCACGTGCCACAACTACTGAAGCCCACGCAACTAGAGCCTGTGCTCCACAACAGGAGAGGCAGCCTCAATGAGAAGGCCACGCACCACAGCATTGAGTAGCCCCCGCTTGCAGCAACTACAGAAAGCCCGAGAGCAGCAATGAAGACCCAATACAGCCAAAAAATTTTAAAAAAAAATTTAAAAATATATCAACAATAATATATACATATACACATATGTAATGTACACACAAAGCTAAATACTGAAGTATAAAAACACTGTGTATGGACTTCCCTGGTGGTGCAGTGGTTAAGAAGCCACCTGCCAATGCACAGGACATGGGCGCAAGCCCTGGGCTGGGAAGATCCCATGTGCCGAGGAGCAACTAAGCCATGTGCCACAACTACTGAACCCGAGTGCCTAGTGCCCACGCTGTGTAACAAGTGAAGCCACTGCACTGAGAAGCCCAAGCACCACAACAAACAGTAGTCCCCACTCTCTGCAACTAGAGAAAGCCTACACGCAGCAACAGAGACCCAACACAGCCAATAAAAAAAACAAAAACAAAAAAACATCGTGTACACTAAAAACCAAATAGGAACAGTAGTTACTGTAGGGAAGAAGAACGGGAGGGTTTAACTGTTGCTCTAATTTTTATTTCTTAAAAGATCTGAGGCAAATCTGGCAAAATGTTAACATTTCTTAAAGCTGGGACTTCCCTGATGGTGCAGTGGTTAAGACTCCAAGCTCCCAATGCAGGGTGCCCGGGTTAGAACCCTGGTCAGGGAACTAGATCCCACATGCATGCCACAACTAAGGAGCTGGCAAGCCGCAACTTAAGAGCAGGTGAGTTGCAACTAAGGAGCCCACCTGCTGCAATTAAGACCCAGTGCAACCAAATTAATTAATTAAAAAAATATTTCTTAAAGCTGGGAGCTAATACATAAGTATTTATCATCTTACTCTCTACCACTCTCTAGGTATTTAAAATAATTCACATTTTCTTAAAAAGTGGGAAAATGGTTAATTTTACATAAACAGAACTTTAACAGATGCAAGAATAAAACCTCTCTCTTCTAAAGAGCAGTCTGAATTTTTAAAGAAAGTAAAACCACTCATAAAAAAAGGTAGCAGAAAGTGTCATCCCAGCTTAACAGCATAATTAAAGCTTATTACTTATGTACCTATCATTGCTAAAAAAAGTAGCAATTGTGTTCAAACATCTTAATAAAAGATTATAAGACTTCAGAACACAGCAGAAATACATTCCAGTATGGTGGGGATTTCTGTGTAAGTAAACCTCCCATAGTAGGCGACCTGACATTCGAGTCTCACCACCTGAAGTAAGATGTCCAGATCCACAGACTTGGAGAACAGAACTTATGGTTACCAACAGGGGAAGAGTGGGGAGGAGGACTAGACTGGGAGATTGGGATTGACATGTACACACTGCCATGTTTAAAACAGATAACCAACAAGGACATACTGTATAGTACAGGGAACGCTGCTTAATAGTCTATAATAACCTAAATGGGAAAAGAATTTGAAAAAGAATAAATACATGTACATGTATAACTAAATTACTTTGCTGTACACCTGAACCTAACACAACATTGTTAATCAACTATTCTCCAACATAAAAAATTTAAAAAAAAAGATGTCCAGATCCACCCAACACAAAACACACAAGACTGTGATAATCTTCTCTTTTATTCTATTTTACCCTTTTCGAGTTGTAGGTCCATTTAACCCTGATTAAAACCAAACAAAACCCCACAGGCCTTAGAAAGCCTAAGTCTTTCTATCTAGCACACTAAGGCCACTCATAGGCCTCAGTTTTGAACTCCCGCTTTCAAGTTGCTTTTCCAAACCTTTATCCGAAACATTGCTGAGTTATGCTGGAAAAGAACGCAGAGTACACAGGCCTGAGTTGCAGTTGCGTAAAAGTGACCTTTCGGGCTTTCACCAACTTGTCTAGAGATGATTAAAAGCTTTAGAGAGACTTTGCTCTCTAAGGAGCCGGGGCTGGGGAAATGCCTCTCTCACCTGCTACGGATCCAAGTCTAACCCTCTAAGGTGGGGGTGGCGGGGGGAAGAGTCGAGCAGTTCAGTCAGGGTGTCCCGAAAACAGAAGGGACAGGTACCGGACCCTTTCTTCCAAGTACCGGCGTCCAGACGCCCCACCCCCCCCCACCCCGCCCCCGGAAAACGTCGCTACCGGGAGCGGCCGAGTCAGAAACAACTGTCTGACACCGAAATTCCGCTTGCAGGCGCCCCGGCAGCACTTCGAGCCCCTTAAGGCTAGGGGTGGGGGTGGGGGCCGGTTGAGAGGGGGTGGGGACACCTAACACCCGACAACGGCCTCAACCGCCTCCTGCCAAGTCCCCGCTCCGGCCCACAAAACTCGCGGCCTGAAAAATTGCACACTCACTGGAAAGTGGGGCCGGGTCCTGGTCCCGGCCCGGCCCCCGGAATCCGGCGGGTCTCCCAGGGTTTCGGGGGAGGCGGCGGCTGGGACGCCATCTCCGCCTCCTCTAGGCTCCCGCTCTGCTCTGGGACTCTCCAGGCCCCGCGACACCAGCCGCTTGGGCGCCAGGCACAACATGCAGAGTGCCGAGCCCTCCACCCGGCCCTCCCCTGCAGTCAGGCTGTAGCTTGTGGTGCTTTGCTGGCCGGGATTACAGCCTAGGAGGATGCCACTAACCCATGGGAAGAAACGCTCTCTTTTTGTTTGCCCTAGGAAGAATTTCCATTGTAAACAGAGGGTAAGGGCTCATCGATGTTTCTGGCGGCGTCTACAATGTCCTAGACGTCAGAGTCCCAAGGAGGCTTCCCTGCGACGACTCCAGCACCGGCCGGGAGTAATGCCCCACGCAGCCTTCCATCTGCGAGGGATGCGGGGTGCGTGGCGGCCCGACAGGCATCTTGACTGATTTCCCTGCAGAGAAGCAGGGGAGCGTTCACTCAATCTTCGCGTGAGGGAGCTGGTACTTTCGTTCTAAAGCTCTCGTTTCCTCGGGGAACAGAATTGCTAGACTCAATAGGTGCGTTGTCTTTAGTCTTCCCCGTTCCCTCTGAGGGCTGGAAGGGGTTAAATCTCAGGCTCCGGCGAGGTGGGAGAAGGTGAGGCAGGGAGGTCTGAGGTGAGGGGGTGCGGACTGGGTGCCGGAGAGGTGTGGATGGAGGAGATCGTTTCTTTCCTGTGGGAGAGTCTTTGTTAGCCAGGAGGGGTGAGTGGGAAGTTTTTTTGGGACTTGACTGGTTGGCCAGAGGAAAGACTCGAGGTTAGACCTGGGGATGAACTTTCCAGAAATCTAGAGTAGATTCCATTGCTGAGTGGTGGTGCGATGAAGTTATGAAAGCCTCCTTTAAAAATCCACACCCCACCCCCACCCCACAAGACGAATGACACTCTTCTGTATGAAAATGAGTTTTAAAAGATCCCGGGATGTGAGACTCAGCCTGGTTATTTTGTCTGCTCCTGGCCTATTAGCAATAAATAGTTTCTGTAATTGTCTGAGAGTTGAAAAGAAAAACCATCCTCTTCTCTCGTAAACGAGAGACGGGGCTAGTTACCATTGGTTTGTGGAGCAGTCCCCGTAGGACACCTGGGAGGAGGTTCTGTTGCAGTGATATATTCCAGTTCTTTGTGTAAAGTAAACACGTAAACGAAAAGCAATTATCTTAAAGGCAACCGACAATGAAAACCTTACAGTACGGGGTGCATTTCTCCGGGCTTGCTTTCAAAGATAATAAATCTGGTATGGATCAACTGATTTCTGATGTCTTATGAAATCCTGTCATTTCAGCGCTGTACATCAAGATGAAACAACCAGATTTAAGGCATAACGTATTTTCTCCTAATAATGTTAACGCGCTTAGGAAGTCGCTAGATTGTTGCTAGGTGAAAATGATTTTGAGAGGTTTGTAAGTCCATTCGATTACTAGGATAATTACGGAAGAAGGTTTTGTTTTGCTTTATTAAGACCTCTTCAAATTACTTAAGACAGAAGATTTCCTAATTCTGAACAGGTTTGGTAACTTTTTAGCTCCAGGAGGTTATGATGTGGCATTTATTGACTAGAGTGATACCTTTATGCTAGTGAACCTACGGAGAAACAAACATCGTCTTTAAGCCAAAGGGGGAAAAAAGCATACATTGTAATAACTATTTAAGTCTCCAGGGAAATCTTCGATACAAACTGTCCTTCTTAAGCGCTCGCTCATGGATTTATTTATTAGAAGGGTTTATTTGTTTCTCTTTCTGAGTTAAAGGTTAATTCTCAATTACATGAAATCCTTGGCCTTAGCTAATGGAAAAGAGGAGAAAAGATAAAAGGCGAGAGAGAAACAGTTTCTCTGTGAGGGGAATGCAGTCAGGGATACACTTTAAATGCTGATAATCAGTTCCTCAAAGAATCCCAACCCCTTCTCAGCATCAAACTGTTAGATTAAATGGGCTGGAGGAAGGGATTCAGATCATTTGTAAATAATAATGATCACACAGAGCTTCATTATGTAGAGGGTGTTCTCCACATATTCTGTACTTTCTGGAGCTTGGATTTAGTTAAGCAACCCTAAATCAGTGTTTCCCAATCTGGGTGTCTGAAAATTCTCACTGGTGTATCCAGACAAGCCTGGTTTTCTTCCCTTCCCCTACCTGCCAACTCACATATTCACCTGAATTAGAACCCAGCCACAGGCAATCTGTTTTCTGTAATCCTGCCTGCTGAACTTATTTTTATGGTTATGAGTTACATAGAATTATCTATTTTGTGTCAAGGATCTACTCTTGGTAAGTGGCCACAAACAGAAACTTGCAAGTAAGTAGTGGGTTTTAAAGGGTTAGAAAACACCAACTAATTCTAAGAGTCACATCTTCATAGTAAGCAGTTGCTAAGAGCTTTACCCTCCCACAGATATTAAGCAAGTTCATTTGAATTATGAAACTGCACAAATTAAAGGTGCCACAGTCTTTTATCTATATGACCTCAGTACCATTACCATGCAATCATGGTTTTATAAAATATCACCAGTTCCTCATTTTAAAGCAATATGAGCTGATTCATTAATCAGAAGACCTTTTTCCCCCCAGACAGAATGATTACGTAATTTAATTTTTATTACCCCCACCTTCCTGGCAACAAGAGCCCATTCTTTATGTAGTATTTATTTCTAAGTGTTTGTTGAAATAGCAAAAAAGTAGCAACTTGTTTTAAGCAATAATTACTCTAAAATACTTTGTATTTAATTAAAAAAATTATTTATTGGCTGTGTTGGGTCTTCCTTGCTGCCAGTGGGCTTTCTCTACTTGTGGTGAGCTGGGGTTACTCCTTGTTGTGGTATGCAGGCTTCTCAGTGCAATGGCTTCTCTTGTGGAGCATGGGCTCTAGGCGTGCAGGCTTTAGTGGTTGTGCCATGTGGGCTCAATAGTTGCAGCTGGCGGGCAGTTGAGCACAGGCTCAGTAGTTGTGGTGAACGGGCTTAGTTGCTCTGCCGCGTGTGGGATCTTCCCAGCCCAGGGATCAAACCCATGTCCCCTGTATGGTAGGTGAATTCTTAATCACTGGGAAGTCCCTAATATGTTTTTGTTGGAGTTTTTACTTGTGTATGAAAGGAGCGGATTTTTCTCATTTTGCAGATAGTTGGTTGTTATTTAGTTATTATTTCATCAAAGTAAAAGTGATGTTTTTGAATCTACTGATCATTTTGTTTTGAATACTTGACTGCTTAACTATCATTAAGGTCAGTCAAGTATTACACAATGTAGACTGATTCTGATTATTTTTTCTAGCAAACTCATTTTTTATTTCTAAGAGGAAAGTATTGAATTTACTATGCTGTATTCTCAAACAATACTAAATGGTACAAAATGAAAAGCAAAATTACATTCTATTCTTGTTTTCATTACCCTCTTTAGAGACAACCATTTTTTATTAATTTTATTTCTTTTGATTGATTTAGTTATGTTGATGGACTTTATCATAATCTAGAATGTTAAAGTCCTTGACAATTAGAAACTTTTACCTGACCCTTCTAATAAGTTTATGTTTCAGTATGGATATAATGAAAGGGACATTATTGGAGAGTACCAAATGGTGATTTTCAAATATAATTTTTTTTTTTTGGCTGCATTGAGTCTTAGTTGCAGCATGCGGGATCTTTGGTTGCAGCATGCAGGTTTCTCTCTAGTTGTGGAGTGTGGGTTTTTTCTTCTCTAGTTGTGGTGCGCAGGCTCCAGGGCACATGGGCTCTATAGTTTTGTGGTACGCAGGCCTTCTAGTTGAGGTGAGTGAGCTCAGTAGTTGTGACACATGGGCTTAGTTGCCCTGTGGCATGTGGGATCTTAGTTCCCTGACCAGGGATCAAACCCTCATCCCCTGCATTGGAAGGCAAATTCTTTACTACCGATCACCAGGGAAATCCCTCAAATATAAATGTTTTATCCTTAAAGATTTTTATCCTTAAAGGTGACCTTATATTTGTCTGTGAAAGTAAAACACAAAAGATACTCATTAGTTTTACTTTTTCTTTTTTTCTAGTTGTAGTTATTTAAAATGCTTCCGCTGACTGTGGAAAACAAGCATGTGGCCCAGTTGTTGCTCAGTACTGGTACCTGTCCAAGGTGTATCTTCAGATTCTGTGGTGTGGATTTTCATGCACCATACAAACTTCCCTACAAGGTATTTCTTTTCCTTCCTTCCTTTCTTCCTTTCTTCCTTTCTTTCTTTCTTTCTTTCTTTCTTTCTTTCTTTCTTTCTCTTTCTCTTTCTCTCTCTCTCTCTCCCTCCCTCCCTCCCTCCCTTCCTCCCTTCCTCCCTTCCTTCCTTCCTTCCTTTCAAGAAAGGGTCTCTATTTTTAAATCAATACCTATGTATTTGGGGGCAAGTATCTATTCATAACTCTTCATTAAATTTTTTAAAAACTATAATAAAATAGTTACCAATAATGGTAATTTTGGAATTGCTGTTACCATATAAAATGTAAGTTCCTTCTTAAGTGATTATATCTAACATTTAATGTAGAGGGATCTTTGTGGAGCAATTCCCTGATGTATTTAATGTTTGTATAGACCTTTCCTAAAGAATACTAGACAGAATATCACACATTAGTGCTAGAGGTGGAAACATTGCGTGTTCGGTTGCCTTTTTTTGTTTTTCTGTTTTAATATATTACCACTTGTATTTACAAATAGGCATTTGCAACTCTCTAGAAGAAAATGCATATCATCATTTACTACTATTAATAACAAAAATAATATACTGAGGTCTTTGACATTTATGGTAATATACAGAGAGCTTTGACATTTAATGGAATATTTTATATAAAATATATAACATTTTGTGAAATATATTTTATTCTAATAGTGATGTTCTTTTCAGAGGCAGATAGTAATTATATATATGTAAATATGTACTTATGCAAACAGTATGAATACACACACACACACACACACACACACACACACATGAACCCAGTTTCTTATAATTTAAAAAAATTGCCCCGGAGTTAGCCATAGCAGTCATTTCTTCTATGTATTAGTTGTTTCTACTATTTTAGAAATAATAATTATATCCAGTATTCATGTAGCATTATTATATGTCAAGCTCTCATATAATCCTCATAATAACCTATTAGGTAAGTACATACTATAATTGTCTCTATTTTCAGATGAAGAAACTGAGGCACAGAGAGGTTAAGCAACCTGCCCAAAGTTACACAGCTATTAAGTGAGCAAGCTAGGATATGAACTGTCTTTCTGAATCCAAAGCCTAGAATTCGGAGCTAGAAGACATGGATTTGAATCCCAGTTCCATCACTTTCCAGCTTCAGTTTTCTCCTCTGTAAATGGGAATGATGATAACATCCACCTCACAGGATTTTAAGGGACAATATCTAATAAAGTATGTGAAAACACTTTGAAAACTGGAAATGGTACATATGCTATGATGATTAATATATGTATCTATATTCATTTATACACATAATGACTATAAAGTAATAAGATTGTGTTTGTGTAACTTTCCTTACAACTTTTTTCAGGTGCATTATAATCTATTATTTTATGCATATGTTGTAAGTTTTAAAATATATATTATATAAAGAGACAGTGTTACCACCTTTTGTATCATTTTATGTAAATAAACATGAAAACATCTGAGGACTTTTTTTGGGTAAATATATTTTGGTACTTTCTATTCATGTGATATATGTACACATACATGTATCTGTACTATATTATATTGACAATATAGGTCTTAGGTAATAATAAACATATTTGTGTGGGCCATAATATGCATGTATGTGTATATGTGTATGAGTACGCTTTTCTCTGTTAAAGATTTAATAGGAGAGCTCATATCTTAATAAAATGAATTAAATTTATTTGAATGAAAGATTTTTCTCTTTAGAGTCAGTAAATTGTAACATGAGTGAATTTCAAAAGGATATTTATTCAAAAACTGAATAATAAAACCTGCCTAATTTAGACAAAACAGAAGAAAAGTCCTCTGAGTATTTAGATTGAGTGGAATGTCTAAAATATGAGAATGGTTTGAAAAGAATGCCACTTTTTACATTCCAAAACAAAGAATGACAGAAATTAGGCAAACCAGAGTGTAGTAGAGGGCTTTTTTCAATTAATGCCTATAAATGGTTTATAATTATGATGCCAAATTTCAGCATTGCCAGCATCTGTTTGTTTGTTTAGTAAATTGCCTTGAAATTATTTTTACTTAACAGACTTCTAATCTGTCTAATTTTTCAGATTTCATATTAAGTATTGTACATATGAGATTTTAGTGGTTGTGAGATTATTAAATAACCTAGCATAGATGGAAATTCAGTTTGCATTTCTATTTTTTAATAATTAGAATTGAAGTTGGTTGTTTTTTGTTTTTGCTTTTGTTTGTTTTGCTGAAATTAGCAAGTAAATGACCCTCACAACAGAACTACAAGCCAAATTGATAAATTTGTTAATGGAGGCTTTCCATCTCACATTTAGGATTTTAGCTTCATTGATGTGTGAAACTCTTTTGAAAAATTATTCACACATACATTACAAGGGTTAGATAATTCTCTTTCAAATTCTCCTGAGAGCCAGTGCTGGCTAATAAAATTAATTGATTGCTCCAGAATTGATACAAATCAACATTTTATAAGTCTGTGATATATCAATTTTCACCCTCCATCTTACACTTAAGGACATTGTCAAAGGGTCATTACTTTTTTTTTTTTAATTAACTTTCCAGGATTTGCTCAATGAACTACAAAAGTTTCTGGAAACCGAAAAAGATGAATTAGTTTCAGAAGTTCCAAACCCACCTCCCAAGAAAATTCGACTACAAGAACTAGAAGATGGGATTGATAGGATGAATAATCTGAGTCAAAATGGAGAGAGAAAGATCTTGGTTATTGAAGATGGAAGCATTGCTTCCAAGAATGCAAGTTTAAATGTATGCAATGTATGCCTAGGAATTCTTCAAGATTTCTGTGAAAAAGAGTTCATTAAAAAGGTAAACTCTTTTCCAATATTGTGCAATGTGTAAAGATTTTCAATTCTAAGGCCTAGAATTCTTATATCCAATGGAACAATGCCCTTCATTTCAACTTGTTTCACACAAATGGGTCGTTAGAATGTTTTCTTAGTTTTTTTTTAACAAAAGCATGCTATTCTCAAAGTACCTTCTTAACAACATGTCTGAAAATTAATGAAATATGTATCCATGTATTTCAGTTATGAATGCTGTTCAATTGAACAAAAATACAGCAGTTTTCCCTTTGCTGTTTAACATAGCTAAGGAGTTAGAGAAAACTTATTTTTTAGTGTCTAGAAAAGATAAGTGTTACAGTCTTATGGAAGGTACATGGTTGAAGTTGGGATTGGTTTTTGTTTCCAGGTGTCAAAAGTGCCTATTATTTTGTTTAAAATCTTTTCTGAATTATCAGGTGACTTAATAGAAAAGTATTTTGAAATTCAACAGATTGTTCTGCAGGTGAGTCCTGGCTCTTTTGACACCTTGTGATATCAGTCTTCAGGGCCATAGTTGGAAAATATTTGATTTCAGGATGTTTGTGAGAGTTTCCTACTCAAAGGTAAAACTTTTGAAGTTTTGCAGTGTCATCTCCTGGACCAAAAATTCATGTTTTGAAGATTAGTGTAAAATTTTCAGCAATTCCTGGGAATTTATATAATACTTTTTTATGTAATAAAAAATACTTTTTATATAATACTTTTTTAGGTGTGCCAAAAGGTTGAGGCCTCTGGGTTTGAATTCACCAACTTGGTATTGTCAGTCTCCTTCCCACCACAGCTATCTGTAAGAGAGGTAAGGTCATTTACATGCATAAAACTATATGTGAAGTACACAATAGAAATTTCTAAAAAAATAGGGAAGTGTAAATATTCCTTACTATATTATATTTTCACATTTTATGTACGTATTGAATGACTGAAAGCATTGCATTATTATAGCTGCTCAATAATGTTGAGTGAATGGATGAAAAAAGGAATTATTGGTTCAAGTTAGTTTATTCATCACAGGACTGCATCTTTTTTAAAGGTCCTTATTTAATAGCAACATTCATTGAATATTATCTCTGTATGAGGAATGTTGGTCAGAAAAAGAGATTTGACCACGACTTCAGAGATCTTTTGGGGCAGATGTATGTGTTTTATAATGGTCCTAGGCTAAGGTCATTTTAATTTTGATGAGCCTTCTCTTTTCCAGAGTAAAATATGAAAAGGTGGCACCTCTTTTAGTCAATGGAAAAGGGGACAGAAATAGCCTTGTATTTATTTTAACTTTTTTCCTTTGGTAAGTAAAAAAACAACAGTAGTCATTATTGTAACATTCTTGTATGTAGAAACTGATGTGAAAACACAGAACTATCTTTGTTAATACTGTTAAATGTAGTACAGGGAGAATGACCTCTGTAATCTCAAATTATAATGAGTTTTAAACACATCCATTTGTACATATGAGGTATCTTTTCCCCAAGAATCCCAAAGCATCACCTTGCATCTTATACCATCACTTTCTTTGGGTGAGTATGTTTATTAGCCCCTAAAAGTCTAAAGACTGACTTAAGGCTTGTTTAGGCTGGATAAATGATAGAGTAGAGCTGGGAAGTGAAAAAGAGGAGAGTGATTTTAAGTAGTATCTCTGTTGATGACAAGATAACGGGGCAAATGGAAGCGTAAACAGGGTGATGATGATATACTGAGGTTTATAAACAAAAAGTCATTTCTAGTCAATCATCAGTGCATTTCTCACAGATAGGTCATCTCCAGGGTCTAATTTTGGTAGAGAAAAACAGACTTCCAAAAGCTAAGTGACTCACAAAAAGTTTCAGTGTTTAACAAAAGTAGGAAAAGAAATATATTTTCTAAGTGTGGTTATATATCTTACTACCAAACTCTTCACCTCAAAGTTTATATTTTTACATTAAAATTTGTATTGTCCATTTTTACCACATATGTGATGATTTTAATAATATTAACAATATTTGTTGAATGCTTATGAAGTATTTATATTTTGTATTAGAAATAGATGCTGTTTTAAAAAATAGTTATTCTACACAAACTCTTCTTGCTTTTTGTAACTGATTTTAGTCACTAAACTATTTAGCAGAAATATATGATTATTCCAATGATTGGGGAAGTAATACATTTCCATAGTTTAGTGTGTTGTGACTCATTTTCCTTTGTATTAATGAGTAATATATTTTTACCAATTAATTTCTTAATAATAATAACTGTTCACAAGTTTGCAGTTTTATATGCAATATACTATTTTCACAACACATTTTCAGCAAATTGTGCTTATGGTTCACTTTGTCATTTTCTTTTATTATTATGTTTTGTTACTTACTTTTACTGCCATCTTTTCTTACTTCTTGAGAGTTGAGATATGTTATATAAGCCAAGCTGGATATAAATTGCTTTTCAAACTAGTTAACTTATATGTTACTCATCCCAATTTAAAAAAACTACACGTCTTCAGAGTGTTCTTGTATTTTGAAGAAAAATTTTGTGCTTTTCTACTGCCATGTTTCTTCTGCGTTGTGGTTTGTCAACTGGAGAGTTCCCTAGACCTCATCCCCAGGGATTCTGATACAGTTGCTCAGTGGGACCCATGAATTTGTGTTTCTAACAAGCTCCTGGGTGTTGTTGGTGCTGCTGGTACAAGGACCACACTTTGAGAACCACTGTCCGAAAGGATAATGGGGGAACTAATCTACCCCTAAGTGAAAAATTAATAACCTTTTAAAATTTGTGTTCCTGATAGGAAGGGAGAACTAGGCATAATTAGAATATATACTAAACTTTTGATATGTAGACTTCAAATAGTCCAAAAGAAGAGACGGTCAAAGAAAAATGGCATAGACGTCTGGGCTGGAAGATAAAAGGATTGGGAGGTTCAGAGAAAGTGCAATTAGTTAAAACCAAATTTTCCCTGGGAGTTCCCTGGCAGTCAAGTGATTAGGACTCAGCAGTTTCACTGCTGTGGCCCAGGTTCAATCCCTAGTCAGGGAACTGAGATCCCACAAACCATGCAGTGTGAGGAAAAAAAAAAAAAAACAGAAACAAACAAACAAAAAACCAAAACAAATTGTCCCAACCCATGAGAAAGAAAGTTTAGGGAGAAAAATACATCCCAATGAAGAAGAAATGGAGACCATCTTTCTTCTCTCCCCTTTTCTCTCTCTGTATTTATATAAACATTTGTATTTATATATTTGTATGACTTTTTACTTTGGAAAATTTCAAAAGTAGTAGGACTAGCCTAATGTACCGTATGTGGTGTTTCATCCAACGCCAACAGTTAAAGTTTTTTTGCCAACCTGAGATCAATTTCAAAAAAAAAAAAAAAAAAATACAGGAAAGGTGAAGTCAAATTAAGACAAATGTGGAAGGAGGCTTAGATCTATAATAATGGGAACTGGAAAATAAAATCTCTAAGTACAGGCTTGCAAAAATTGCTAAGGAAGACTTGGGGTGCTTAAAGTTATGTTTAGAGCAAGAAAGAGATGAAAAAAGGGCTAGATCTGCTTTTTGGAACTGATGGTACTGCTGGTGGATGATATAGAGAAAGCAGAGCTCTGGAAATCCTATTCTGCTTGTCAAGGAAAATGACCTTCAACTGAAAAGGGTAGAATGGTCATTGGTAAAAGAGAATGAAAGTTCCACATGGTCAAGCATTTCCAAATGGGTTCAGGTGTTCACGTCTGGATGAATTACATTCCAGAATAGATTCAGAAAGAATTTGCAGCCTCCATGATCTTTGAGAGCTTTTAAAAGCAGATTCTCAAAAAAAAGCACAAATTCTCCAAATGACTGGAGACAGTTAAGGGCAGTTCCAGTTTTCCAAAGTTAAAAGTTGGTTCTGTTAACTACCAGCTGGTGAGCTTGACTCTGAAAGCTTGGCAAGATTCTAGATCAGGAACTAAAGAGTAAATTGTGGGCAGTGAGGATAAGGAAAACTCAATTGTCAATGCACTGAACAGGTTTTCTAAGGACAAATCATGTCTGTATCATTTCTTCCCTTTAGAGGCTAGCAGGGCTGGTAGAACAGGGAAGTGCAGGAGCACCAGTATGACTGGAATTCAGCTGGTCCTTTGATCAGGTTTCTTTCCTCATGGTAATTTCCTAAAAAGTGGCAGGAAATGTGAGGAGGATGTGAAGACAGTTGGGTGGATTTTGGTAATACCCAAAAGGAGCTGATCAATGACTGGTTATCAGATGGGACAATGTTTTTCCAAAGGTGCTCTGCAGATCAACCACTTGAAACTCACTTTAGGAAAGGTGTTGAAAACATTGGTAGGCCTTGTCTCAGACCTCCTAAATCATAATCTCTAGAGATGGGGCATAGAAACTCCTCGACAAGTTGTGTACATATTGAAATTCAAGAATCACTGAACTTCAGGGAGATTTCTGATGTGCTGCAGGACTCTTTTCACACCTGTTCATGATTTCTGTCAGTGATGCTGGAACATGTGATGATAAGGAACACTCGCTATAGGTGTATAAGACACAGAGTTGAGAATATAGCAAATAGGTTAATTGTTAGAATTGAGATCCAGAAAGATCTCAAGAATAGGGAAAATCTAACAAGATAAAATTAAACAGGATTGAACATACATTCTTATACGTGGGTTTAGAAAAACAACTGCCAAGTAAAGGATGAGGCAGGAGTGGCTTAAGAGCTGTGTTTAATTGGAAGATTGGGATTGACATATACACACTGCTATATATAAAATAGATAACTAATAAGGACCTACTGTAGAGCACAGGGAACTCTACTTAATACTCTGTAATGGCCTATATGGGAAAAGAATCTAAAAAAGAGGGATATGTGTGTATATATAACTGATTCCCTTTGCTATACACCTGAAACTAACACAACACTGTAAATCAACTGTACTCCAATAAAAATTAAACAAAAAAAGAACTGTTTATAGCCAAGGTTTAGGGGTTTTAGTTAGTATAATGAGAATTATGGGTGTGATTAGATAAGCGCTTTGGATTTTAGTCCAGATATTAGAAGTATAGTATCTGAAAAGGTGAAGGTGACAGTTCTTCTTTACTTGGTGCTATCCATTCCTGGAGTACCATATTCAGATGGAATGTTCTACTTTAGGAGGAACAAATACCAGTGAGAAGGCATTTTGTTGTAGTCCATGTACTAATACTCCAAACTTGTGAATATATCTTAAATTTAAAAAAAGGGGCTTGGCCAATGTAATTAAGATTGAGGGTGCTGAGATAAAGAGATTGTCCTTAATTATCTCGGTGGGCTCAACCTAATCATGGGAGTCCTTAAAAGTACCCTTCCTGGCTGAGGTGATGGTCAGAGAAAAAGGTGATTGTGGAAGAATGGTCAGAGAGATGCAATGTTGCTTACTTTGAAGATAGTGGGAGGGAGCCATGAGCCAAGGAAAATGAGTAGAATCTGAAAGCTAGAAAAGGCAAGGAAACATGTCCTCCTAGCCTAGAGCCTCCAGAAAAGAATATGGCCCCATTGACCCAGTGAGACCAATGTCAGGCTTCTGACCTAAAGAAGTGTAAGATAATAAATGTGTGTTTTAAACCACTAAATTTGTGGGAATTTGTTATAGCAGCAATAGAAACACACATATACGTGAGTGCATTTAGAATGGTGGAGACAGCTGACTCCTGGTTACAGGAGCTGCTGCCAGAGGAACTTGGGTTATTTAATTTGGAGAACAGATGATTTAGTGGGATGAATTTGCTCTGCTTAAATATTTGAGGGGTTTTCTTCTGGAGAGATAGAGTAATTTCCAGCTATAAGGAGGATTATCAAGAACAGGATAGACTGTTTTCAAATGGTGAGTTTTCTGTCACCAGAATGTTTAAGCCAAGGCTGGGCAACTACTTGGCAGAGATATAGATAAGGAAGTTGTGCACCATATAGTTGGTTAGAGTGATTCCTCTAAACTTCCACACCACATTAAATTACTGCCACACTAAAATTACCATAGAATGAAAAACCCAGGCTTATATTAATATTAGGCTAAACTTCTGTTTATGGGAAATGAGCATTCCAATTAGGTCCATTTAACCTCACACTGATCAAAATGGCCATCATCACAAAATCTAGAAACAACAAATGTTGGAGAGGGTGTGGAGAAAAGGGAACTCTCCTGCACTGTTGGTGGGAATGTAAGTTGGTACAGCCACTATGGAAAACAGTTTGGAGGTTCCTTAAAAAACTACAAATAGAGCTACCATATCATCCAGTAATCCCACTCCTGGGCGTATACCCAAAGAAAACCATAATCCCCAAAGAAACATGTACCATCATGTTTATTGCAGCACTATTTACAATAGCCAGGATATGGAAGCAACCTAAATGCCCATCAACAAATGAATGGATAAAGAAGATGTGGCATATATATACAATGGAATATTACTCAGCTATAAAAAGGAATGAGATGGAGCTATATGTAATGAGGTGGATAGACCTAGAGTCTGTCATACAGAGTGAAGTAAGTCAGAAAGAGAAAGACAAATATTGTATGCTAACTCACATATACGGAATCTAAAAATGGTACTGATGAACTCAGTGACAAGAACAAGGACGCAGGTGCAGAGAATGGACTGGAGAACTCGAGGTTTGGGGGGGGACTTGAGGTTTGGGGGGGCGGGGGATGAAGGGGAAGCTGAGACGAAGTGAGAGAGTAGCATAAACATATATATACTACCAACTGTAAAATAGATAGCCAGTGGGAAGTTGCTGTATAACAAAGGCAGTTCAACTCGAGGATGGATGATGCCTTAGAGGACTGGGACGGGGAGGGTGGTGGGGAGTCGAGGGAGGGAGGGAATATGGGGATATGTGTATAAAAACAGATGATTGAACTTGGTGTACCTCAAAAATTAAATAAATAAAATGGGAAAAAAAAGTTAACGTTTAAAGTCCTATTCTTTTAGGTTCATTTTTACTAGTATTGTCCAGTAGGTGGCAATATTGTACTGTGAGTTTGGCTTACTGGCCCCACCTCAGGAGCAGCGAGTGGGAAACTTTGGATAAAATCCAGGCAAAGCTGTTGCATCAGGGGGAACATGGGACTAGACATGAGAGCAGTTCAGGATTCTGTTACTCAGTCTACAATTGGGATGTGTGTTCCAAGGGAGAAATGATGAGTAATGTGATTAGTCAAGGTCTGTATAGAACCCAAGACCTGGTTAGTCCAGCTGTCAGGGAGTGAGAGCAGGTATTGAATAGGTTTAATAACTCTCTATTAGAGGGTACAGGTGCAGAGAGGCCAACAAATAAAGCAAGAACCCTTTCCTGAAATCACTGAGCCTGGTAGCAAGGAAGAACAAATCATATTCCCGGGAAGGAGATGCCATGGTGAAATAGGACTAGGAGCAAGGCTCATTCTAAAAGCCACCACAATAATATAATGTATACTGGATTCAGGAATGCACTTGGCAGAGTATTCAGACATATGTTTGAATGCTTGAAGATGCATGTGTTTACTTCCTAACTTTGCTTTTTTCTTGGCCTGAACCAGCTAAGTGTAGGTAGAGGAGGCAGCAAGAAAGAAAAGGTTGCTATGGCTAACCCACCAGTGTGGGTGGTTGAGAGGTAGCAGGGTGTGTTAAGAACATGAGGCAGCCTTAAAATTTTAAAGTTTATTGTTTTAATTCATATGGTCTTATTCTCATGAATTGTCACATTTTGCATCTTTAAAATTTATAGTGAGAAATGGTTATATAACAGAATTAATAGGAATGCAAGATGAAGCAAATCCTTTTTCTATTTCCCCATCAAATGCAACATATTATCACATTGCTACTTACCAACTGTTGAGTTGCTTGTCAAGCTTTCTTTTTTTTTCATTCAGTTTTAGGACTGTATGGCCTAGTGGACTAAGTTTTAGAAAAAGGGAACTTCTAAATTAGACTCTGCCTATTTCAGATTTGGGTTTCTCTTCTTACATAGAGAAGTCATCTCAATTACCCTTTTTGCTGAGATCACCACTGTGTTTTAGACTTAGTAATTCTTAACTAAGTTATTACTTTTGAAAAATCATTCATAATAATTTATATATATATATATATAATATGTATATAAAGTGATAGTTTGTATGTGAAATAGCCACACCACCACAATGTGTGCTTATGTTTTAGGAGCAGCAAGATATAACTCCTTTCTTGGGAAAACTAGGGGCAGTAGCTACTATCATTTATTGAGTATTTTTAGGACAGCATACTGCCTGTGCTGTCTCATTTCATCATAACAACCCTTGAAGTAGGTGGTGTTATTATCTCTATTTTACAGATGATGAAATTGAAACTCAAGGTAACATTGCTAATAAATAACAGAGCTAGGATTTAAAGCTCATGTATCCAGCTCCGAAGTATATGCTTTTGATTATTGCTATGTCCTACCTACTGCCTAGAATGTAATTTGGTCAGATAAATATCAGAAGTGGGTAATTGTGTATCTGTGTTTATAGGAGGGACTTAGTCTAGGTTTTGACCTTCACACTCAAATGGTACAGTATCTTCAAAGTTAGGGAAAGGATTCTTGGTAAAAAAAAAAATATATATATATATATATAGAGAGAGAGAGAGAGAGAGAGAGGGAGAGAGAGAGAGCGAAAGAGAAAGAATATATTTATACATAAAATATATATGGAACCAGAGCTCTTGTAATATTTTAACGACTAATAATTTAACAAACAAGATGATAAACCACCAGTTTATTTGGTGATTCTCTAAAATTACAACTTTGAGAGTACAATTAAAATTATATTTTTCCAGCACTTTTCCACCACACTTGTGTTTAAGTTTTGTTATCAGATGACTGGAATAGGTACACAAGAGGTTTTGAATCAAATATCTTATTACAGCAGATAATCTTAAAATAGAGGAATTTCCAGTCATTTTTGTGAGGTGCTACTTCTGATTTCCTTTGATCTCAGGATGATTGGTAGGTGTGTGTGATGATGAATTATTATGTTATTCCCTTAATAATTAGAGGCGGGCGTGTCAGTTAGGCTTTCAGCCATGCCCTTTTGTCATGTGTATGTCCAAATGTCCAAGAAGCGGGAACTGGTGCCACCCTGAAGTCAGACAAACCCAACTTCATTATTGACTTCTCAGAAACCTCTTTCTTGAGAACTAGTACGGGTACTTTATTATCTTTAAAAAAAAAAAAGAAGCATTAGTGAAATTGTTTTAGACAAGGTTTGTCAGTTAAGTAGTGTTGATTAGTAGGAGTGCTGCAGCCGCTCCTGCTTTTTTAAAAAAATTAGGTTGTGCTGCTTAAAATGTTGAATGTTATCTTTACAAATCTTTCCTTTTAAATAAAACTTTGTTTTTCCTTACCAGTATTAATACAGGATCAATACTAGTGGAATCTATTTTCTAGAGTAAATACTATTCAAGGAAATGATATCTGAGATTTTTTTTTTTTCCAGAGAAAAACTAGGTCTCTTTTTCCTTGCCATTATTTTTATTATGCTGAGTTATCTGATTTTTTAAATGTGATAAATATTTGTCAACCAATTTGGACACTCATTGTTTGTAAAACTGTCATATGGAAGACTTAGTTGAGCATTGGATTGTCATTTCACAGTGGTACTTCCTTTTTATTGCTTGTAGCTTTTGGTTTAACAGTTAGTGGGCTGGAGATCAGATGGGTGTATGGCTGTCTCTATAACAATAGAGTTGTAGAAACTCTGGCAAGAGTGCTCAGAGCAGGCACTGGCAGAAGGAAGAGGGCAATTTTTTAATTAAAAAATATATAATTATATAAAATTTTTACTGAAAAATTTATATATATATATATAGCAAATTAAAGAGTCATATATTATTTTTCTTATCATTTAAAAGCTATTCAGGGAATTCCCTGGTGGTCTAGTGGTTATGACTAGGTGGTCTCATTGCTGTGGCCCAGGCTCGATCCCTGGTCAAAGAACTAAGATCACGCAAGCCATGCAGTGCAGCCAGGGTGGGAATTTAATAAAAAAAAAACTATTCATATAAGTTACTGTTGAAGTATTGATATGATTTAAACTCTTGATTCTTTTCTCTGGTGGAATCTCAGTTTATCTCTCAGGTCGTTGTTAAAATGTTATTGTGAGTATCTGGGCAGATACAATGTGAGGGGAGCTAACTTGGGTGGGGAAAAATAAAATGGGTTTTATTTAGATGTGGTCATGTAGTACAAAAAAGGAAATGAAATAATGAAATAGATGCATTAGTGTCAACACAGATAGCCCTTTTATTCTTTTATAAAGGATCATATCACACGTATTAGAATGGTTTTTATAAATGAGACAAATTGCAAGTGTTGGAGAGAATGTGGAAAAAGGGGAACTCTTGTACACTGTTAGTGAGAATATAAATTCGTGCAGCTACTATGGAACACAGTATGGGGATTCCTCAAGAAATTAAGAATAGGGACTTCCCTGGTGGTCCAGTGGTTAAGAATCCATCTTGTCACAAATGTAGAGAACAAACATATGGACACCAAGTAGGGAAAGTGGGGGGGTTGGGGGGAATGAATTGGGAGATTGGGATTGCCATATGTACATTACTAATAAGAAAAAAAAATAAAACTGTACACTTTAAATATATATTAAAAAAAAGAATCTGTCTTGCAATGCAGAGGATGTGGGTTTGATCCCTGGTGGGGGAACCAAGATCCCATGTGCCACTGGGCAACTGGGCCTGCATGCTGCAACTACAGAGCCCATGCATTCTGAAGCCCACGCATCACAACTAGAGAGAAACCCACACACCACAACGAAGAGCCTGTGTGCCACAATGAAATATCCTGCATGCTGCAACTAAGACCTGACACAGCCATAAACTAATTAATTAATTTAAAAAAAGAAATTAAGACTAGAACTATAATATGATCCAGCTATTCCACTTCTGGACATTTATCCAAAGAATACAAAAATACTAATTTGAAAAGATATATGCACCCCTATATTCATTCACCTTATTTGCAATAGCCAAGATACGGAAACAACCTAGTTGTTCATTGAAGGATGAATGGATAAAGAAGATGTGGTGTATATATACAATGGAATATTATGCAGCCATAAAAAGAATGAAATCTTGGCACTTGCAACAATGTGAATGAATCTTGAGGATATTATGCTAAGCGAAATAAGTCAGAGAAAGACAAAACTGTATGATTTCAAAAAAAAAAACTATGATTTTACTCATATGTGGAACTTAAAAAGCAAACAAATAAAGCAAAACAAAAACAAACTCAGATACAGAGAACGGATTGGTTGTTATCAGAGGGAAAGAGGGTTGCAGGGTGGATGAAATGGGTGAAGGGTGTCAATTGTATGTTGATGGACGGTAACTAGACTTTTGGTAGTGATCACTTTGTAGTGTATACAGATGTTGAATTATAATGTTGTATACCTGAAATTTATATAGTGTTATATACCAATTTTACCTCAATTAAAAAAAAGAATCATAAAATAGTTTCTATTTAGAATTCAGTTCACATCTAGGCTTTAAATTTTCTGTGAAGCTGGAGTGTTATATATATTGATAATACAGTATTCATTTGGTTTTATAACTATAAATTCATATTAGAAACCATGAGAGAGTGATTTTAGTGAGACTGTGGGTCATATTTCTGAAAGCATATCTATCAAAGTAAAATTCTCTCCTTATAAAGAAAATGGGCATGTACACTCAAGCCCTATTGAGTAAATCAGTAACCAGGACTGCTAAATTGTTATTCCAAGAGATTTTTTTTAATGCAGACATGTATTCATGTATCCACTTCTGTTGGATAACATTTTTATCCATAGTGT
Organism: Hippopotamus amphibius kiboko; assembly: GCF_030028045.1. Classification (NCBI taxonomy): domain Eukaryota; kingdom Metazoa; phylum Chordata; class Mammalia; order Artiodactyla; family Hippopotamidae; genus Hippopotamus; species Hippopotamus amphibius. The sequence continues at coordinate 97,942,107 of NC_080192.1, forward strand.
AACCTGAGTTATTTTGCAAATAAGATTGAGATGCACCACATGTGTCTTGAAGGGCTTTTAATCATACTCACTACAGGTATAGTGTAATGAATCAGAGTGAGTGTTCAGATAAACAACATTCAATTAGCATAGAGATGTTTTTTCCAGAGCTTGAGGTATAGTATGTCTGTTGGATAGCTTGTTGGACATCTTAGGTAGTCTTTTTCCAGTTTGTTTTGTCTTTCGTATTTCTCACATTTTAAGTAATTGCCTCATAGGAAACACAGATTACATGATGTAAGTCCTTGAAGTTGAAATCTATCTTGGAATAGAAATGTTTTCATTTTATTTTTTAGCAATTTTTTGTTTTTATATTCATCATTGTTTAACCCCTTCCTTCTCACAGGTAACCATTGTCTTTACTCCTAAAGCTAGAGTTGAAATCAGCCTGATCTTGGAACTTTACATAAAATGGAATCATAACATGATAAATCTTTATGTCTGGCTTCTTTCATTTGATGTTACTTTTAAGAGATTCATTCATATTGCTATGTGGAGCTGTAATTTGTTTTCATTGCCGTATATATTCAGTTGCACAAATATAGAGCAGTTTATTCATACTACATGTACTGTTAATGGATATTGAGGTCATTTCTAGTTTTTAGCTACTTTCAACAGTGAAACCATCAACATTCTTGTAGCTTATCCTAGTGCACATATGCAGGAGATTATGTGTGGTATATGCCTATGAGTGGAATTGCTGAGTCATAAAGAATACATTTCTTTGAGTAACCAGATTATGCCAAACTATTTTCAGAATTGTACTAGTTTACATTCCCACCAACAGTGTATGAGAGTTGCAGTTATGTTGTATCATCACTGACTTTTAGTATTGAGTCTTTTTAATTTTAGTATTTCAGTGGGTATTAACGATATCTCCTTGTATGTGTGTGTTTAAACTTATGAGTTTTAACTATGAACAATAAACCATACCCATTTAAAGGATACGATTTGTTGCATTTTGACAGATGCATATACCCAAGTAACCATCACCAAAATCAAGATATAAAACATTTCCAACACTTTAAAAGTTTTCTTGTGCCAGTTGCATTGCTTCCACTCCCAGCTCCAGCAAACTACTGATCTACTTTCAGATATTATAGATTAGTTAGTTTGTTTAGAATTTCATATAAATGGAATCATACATTATGTGTTCCTTTCCATCTGGCTTCTTTGGTATAGCATAATGATTTTGAGATCTATCCATGTTGTTTATATATCAGTAAATTAATTCCTTTTCCCTGCTTAGCAGAGTTCCATTGCATGAATATACAACAATTTGTTTATCCATTCACCATTTGATAGATATATCTGTTGTCCCAGTATTTGGCTATTTTGAGTAAAGCTGCTATGAGTTTTATGGACAGTTTTTTGTCTGGATGTGTGTTTTCATTTTTCTTGGGTAAACACCTTGAAGTGGAATATCTGGGTCATAGGGTAGGTATGTATTTAATCTTAAGAGAAACTGCCAAACGATTTTCCTAAGTGGATTTACCAATTTAAGTTTATATTCCACCAGCAGTATATGAGCGTTCCAGTTGCTTCACATCCTTGTCAACACTTGGTGTTGTCATTCCCTTTCATTTGAGCCATTCTAGTAGTTGTGTAGAGGTTTTATACTTGTTTTCCTAATGACTAATGATATTGAACATCTTTTCATACACTTACTTGCCATTCATATATCTTTGTAAAGTCTCTTCACATTTGACTTTGTCAAATATTTTGTGCATTTAAAAAAATTGGGTTTGTCTTCATTGAGTTGTAAGAGTTCTTAATATGTTTCATATACAAATCTTTATTATATATATACTGCCAATATTTTCTCCCACACTGTGGTTTGCTCTTTAATTTTCTTAATGATATCTGTCAAAGAGGAGAGGTTTTTACTTTTGATTAATTCACGAGCTTTTTATTCTTATAGCTCATGTTATTTGTGTCTTGGCTAACAAACGTTTGTATACTGTAAGGTTGCAAAGATTTTCTCCTATGTTTTATTCTAAAATTTTCTTACTTTTACATTTAGATGTATGATCCATCTGAAGTTAAATTTTGATATACTGTGAGGTAAAGGTTGATAAGTTTTTTTTCCAGTACCATCTGATGAAAAGACTTTTCCCATTGATTTTCTTGCTATCTTTGTCAAAAATAAACTGACCACATGTTGTATGTGTATGTGAATTTTTTACTCCCTATTCTATTTCATTGACATATTTGCCCATCCTTATATCAATTCTACACTGTCTTGATTACTGTGGCACTATAGTATGTCTTGAAAACATATAGCATAAATCTTTGAACTTTTTAAAATATGCTTTGGCTATTCTAGGTCCTTTGCATTTCCATACAGATTTTGGAATCAGCTTGTTAATTTCTTTAAAAAAAAAGTTGCTTAAATTTTCACTGGGATTGCATTGAATTTATAGATGAATTTGACAAGAATTGACATCTTGACAATTATTTGTCAAGACATCTTGACATCTTGACAAAAATATTGAATTTTTCAATCCATAAATGTGGTATATTTTTTCATTTATTTTGATCTTTAATTTCTTTCAACAATAGTTTATCGTTATCAGTGTACATATTTCACACATATTTTAAATAACTTGTCCCTAATGTCATTGTTTTGGGTGCCCTTGTAAGTGGAATTGGAGTTTTATTGCATTTTCCAATTTTTCATTGCTGATCTGTAGAAATATAGTTGATTTTTGTACACTTGTAACCTGCAATCTTGCTAAAATTTTAAAAATAGTTCTAATAGTTTTGTTGTAGATTCCTTAGGATATTTGATCTTTTTTTGTTTGTTTGTTTTTTCACAAATTCAGTTTCTTTAGTTGATAGTGGGTTATTCAAGTTTCCTATTGCTTCTTGTGTCAGTTTTGGTAATTTGTATCTTTTGAGGAAAAATTTGTTTCATCTAAGTTGTCAGATACATTGTCATAAAGTTTTTCATAATATTCTCTTCTTATGGTTTAATGTTTTATTCCATGAAAATGGTGATTTGTGTCTTCTCTTTTTTCCCTGTGATCTGTACAGCTAGAGATTTACCAATGTTATTGATCTTTTCAAAGAATGGGCATTTAGTTTCACTGATTTATTCTGTATATGTTTATTTTATATTTCTTTTTTTATGAGTGCAGGAAACAGGTTCATTTTTCTAAGACAAATAGCTGGTTTAAAGACTTTAGAATGGCTTGAGAAAGGCAAGTTGCTTAAAAAATACATGGTCAAATGAGGTAAAAGACTGAGAAAAAATATGCAGGAACCAAGACCCTGTGCCCCTGGACCAGGGAGGCCGCCTGGGCCGGGAAGGGAAGGCAGTGGTGGCAGCAGCACGGGGAGGGGAGTCGGCATGCGCTGTCCCCACCCCTCCCAGCCAGTCAGCAGCACCAGGTCCCCGCAGGTCCCCACAGGAAGCACCACTTAGACGGCAGGACCCAGACGCCGCCGAGTGCTGCTGCTAAGGGCACAATTAATATATTTCATTAATTTCTGTTCTTTATTATTTTCTCCCTTCTACTTATTATGACTTTAATTGTTCTTCTTTTTCCTGAAGTTGGGAGCTTAGTTTATTTTAGGCTTTTCTTCTTTTGCTCTACGATAGCAGAGTTGATTAGGTGTGCTAGATGCATATGTCCAGCAAAGCATAAGATATGTACTATCTGGTCTTTTATGGAAAAATTTTGCCAACCTTTGCTCTAGGGGCTGTAATAAGCATCTTTGTCTTAACTCAATCAGGTAAATATTGTAATCTTACAACATTATATTTCTATTTTACTGTTTCTAGTGCAATTGTTGTATATCTGTTATGTCTATACATTTTAACCCTACAATACTGTGCTATAATTTTTGCCCTAAAAATATCTTTTAAAGAAGAGATGAAAATAATATGCCTACCTATTATATTTACCACAAATTTATCATTTCTAGTGCTTCTCATTTCCTTTAGATCCAAGTTGCCATCTAGTGCCATTGTCCTTCATGTGACTCATGACCCGCATTGAAAGGACCCTCATTTTACCTTCTCCAGAAAAAATAACTAGTCTTTTACAGGAGTTAAGGTGGAGCATTCACCTACCTGACTGAATGAAGTGGTGTGGGGGATTTGAAGATCTACCTCTTTTTTCAAACAGATTTTCATTTAATCTTCCTTATTTTGCTCCTCCTACCCCCACTTTCAGAATTCCATAGTGGTTTTTACTCAAACTTTTGCTGGTTGTGGAGTATCAGTTTCCCATGCTGCCAGTTTAGGATTCAGCTGTGTGTGTGTGTGTGTGTGTGTGTGTGTGTGTGTGTGTGTGTGTGTGTCCTCTGTCCTTTACTACTCCTCTGTCTGCTTTCCAACTTCCAGATTTCCAACTATACTCCCACTGTTCGCATTGTGGTGGATTTTATACTCTTTCAACAAATCTCATTACTTGTTGTTTTAGAGGATTAGCAAAAGTACATACTTTTGTATGTTTGATCTTCTCTCTTTACCCAGAAGTCCAAATACATTTGCTTACTTTTAAAATATAATTTTTGCATTTGTCTCATTTTAATTTTTGTTATAGTTACATTATTTTTATTTACTACATTAAACAAATCACCAAGAACAAAGTATACTGTCTTGTTTCTTTCATCTGTGAGGTTAGAAATACTTTTTTATACTATAACAACCCTAAGGGAAATCTATCAATTTAGTTTTCATTTTACAAATTAATTATATGGAAAATATGAAGAGAAAATATGCAAAAAAATTATTTATGGTAGAGTTTATATTCTTTTTTGGCAGTTAATAGTAGCATTCATACCCAATAGTGACCCTTACAATGTTTGCACTTTTTTGTTGTCGTTGTTTTGTTTTAATTAATTTATTTATTGGCTGTGTTGGGTCTTTGTTGCTGTGCACAAGCTTTCTCTAGTTGCAGCGACCAAGGGGCTTCTCTTTGTTGCAATGCGCAGGCTTCTCATTGCGGTGGCTTCTCTTGTTGCAGAGCACAGGCTCGAGGCGCGTGGGCCCCAATAGCTGCAGCACACAGGCTTAGTAGTTGTGGTGCACAGGCCCAGTTGCTCCGAGGCGCATGGGGTCCTCCTGGACCAGGGCTGGAACCCACGTCCCCTTCATTAGCAGGCAGACTCCCAACCACTGCACCACCAGGGAAGTCCCTATTTGCACGTTTTAAGGTTATGTAATGGAGGAGTGGTAGATGAAAGAAAAGGGTAGAAAAAATTCATTACCTGTTAGACTCATGAGTGTATTTAATAATCACTTTTGACATCTCATAAATTTAGGCCTTTTCTCTTTGTTAAGTTATTTTAGCTTCTATTTTTATATCATATTGTATAAATTAGTGGTGGTATATGAATAACTCATCACATTGCCATTCTCTAGAAGTGCACTTGAAATTTCCCAGCCACCAAAGCTTTGCATTAGATCTTGCCGTTAGATAGTCTTTGCCAAATTATTCTTAGGAAACTGTGGTTCCTTTTTCTTTCTTTTTCTCTCATTGTCTCCATCTCTTTCTCCCCCTTTGCCTCTCCCTTACCTTCCTCTCTTCCATTGCTCCCTCCCTTCCTTCCTTCCAAGTACTACATCAAGGTGTCCTAGTAAAGATATTGGCAGGATTTAAACTGGACAAAATATAAGGTCCAAGGGCCCCTGCCTTTCTCCTTTCCCCAGTGTCTTACTGCATTTTGTTGTTGGGTGTATGGTTTGATCTGCCTTGATCATTTGCTTTTATGTCTTGCATACCTGCTAACTAGCATTCATGGCTAGAAACTGGCCCAGTGTGGATGCTGTTCCATTCCTAAATTCACAGCAAATCACCTTCCTTAAACTTTTAGACTAAAATTAGAACTGAAAGCTTGGAAGGGACAAGGCTTGAGGAAATCCCCTTTTCTGTTTAATGTGCATTGCTAAACAGAGTTAGGAGAGCTGTGTTATGAAAACAACAATTAACATTTTGGTAGACTATCTCACTGAAACTTCCAATTATGCAAGAAACAGCATTTTCCCTGTTTTATAGATGAGGAAACAAGCACCAAAAGGGCATTTAATTGCCGCAAATTATTTGCTGCTAAGTAGGAAGAAAACTTGAACCCAGTGCTTTCTATTTCAGAATCCCATGCTTTTTCCAGGTTACATTTTGACCTGCTTCCCACCCGGCTTCTGACACTACTTAGGCAAGTCCCTGGAAAGAAAAAGTGGCAGGCACACTAAACCTTACCAGATCAGAGGATTTTCTCATTTATTTGGAAAGATGTTGTTTGAAGTTTTCAGGACACTGCTTTAATAAATTTAGAAAGCCTCCAATATTAATACCTTGACACATAAGCTATTTTTCAAATTATAATAAAATTCATTACCTTGGAGAAAGATTTTTCTTTAAAAATAAGATCAAAAACATTCATTCTGTCATCATAACACTAAAGTTAGCTATTGTATTTATGGGGAGTGAGGTTTATATTTAAAATGGCCAACTCTTCTCTTTGAACTGATTAAAATTGTGATAATTACTTCCAATTGCCCTCCTATAAGATGTTACCAGTTTACAATAGTGTATTACAGCCTGTACCCTTGCCCAAACTGGGTATATCATACTCTTTTATATTCTAAACTACACACAAGTTTTAATTTACACTTACTTGATTTTCAAGTGAGCTTTCACATCTCTTGGGTTTTTTTTGTTTTGGGGGTTTTTTATGTATTTATTTGTTGGCTGTGTTGGGTCTTCATTGCTGTGCAGGCTTTCTCTAGTTGCGGAGACTGGGGGCTACTCTTCATTGCGGTTCATGGGCTTCTCATTGTGATGGTTTCTCTTGTTGCAGAGCATGGGCTCTAGGCACGAGGGCTTCAGTAGTTGTGCCGCATAGGCTATATAGTTGTGGCTCGTGGGCTCTAGAGCTCAGGCTGAGTAGTTGTGGTGCTCGGGCTTAGTTGCTCTGCAGCATGTGGGATCTTCCCGGCCCAGGGCTCGAACCCATGTCCCCTGCATTGGCAGGTGGATTCTTAACCACTGCGCCACCAGTGAAGCCCCCACATCTCTTCTGCGTGTTTATTAACCATTGGGGTTCCTTTTTATTTGGTCATTTGGTTCTTTAAAATTGATTTGTAAGAGCTCTTTGGGCCTATGTTTATTGATCCTTTGTCTATTTTATTTCTTTCGGCCTGTCATTTTGTCTATGGTTCTCATCTTACATTTCATAAATTAATTCCTATGTGTTTTTTTTTAAACATGTTTTCATTTTTTATTTTAATTGCAATCTGAGTAGGGTTTTTTTTTTCCCATAACATTTTCTGTTTGGTTACGAGGAAAGTAATGTGTGTATGTTTGTATATTTGTGTGTCTTGATATTTATCTTGTAACTGCCCAACTTTCTAGTCTGTATTATTAATGCTAGTGGTTTTTCAGTTGATTATCTAAATATGCCATTACCTTATTTGCAAATAATGATCATTTTTTTACTCTTTTTTACTATTTATGTATATGTTTATTGTATATGTGAGTATGTATGTATGTGTATTTATCTTATAGACTTGACAAGGACCTCCAAAACATGTTACATAGTGGTAATACTAGTGACTCTAGTGACTCTTCTTGATCCTCAATAATAGCAATGTTTCTAAAGTTTAAGTATTAATTACATTGTTAACTCTTTTTCTGATACATACTCTTTCTCTATTTAAGGAAGTTTGCTTCTATTCCAAATTTAGGAAGTTTTTTAAATCAGAAATGGATAGTTGCAGTCATTATATTTTTCTCTTTTTAACTATTATTATAGTCAAGTGAATGAATTGATTTTCTTATGTTGAACTTTTTTGTTTTCCTGAAATAACATTTTTAGCCATTTTATTTATGTAAAAATTTGACATTAATATTTTATGTAGGATCTTTACATATATGCATACATATGTATGCATATATGTACATGTATGTATATATGTAAATAAGAGTAGCCTATTATCTACCATTTTTATGCTACCTTTAGTTTGGGTATTAAATTATGCAGTTAGGTTACATATTAGATTATGGTTTGGATATTAGATTATATAAGCCTTTTGGATTTAATTACCAGGCTTTTTATTCTTATGTTTGGAAAAGTTTAGCAACAAAGGAGTAATCTGGGTTTTTTTTTTTTTATAAATTTATTTATTTATTGGCTGTGTTGGATCTTCATTGACGCGCGTGGGTTTTCTCTGGTTGCGGAGAGTGGGGGCTACTCTTCGTTGTGGTGTGCGGGCTTCTCATTGCGGTGGCTTCTCTTGTTGCAGAGCATGGGCTCTAGGTGCGTGGGCTTCAGTAGTTGTGGCTCGCAGGCTCTAGAGTGCAAGCTCAGTAGTTGTGGCACTCGGGCTTAGTTGCTCCGTGGCATGTGGGATTTTCCCGGACCAGGGCTGAAACCTGTGTCCCCTGCATTGGCAGGCAGATTCTTAACTACTGCGCCACCAGGGAAACCCAGGAGTAATCTGTTTCTGTTTCTTGAAGTTCTGGTAGACTACACTTAAAAACCCATTTTAGGGAGTATTAAGGGGAGATCTTTATTACTTTTTCAATTTATTCTGTTGAAGGTTATTGATCTACATGGTTTTGTTCATTCATCTTGAGTCAGATTTTAGTTATTTGTATGTTCCTTCAAAATTGTTCATTTTAGTCACATCAGTAGTTCTCAAGAGTGTAGTGTAGGGACTACTAGGGGTCCTTGCAAGAGGTTCATAAGGCCGAAAGTATTTTCATAGTAATATATAATTATTTGCCTTTTTCATTCTCATCCTCTCAAGAGTATACAGTGGAGTTTCCAGAGGCTATGTGATATGTACTATTGCAGCAAATTGAATGTAGAAGCAGATATGAAAATCCAGCTATCTTTTATTAAGATGTATACTAAGGAAATTGCAAAAATGTACTGCATTGCCATTCTTCTCACTAAATTATTTTGTTTGAAAAATCTGGTATTTTAAAAAATGTTATTTATGTTAGCATGTAGTAGATTTATTACTTTGTCATTAATTTAGATGAATTAATTTTTTAAAAATTTATAGTTTTCATTGCTAATATTATAAATATTGGTAGATATAACCAGCATAAACAAAAGCTATATTGAGTTCTCAAAAATGTTTAATACTGCAAAAAGTCCTGAAACTAAACTGTTTGAACCATTTATCTAGATTTAACAATTTAATCTTTTTGAAAATGCATGTACTTATCAGTTATGTTTCTTGAAATCTTCTTTGAATATAATATTCTGCTGTGTAGGTGTTTATATATATATATATATATATATATATATATATATCTGTGTCTTTATGTACACATACGTATTTACTGCATCTTTGTTTTTTACATACTTATTGTGTGTCTCTTCCTGTATGCTTGTGAGCAGAACCCTAGTGTAGATGGAAGAACTGACCCACTTGGTATTTTGGGTCTTCTTTGTGGCTGATTTTGTCCACAGGCCAAGTTTACAGAAGTGACTCAGATATGTGAACTGGCAGACTTCTGATGGTAGGCCTAGATGAAAAGCATAGAGTTCCTGAGCTCCATGTGGGAGGCTCCCCCAGGGAAGCTGCTATCAAAGGCCAGCCCCATCCTCTGACGGTTGCATTGAATTTCTTGAAATCCATATTGTATCCAAAGTAGGAATTCAGAAAAGTCCCTAGATTGAGGCTGCTATGTACAGGGTCCTGGCCACTGAATCCCATGGTCAGTACTTTTCTGGGGCCTGCAGTTATGTATGCCAGCTGTCTGTCCTCAATATACCCTCTTCCCCAATTCCATCAAGCTGGACTATTTGATCTTCTTATCCATGAGGACTGTCCGGAAGCCTTCGGCTCTGAAGGCCAGTGCCTGTGGAGACATACTGGAGGGCACAGATGAGATGCTTGGGTCTCGTACCTCCTGCCTGCCACCTGTGCACTGGGGGCTCCATTTTTGGAAGGGAATAATCTAGCACAGTGTGAGGCATAGGGTTACAAGCCAAGACCGGTTTGGACAGGGTTTTAGCTGGTATAGTCTCAACTTATTCTTTAAGTAAATGGGCCAAGGACTGTTGAGCAAAGGTTAGTTTGAAGGCATTGAGATCAAAGACTAGAAAAGACCCTAATCCTTCTCCTTGCTGTGCCTGTCAAAAGCATTTCTTTTAGCTAGAGGTAGGTTGAGCAATTGCTTGGATTTTTATAGTAGCTTCCTAAAAGCTGTCCCTGCTTCCATGCTTGTCCCCTACCACTTTAAAAAGTAAATCAGTTCATGTCCTTCCTTTGCTTACCCCTCCTATGTCTCCTCTATTTTATTTATTTATTCTTTTAAATGTAGAACAGGATAAAGAGTATTGAGTGAGGGTTGGAGGTAGCTGCATTTTTAAAAATTTTTCCTTCCTTCCTTCCTTCCTTCCTTCCTTCCTTCCTTCCTTCCTTCCTTCCTTCCTTCCTTGGCTGCGTTGGGTCTTTGTTGCTGCACACAGGCTTTTTCTCTAGTTGTGGCAAGTGGGGGTTACTCTCTGTTGTGGTGCATGGGCTTCTCATCGTGGTGGCTTCTCTTGCTGCGGAGTTTGGGCTCTAGGCTCGCAGGCTTCAGTAGTTTTGGCACTTGGACTCGGTAGTTGTGGCTCACGGTCTCTAGAGCACAGGCTCAGTAATTGGGGCACATGAGTTTGGTTGATCCACAGCATGTGGGATCTCCCTGGACCAGGGATTGACCCTGTGTTCCCTGCATTGGCAGGCGGATTCTTAACCACTGTGCCACCAGGGAAGTCCCTCAAAGTCCTTTAATTGCCTACAAGGGCCTACCCTATCACTGGCCCTGCCCTACCACTACACCTTAGTTCTTTGACTTCATCACTTGATACTTGTTCTTTTCCCTGACTGTTCCAACCACACTGGACCCAACAGGCACACTTCTGCCCCAGGGTCTTTGTGTTGCTATTCCTTTTGCCTAAGATATTTCTCCCCCAGATATATGTATGGTTTATTCCCTCACCTCCTTCATATCCTTTTTTCTTTTCAGTGAGGCTTTCCCTTACTACCCTGTTTAAAATTGCAAATTGCTCTTCTTCCATTCCTCTTTCCTATTTTACTTTTCTCCACTGTATTTATCATTTCTCATTGCATTTATCACATAAAATAGCATGTGATTTATTTGTTTTGCTTGTTTTCTGTTTCTTGACTATAAATTTTATAAGGGCAGGGATTTGTGTCTGTTCTGTCTACTAATATATGCTTACCACACATGGACACACAATGTTGTCATTGACTGTGGTCACTCTGAACCATATCCAGCATGTCTTACCCAGGTTCCCAGCAGCAGCAGTGGCAAATTATATCTATCCAATGATCATAGTAGGGACTTCCCTGGTGGCGCAGTGGTTGAGAATCCACCTGCCAATGAAGGGAACATGGGTTCAAGCCCTGGTCAGGGAAGATCCCACATGCTATGGAGCAACTAAGCCTGTGCGCCACACCTACTGAGCCAACACGCCACAACTCTAGAGCCCATGAGCCACAACTACTGAAGCCCGTGTGCCTAGAGCCCGTGCTCTGCAACAAGAGAAGCCACCGCAATAAGACACCCATGCACCACAACGAAGCGTAGCCCCCACTTGCCACAACTAGAGAAAGCCTGCACACAGCAACGAATACCCAACACAGCCAAAAATAAATAAATAAAATAATTAATCTAAAAAAAAAAGATCAGAGGAAGAAATGGGAAGTGGGAGGAAGGAGGTCTTTCCTTCTCCTCCACTCCTCAGGGACCCTCATACTTTTCTTTGCTGGAAAAAAACACAAAACCTTTGAGGTTGAGATAATATACATAGAGAGAGAGAAAATTACATTCCACAGTAAATAACAGTATATTCTATACTTTTCAACATGTTATCTAAAAAGAAGAGCAGAAAATGAGAAAAACAACAACCTTCTCTGCACATGTGGTTCTAGTCCCTTTTTCATTTCTAATGGTGTTTGTTTATGCTAAGGTTCAGTAAATGCTTTTCAAACTTTTTTGCTTATGTACCCTTCTCCAGCCCCAAAATAATTTTGAGAAACTATGTACTCCCTTACATGTTTTTAAACCAACATCAGAAATGTTTCACTGTAAGTTTAAATGACAGCAAAGAATATCACTTTTTAAAATGTTTCCATTGGGAGGTACTCACAGGGAAATTATTCGAGATTTTCTTTTAATAACTCCAGCCCACCTCCCTCTTAAAAAGAAAAAGAGTAATAGAGATAGATAAAACATGTTTGGCAAAATGTTGATAACTTGAAGCTGGCTTGAAGGGTACATGGGAATTCGTGCATTATTCTTTCCACTTGTGTTTGATGTTTTGGTTTCTTCCTTTCATGTCATATTTTCTTCAAATGACTAGTGATCTCTTTCCATTCATTTAAGCATAGAACATTAAAAGGTGATTGAAAGTTATATGTGTATGGATTGGGATGGTGGTACTTGTTGACTGGGTTTTATTGGAAGAGAACAGGTAATAAACTGACTTTTTATATTGAAGGACCATATGACATTATCTGAAAAATTTCCCTCAAAAACCATCCAGTTTATCTAAAGAAGAATCCTCTAATCTCCCATCCAGAAAGGTATAAGCTTGGCAGCCTGAATATCCAGAGCAGGATAGAAAAGGGGGCTGCAGGTCTCTGTTTAGACTGTAAGCTCTCCCTGACACCTCCTGTTTTCCTTGCAGGGCTTCACTTCAGCTCTCCTCTTGCCAGGGGCTCCTTAGTGTAGACAGCTCTACTTCAGTTTTCCAGAATATAAATCTCCTATTGTTTGGTGTCAGGGAGGGGGGTGGGGGTCTATCCATTCTCTCTACAAGCCTTCAGCTATTCCTCTTCTTTTTAGCTCATGTTTCACCCTCTATTGTCTTAGGCTTCTGGTCCTCAGCTTTGCTGGGGTTGGAGGAGCAAGTATCTGCCTTTGCCAAGACTGAGGGATCAGCTTCCTGGGCTCTGCTACTTTGCACTCCTGCATTCCCTTTCTGTCATATATCAAGAGCTGGGGTGATGAGTATTTTCTTGTTTCATTGTAGATGGATTCTTTTCCTGTTTCTCATTCTCCTTATTTTGCGATGATTTTCCAGAGAAGTGGCCAGAAAGGGCTTTTTTCCACTATCTTGAAGCTGGTAGTCTGATTTTTTTATAATATTCTTTTAGTACATTTAAAAAGTAATATCTAAAAATTAATTTTTAAAAATGCAATAAAGAAATCCTTATCCCTAAGAATACATTTAGTGCAGATCAAGTTCAACACATGGAATGATTCCAGTCTTGTAATTTTCCTGTGATAATTTCAAATAACTTAAAAATAATAGTCTTTATAGAGTTCTTGAGTTATTTATTGAAGAGAGCTTTTTCAACAATTAGTAGGCTCTCAGCAATTAACAATTAGTTTGTCTCCTTGGTATTCCAAAAGTTAAAATTTGCTTTTAAAAGCTGTTTTTCTTGTTAGTTGTTTTAAAGTAAAATCATATTCATGACTATTGAAATTGAGCTAGTTGATACATCGAAGCCTCTTGAATCTGCAAGTTCACTTCATGTTAACCAGTATTTCAGTGAAGATGCTAGTTCTCTAAAATCAAATTCTAGGAGGAAACACACTTGTACTCTTAGCCACTCAGTTGCTAACAGATATTTGTTGAGATGTCTTTGTTTCACTGATGTTTTGAACTTTAGAATTACCTGAAATTCAGTTGCCAGGTTATCTCCTCATTAGTATATGACACTGAAGGATAAGATTGAACCATATCTGTCTTTATTTATGTCTGTCCCAGAGCCTTTCATTCACTGCAGCTGTTCTGTCTTTTCTGTTCTTTCTCTCTACCTCCACTCCTACCCTAGCTTCCCACCCCCATGGAATTTCCTCTTGTGATTATTTCTAGTCAAATCCTTCAGAGGTAGGCAAACATCAGCATCTAGAGTATTGGAAAATGCAATAGAAATTCTTCTTAAAACTCACAAAATAGAAATAGTAATTCTCTTGGAAACTGGGTCAGTAGAGCTGCACATAATTTGGCTCTGCAGATTCATTCTGTCTTTGCTAATTTGTCCTTGCTTTTCTCCTCTTGCCTTGTCAGAAATAAAATGTTCAACCTTTTTAATGCTATCTAAAGATTTTTTTATTGCCAATAGTAGTAGGAAAAGCTGGAATGAGAAGGTCTTATGTCTGGCTTCATTTTCTTTTTTTTCAACCCTGTAGAGGAAGATAATGTAGAGGATTGGGGTGAGTTTTTAAACATGGCTAATAGAATTTTTATTTATCAAAAGAGACATCCAGACTCAGTGTGTTAGTCATTACATCACAGGTCTGACATCGGAGATTCTGACAAAAAGAAGAGTGGCAGGGAGGTGATGGTGGTGAGGCGACACGAGGGTAGCTAAGTGGCAGAGTCTAGAGTGGTTCTAGGAGTGTGTTCTCCCTACCTCTCTTTCTGCCACCATGCCTGACACCAAACCTGACACAAGGTGAGGAGCAGGCCCTGGTGAGGCAGATGTTCAAAGTGTTGCAGACTGCAGGGTTGGGAGGAGGAGAAGAGAATCTTAGGCAGTTTTGCTGGGTGGGAAGAGGGAATAAGAGTTTCTTGTGTGCAAGAAAAATACGTGTGTGTATGTGTGTGTGTGTATGTGTGTGTTGGGAAAAGAAGAAGGAGCAGGGGGCAATACCTCTAGGTGCCAACACACCTATTGTCATTTCCCTGTTGGTACAAGTCTATATTTGTATTATCCTTGTTATTATAAATGAGTCCAAGAGATGTGTAGGATTCAAAAGACTTTAGAGTTTTAAGGGCATTAGTGGTAATTTAGAAACCCCAACATCGCTGTTCATCACCAAGTCCTGCTGGTCTGCGTCTTCATTATCTCTTAAAGCTGCCTCCTTTCCATTCCTACCACCACTGCCATATATATTATTTCTTACTTGAATTACTGCTTTAGTTTACCAAATGTCTTCATTTCCCTTAGTTCTCATCTTCTTCCTCTAATTCCACTGCAACCACAGTGAGCATTCCTGAAGACAAATATGACCATGCTACTCCATTGCTTAAAATCCTTCTGTGGTACCATATTGCCTTACATGTAAAATCTAAACCCCTTAGCATGCGTACACTAGTTCTATAATCTTAATCCTGCTTCCTCCTCTGCACTTTGCAGCCACACATCCTCAGCTCTTTAGGGACCACTAACCTATAGTTCCCAGAGCTTTCCTGACGCTCTGTGGCCTTTGCACAACAATTTCCTCTTTTTGGAATGTACTTTCCCCACTCTTCACCCAGTTAATTCTCAATACCTGATTCTTCAGAGCTCAGACTAGGTGTCAATTCTTGATAACTTTAATGCCAAGATTGAGCTGAGGATGCCCTAAATGTCTCCTCAAAATATGTCACTGTCACAGCCCCCACCACTCTATATTTTTATTTTTATTAATATTATTAATCCTTATTACTGTTTTATTATTATTTTACTTACCTTTTTTCTCTCCTGGTTCCTGAGTTCCCTTATGGGCAGAGACTAGTCTTTCATTTCTGTTTTCTCAGCAAAGATATCATCACATAGGAGGTACTCCAAATAATGAAGTGTTGAGCCCCTTTATCTTTTTTTTTTTTCCTTTATCTTATAGTTGAGAAACCAAGGCTCAG
The DNA here is from genome assembly GCF_030028045.1 of Hippopotamus amphibius kiboko. Classification (NCBI taxonomy): domain Eukaryota; kingdom Metazoa; phylum Chordata; class Mammalia; order Artiodactyla; family Hippopotamidae; genus Hippopotamus; species Hippopotamus amphibius. The sequence goes on from NC_080192.1 coordinate 97,957,761, forward strand.
AGAGATAAGCCACCTTGCAAAGTGATCACACAATATTCAGAGCCTGCCTTTTAGTCTAGTGTTTGTTTCCCTTTGTCAGGAATTACAGACAGGTATCTGTAAGGGCCAGATTGGCAACAAATATGAGAAAAGTAGATTGTCTTTTTTTACAAGTCATTCTGGCATTTTTCTGAACATATGCCTGTCTCACACTGTATTTTCCCATGTATGATAAAGAAATATTTTTGTACAAGAAATAGTTTATTTTTCTTTTAAGCTGCCACATGAGAAAAACGATAGTGGAAGATGATGGTTATGTTGTGACTTGACGAATTATAGAAGATCAAATGCTGTTACTTCTTTGTGCTGTCATGGGAATTTGTATATACATAACATGGCACTTCATGTTATGGTTTCAGTCTTTGGATTCATGCCCTAGCTTGGCACTCAAAATCTGCTGACCTTTCCAGTTTCATCTCTAGTCATTTATGCACACACATACATACCCCAAGCTCCAACTCTACTGAATTGTAGTTCCCCAACATGCCTTTGTTTTTATTGAAGTATAGTTGATTTACAATGTTGTGCCAGTCTCTGCTGTACATCAAAGTGACTCAGTTATACACATATATACATTCTTTTTTTAATATATTCATTTCCATTATAATTTATCCCAGGAGATTGGATATAGTTTCCTGTGCTATACAGTAGGATCTTGTTTATCCATTCTAAATGTAATAGTGTGCATGGGCCAACCCCAAACTCCCAGTCTATTCCCCTCCCTCCTCCCCTCCCTTTTGGCAACCACAAGTCTGTTCTCTATGTCTGTGAGTCTGTTTCTGTTTTGTAGATAGGTTCATTTGTGCTGTATTTTGGATTCCACATATAAGTGATATCATATGATATTTGTCTTTCTCTTTCTGACTTACTTCACTTAGTATGATAATCTCTAGTTGCATCCACGTTGCTGCAAATGGCATTATTTCATTCTTTTTTATGTCTGAGTAGTAGTCCATTGTATATATGTACCACATCTTCTTTATCCATTCATCTGTTGATAGACATTTAGGTTGTTTCCATGTTTTGGCTATTGTGAACAGTGCTGCTATGAACATAAGGGTGCATATACCTTTTTTGTATTATAGTTTTGTCTGGTTATATGCCCAGGAGTGGGATTGCTGAATCATATGGTAACTCTATTTTTAGTTTTCTGAGGAACCACCATACTGTTCTCCAACACTACAAATTACATTCCCACCAACAGTGTAGGAGGGTTCTCTTTTCTCCACACCCTCTCCAGCATTTGTTATTTGTAGACTTTTTAATGATGGCCATTCTGACTGGTGTGAGTAGTACCTCACTGTAGTTTTGATTTGCATTTATCTAATAATTAGTGACGTTTCATGTGCCTACAGGCCATCTGTATATCTTTTTTGGAGAAATGTCTATTAAAGTCTTCTGCCCATTTTTCGATGGGGTTGTTTGTTTTTTGTTGTTGAGTTGTATGAGCTGTTTGTATGTTTTGGAGACTAAGCCCTTGTCGGTTGCATCATTTTCAAATATTTTCTCCCATTCTTTATGGTTTTGGGGAGGTTTTGTTGTTGTTGTTGTTGTTGTTTTATGGTTTCCTTTGCTGTGCAAAAGCTTGTAAGTTTGGTTAGGTCCCATTTGTTCATTCTTGTTTTTATTTCTATTGCCTTGGGAGACATACCTAAGAAAATATTGGTACAATGTATGTCAGAGAATGTTTTGCCTATGCTCTCTTCTAGGAGTTTTATGGTGTCATGTCTTATGTTTAAGTCTTTAAGCCATTTTGAGTTTATTTCTGTGCATGGTGTGAGGGTATGTTCTTCGTTTATTTACATGTAGCTGTCCAACTTTCCCAGCACCACTTGCTAAAGATGCTGTCTTTTTCCCATTTTATATTCTTGTCTCCTTTGTTGAAGGTTAATTGATCATAGGTGTGTGGGTTTATTTCTGGGCTCTCTCTTCTATTCCATTGATCCGTATGTGACAACATGCCATTTTTAATGCCTCCCCCCCTCTCTCTTCCTTCCTTCCTGCCACCTCTGCTTGAATCAGCCTCAATCCCTGGCTTTACTGTAACCCACTCTCATTGTTTGGTGCTGGATGCACGCCCAGCTCAAAACTCTAAGCTTAAAAGCCATTCCCAGCCATAGAGTTTCCATGATGTGTGTATACAGGTATATACTTGAGTGTGTGTGTCTGTCTGTCTGTATGTATGTATGTCTGTGTGTGGCTAGAGTGTACAAGGACTTTAGCAAGCATGTTATTCAGCTGCCCCATTTAGCAAAGCTGAGTCCAGGATTAAATTCTGTGGTTCCTGAATTTTCAGATGTCATGCTGCCTTTGGTATCAAATTTGATTAAACTTGATAACTTTAATGCCATTTGGTTCTGTTGGGGAGAAAGAATTAAATTGCTTACTCTAGAGAATGAATTTTTTCTATTGACTAAGGGATAGAACATTTATTAAAATTATCGTGGTGACCTGAAAGGGAGAAATGTACTTCTTTATCCTCAGCAGAAGTAGGTCCAGGGCATTATTAGCACGTGGTAAAAATTGAATAATTGAGCAACATTGACTACTTTGGGATTCAGCCTTCCAGCCCCTGCTGTGTGATTAGTTCAGTCCAACCTGCTGGCATGCTTGAGTCGGGAGCCTGCAGAGGATTAGGAAGGAAAAACCCTTTAACAAATCTCAGGTACTGAAGACATTTGATTTAATTTTACATGTTACACATGGTAATCTGGTTTCCCTTGGCAACCTCCAGTTCTACCCTACTTTATAAATCAGAGGATGGCAGGATAGATTACAGACTTGATGGCATCATCTGGAAGTGACCATAGAGAACAGAGTTTACCTCAAAAGAGGAGAGAAAAAGATCACTAAAAAAGGACAGAAGAGACTGAGTTCCCTTTAAAAAAGAAAGGACAAATAGTTCTCTATAGCTCAGATACCCATGAGGGTTTCATTGATGAGGAAGATTCCAGAACTACCTATAGCAGAGTAGTTTGGGATGTGAGGGAAAGGGATCAAGTCATAAATCTTTAAAGGGATAATAATTTTATTACTTGTGAATTACAGATAAGGTTTTAATTTAAAAATGACAAAAATAGTTACCATTTATTAAGTACATGCTGGGAATCTTATTTCGTTCTTTACATACATAGTTTCACTAAATCCTTATAATATCTCTGCAAGGGGAGTATTAATATCCTTTTTATAGATGAGGAAACAAGTATTTATTGATCTCTTAAAGTATGGAGGCTGAAGGAAGGTGGGGTAACATTGACTACAAGGTTTCAACTTTAGAAGACCATTATTTTTTTCTATGATCTCAAAGTCCTGTAAGTCTGAATAGCCTCTGTTACAAAACAGTATACTAACTAATGTCCATTAATGATGACCTTTAGCCATCCAGAAAAGTTTAAATTACAATCATCTTAGTCTAACTCTCTTATTTTACACATTAGGAAATTGAGTGCCAGAAATCTGGTAAAGCCTAAAGCCAGGTCTTCTGACTTGTAATTTGTGTATCACGCCACGCCCTTACACTTTCAAAGAGCGCTTGAGAAAATGGAAGGCAAGAAGGAAGGGGTCTTGCAGCACTATAAATGGTATTAGTTTGAGCTTGCAAAGTAAACAAACTAACAGACCGGAAGGTACTGATGAGACATTTAGGCACTGGGAACAGTTCTAGTTCTTACCTAGCTAGTGATTAATTTATTCTGCTTGGCTCATGTCTGTACAAAGTAATGTTTCCAAATGATCCTACCACCAGCCATTTGAAGTTTAAAAGGGCAGGGTTCTACACATGAACAACAAAAGCTCTCTCTTTGTCTCTTTCTCTGCACCCTCCTCCCCCACCCCAGTCTCTTTCTCTTTGTCTCTGTCTCTCTCTTTTTGTCTCTCTGTATCTCTCGCTGGCTCTCTCTCTCTCCAGGTCTTGAAGTGGATGTGACTGGCTGTTTTTGTGACATGTAGAAGCAGAGACTACATATGGTATTTTATTGACTTACACATGTATGCTTCTGTCATGTTCACAAAATGCCATATATACAAGGCAGGCCATGTATTACCTTTCTTTAAGGTGAAAGCTATGGGAATCTAATGGCAAACTGAAAAATCTTAGCGTCACACATTCTCTATGCAAAGCATTTTATATGAATTTCACTTAGTCTCATAACGACCATGATTGTGAATGTTATTGTTTTCATTTTAGCAATTTTTTGTTTTTTACTAATCCTTCCCAGAACATTTTCTCTAGCATTTTATTATGAGAATTTTCAAACCTATATTAAAGTTGAAAGAATTGTACAGTGACCACCCATGTACCCACCTAGATTCTATACTTGTGATTTTCTATATTTGCTTTATTAGATACCTATCAATTTATCAGCCCAGCTTAGTTTTTGTTGTATTTCAAAGTGAGTTATAGACATTAGCACACTTTACTCCCTAAACACTTACATGGGGATATCATTAATTAGAGTTAAAAATGTTAGCCCAATTAAAAAAAACAAAAACAAAAAACTGAGTCCTTCAATTCTATGTTTTGGGAACATAGTATGTACTGAATCACTTTGGGCTTTCCCCTATGAAATAGTAAGATATTTTAAGAAAAAAATGTAAGCTATCCATGTTAAGAAACACTTGTAACTCATTAATGAGAAATAGAAATCTGTGGTGAGGAGGGGGATACCCCTGTTTAATTCATAGGCCACCGCAAGCCAGCACTGCATCTTACTTCTGATTTTAAGTGAGATTGAGGTTATTGCCACATTTCTGAACAGTAACTCCTCTCCTAAAAAGGGGAGTTTGATTGGCAAATTACTTAAGTACTTGAGTAATGATATTGGAACCAAATTTCAATGAACATTTTTTCCCTTTTCTCTTCTTTCTGGGTGTGACTAAATTGCCTACAGCATGCTGCATGGTTGCTGGTAAAACAAGAAATGGGGTAAGTAATTTAGGTAGGGAATTTTTACTACCATTTAAATATAAGCTACCTGATTCTTAAAGTACTTTTACTACTACTGCCTCTTTTAGAGTGAGTTCACTAGCAACTAGAGAAATTGGCACAAAGAGAAAATTTTTATTGTATATATTTAGGTGTTAACATTGTTTAATTGGTTTATTTACACAGCATATTAGTAGTCTATTAAAGCAGACATTTGTTTTTTGGTAGATTTATCATGAATGTGAGTGCATATTTTATATGCATTAGGCACTTATATAATATAGTTTGGCAACTTATTTTAAATGAACACATTTTATACTGGTCTTAAAGAAACTAAATTTAAAACTAATTATGCTATAAAAGATACATAGTAAAGTCCTAGTTAAGGCAGAACAACAGTGAGTTTATACATAAATAAGACATAGAAAACATAGGTCCCCAATCCTTTATCTGAAACCTTTGGCACGAATATTCACACTAAATTTGATAAACAAAGTCTAAGTAGCCTCACATGTTCAAGTCAGAGTTTGGTTGCCAACTGAGGTAAGGAAAAAAATCTTTAATTTCCTAGAGCTTTCTGGGTTTTGAAACTAAAAAATTTATAACAATATGAAAAGGGCCACGTGACTACTGGAGTTTCCTGTATACTCTGGAAAGAAAACCACAGAGAGAAGTATAAATTTCTGTATCAGAATTTCATACTTGGTGTTTTACAAAAAATTAATTGATTTGGCTTTTGTGTGTGTGTTGTATTTTACATCAGCATTTTTAAAAGGGTAATAACACATTTATCAAAGGTTTGGGGGTTCTGTTAGGTTATGTTAGATTAGTCTCAAATGCTTGTGATTCTGGCATCATAAAATTTGATCCTGTGTTTGAGAAATTTGTTAACATAGTCAGAGCATGCTATTTTTTAAATGTTTCCAGTTTCCATCCACATTGCATGCTGTTATTTCTTAGTGAAGGATTTTAAACTAAGCTTAGTTCTTCCAAAAGATCCTAATTGATACAGGGACACTAGAACAGGAAAAATATAGAATACTAGTCTTTTCTCTCAGTGTCCCTAGTTCATTCTAATATCAAAAGGTTATGGGTGAATTGCCATTAAATATTTGAGGAATTTAGGAAAAAATGTATTAAATGCTTTGGTTCATTTTTGCTTTAGAATGGTTATCCTGTTGTATTTATAACAAAAGTGGTTGTAATTGATATCCTCATCATTAGTTATCTAACAGAGAGGAAAGAGGGAAACGCAGTTACTAAGTATTAAGTTGGTATTGAATTTACCTTAATGACTACTGATTCCTCTAAAGGATCATCAGTCATGAGCTAAGGACCTCTGTGAAAACACTCACCCTAAATTATATTAGAAAATTGATTAGCCACATTCAACTTGCAGGATTGAAAATCAAGCGTTTTAAGTATTGTATTTTTGCCTTACATGTGATGTTAAGGTTTCCAAAATGTCGGTTAACCCTTTCCTATAGCTCTTTAATCTGGAAGGAAAAAAATACCTGTAGTGGAAGTTTTTAAATTGGACTAAGGTGCTTTAAATGTATTTCAAAGACATGAAGGGCTTAGAATAGTTTTCTTAAATACATAATAAATGTTTTAATCCATTTTTAGGATTGGCTTTGGCTACACTGCTTTGTACTCTCTAGAGTAAACAATTTTTAAAGGGTTTTCCATTCTTGTGTTTTCTGTTTTCACCTTTTTATTCTTTAAAATTTGTGCCCATACCTTAATTTTTTACTTTTCAACTGTGATGCTATTTTATGCAAATATCATTAGTTAAACTGTTGATACAATATCAAAATAGTCTTTGAAAATTCCTAAAATGTTTCTGATATTCAGAGAACTAGAAACAGTTTATGAAACTCACTTAGTGTTTAAATAAGTTCTTAAGTATAAAGAAGTAATTTAATTTTTTTTGTCAGATGTAGGGTTTATCAGAGTATTTCATTGTTAAACCACAATCCCAAAGCATATGAAAGCATTCTGTTTAACCGGTTATTATCAGCTGGATAAGAATGGGTAGATCAACTATTTCTTAATTTGCATTTTTAGAGGAATAGTGGTCTTTATGTGTGTGTGTGTGTGTGTATTCAATTAAATTTGGCCATTAGCTAAATTATTTTTGTTTTCTACCTGTAGTTCGTACTGTCTTTTGGTCTTGAAAAATTAAGTTACAATGGATATTGACTACACTGTCCTTTCTATTAGTGAAAATTGGACATTAAAAGAAATGATTCACAAGTTGGCCTAAACATCTCTTTTGTTAAAAACAGTCCCGTAAATAGCTATAGGACTGATTTGAAGTTTTAATTATTTGAGTGATATGGGCCTGTTTAATAATGATATTGCAGAGTAGAACTGTTTATTACTGTACCATGTTTTTCTTTCCTTTTACTTCAGTTCCTTTCTATGTCAACTTTAGGTTACAAACTAAAAGCTAGAAATCATAACTGGGACTTCCCCAAACCTATTTATTGTCTCATGAGTAGATTTTGGGGGACTCTAAAGTGCTTATTGAGATATTTGTGTGTTGTTAAATTGATGCGCCTTTTAGAACACTGATACTTTAGGATTTAGTACTTCTTCTTTACCAGTAAAGAGAAGTACAGCTTTTACATTGATTTCCCAAAAGTAAGCCCGCATTATAAGGAAGAGAATAGAGGCAAACATTTTTGGTCTGGGTGAGATTATTGTAATACACAGTTCATAGTTTCTGAGCAATAAATAATCCTCTCTATTCCACCTTTCCATCTTCTGATGTACGAGGGTGAGTCAAATATTATCCTCACTCCAGTTATATTAAAACTTCTGTAAATTCTACAGCCAGACTGTGGATAATTTTTGACTCACCCTTGTATATATAAATCCTGGAATCTGGCCATTCTATCCCAGAAAAACCTCATTTGTATGCTTTTGTCTTTGAAGCTTCAAAAACTGTCTTATATGCCATTTGAAGAAAAAAAAACAGTTTCTTGATTCTACTAGAATATAGGTCGATGAATTGAGAAATTTTTGTCTGCTTTGGTCTCTGCTTTCTCTCTAATGTGTAAAATAGTGCCTGGGACATAGTAGGCACTCAATACATACTTTTTAATAACCACATAAATTCTTGCCTTCATGAAAATGAAGTTTTTCATGTCAGTGAATTAATTTTTATGTTATTCAGAAAGCAGAGTCTGTCGCTGGGAAGAAATGATATAGTTCAGCTAAAAGAAGCCTACAAATGGATAACTCACCCCCTGTTTTCAGAGGAACTGGGTGTTCCCATTGATGGAAAGGTATTGGGTCATCAGCATTGTTAATTTTATTCTCTGGTTTTACTAGTTTTACTTCATTATATGGCAGAGTTTTGGTTACCCAAAAGAATCTTCTCTTTCAGTAATCCAATGAAGGATTTTTACGCTTTTAAAATGTTGATTTCTAACAGTCATAAATTGAGGTTGAAGTTTTTCCTTCTTTCTTCCTTCTTTTTTTCCTTTCTTTTTTCCTTTCTTTCTTCCTTCCTTCCTTCCTTTCTCTTTCTTTCTTTCTTTCTTTTTCTTTCTTTCTTTCTTTCTTTCTTTCTTTCTTTCTTTCTTTCTTTCTTTCTTTCTTTCTTTCTTTCTCTTTCTCTTTTTCTCTTTCTTTCTTTCCTTCTTCTTCTTTTTTTTTTTAAGATTTCTTTGTGATCCAAGACACTTATGAGTGTTATGAGTGTAACAGGTGCAGAGTACCCTAATTGACCTTAAAAGGTTAGAAGTGAGTCTATGCCTTTAGTATATTTATAGTTTAGACAGATTTACTGATACAAAGCTATACATAAATAACTATGAACAAGGGTGGAGTCAACTCTAGACTATTTAATTTTGGTTATCTGTGGCTAATCTTGTTTTCAAATATGCAGACAGACCCTATTCAACTACAGTGAGCATGGGCTCAATCTATCCCGCCTTGTTGGTATCTCAGGTCCCTCTGTTTAATTTTAAGCACTCTGCCTTTGAAACCAGAACACTTACCATCTCCCCTATTCCAGGGCAGTCCTTGCCTCAGCCTTTGAAATAGATTGAATTTTCAGGAAGAGTTCAATAGGTTTCCAGACATGTAAAGAGGACATAGTCCCAGCTCAGATTAGATTTTAATAGTATGGCCTCATTGCTTCATCATTTTGCTTGAGGGAAATTCCCTGAATATCAGACACACCCCTATTCAAGTAAAATCACAAAACCATCTTTCAAAGCTAAGTAATTTAAAAATTTTCCTCATTGTGAATTATATAGCCCTGTTTCCCTCTGTTAGTAAGAATAAACTCTGTCCTTTAAACTGAATACTGAAAGAATAGAGAATAAAACCACTTCACAGATAGTATGAAGAGGAAATGAGGTGATGTAAGTACTTTGGAAATTAGAGAAGTCATTGATGCAAAATATTTTTACCTCAAATTTCAGTTTGAAGCACAGATAACTTTACATGTTGAATCAGTGAGAACAGAAAATAGAAAACAAAAGATGTAGTAATGTTCTAATAGATTCAGGATGAATAAAGTTTTCTTCAGTAAAAGGAATGTGTTGTAATTTTAATTTTATTTTGTAAATTAGACGAGCAAAAAATTAGCTATTTACTATTGTGATTATAGAATCGTTAATAGGCTTGCTGACAGTCCAATGCAATCAGTAAATATAGACCTCAATAAAAAAGGAAAAAATTTTTGTGTGGTATGACATTTATATATTTTTCTCAGTGTAGAATTTTGTATAATCTCCATGGAGGTAAATGTATATAGAGTATGAAATTGTGCTTTTTTGTGTACAGGGATGTTAATTGTAGCATTTTTTAAAAACAGAAAAACTTAACTACAACTTAATGACCAACAGTCCCTAGAGTTGAAAAGATGTTCATGACATAATAGTAATTAAATTAAGCAATTTTCCAAGTCTGTTTAATATACCAAGAAGTATATACATTTATGTTTATATTCATAAAAATGGCTAGAAAGAAACACGCCAAACTGTTACTGGTTCTACCTCAGTGGAGTGGGATTGAAAACCCATTCTGTTCGATTATTTTATAATTTATTATGTTTCACTTTTTTAATAAAACAAAAATTTTAAGATCTTTTTTAAAAAAGTCAAATCCATTAAGAAGTTGGCGCACTTAAAAAAAGCCTCACACAGAGTTTTTAACCATGTGCATAAAATGCTTTTTGCTTTGCTAGTAATTCTAATCCATAGTATGACAGGAGTAATTCTTCATTTCCCAACCCTGAATTTCTCATTCATCTTCATGCCTAATTTATATACATGTACAAAAAACATCATACAAATTTATTTTAAAATTTGTCTTAAACTTGTTTTTTTGTAGAATCACCAGTGATTGAGTTTTAGAAGTAAAAAAAAAAAAAGGCTGTTACCTTTATAGCTGCCCTGTGAACAAGCCGATCTGAAAACAGTAGTATTTCCAGTTTTCCTTGTCACCCTTTTTCTAGCCAATCTTTGAGAGTTAATTTCTGTTTCCATTCATAAGTTGTTAGATGTTAGCTTCCTTTTGCTCATTTTTAAACTGTCTTTATAATTTTTAGAGCTTGTTTGAAGTGAGTGTGGTCTTTGCTCACCCAGAAACAGTTGAGGATTGCCACTTCCTGTAAGTTACAACCTAAACACAATGCCAATTGTGCAACATTGTTAATACTTTTTGATTTTCATGAAAATAGTATTGCTCTTCTTTCTAATGAGCCTATCAGAACTTGCCATGTCTTAGTAGGTTTAAAGTGTGCTCTCTGATATAAGTCTAGGCAAACCAATGCAGCTCATATAGGGATTCATTTTGTCTGCTTCTGATATGCTGAGTTTAGCAGCCTTGTTATATAAAATATATTTGAATTTTATCTACTCCAAAATAAACTCATTAATCTTTTATATTACCTTGAATTTTACTTAGACGTGCGATATGCCCAGATTGTTTCAAGCCAGCCAAAAACAAACAGGTAAGGATTCCTGCTTCTTACTCTTTAGTGAGTTTTGTCTGAGTTGAATATTCAAATTAATAACAAAAAGGATATGCATTAGAAATGTTGGCAATCTATTATACTAAGAGTCAGTCTTTAAATATTTCCATTTGCTACATTTATTTTCACTTTTTCAACTCAACACCTTTGCCTTTGGCTCGGAAGTCATAACACAGACATTCTCATGCTTGTGTCAGTGTCTGGATTATTTCCCCAAGATTACATCATCTGGGAATGATGTTTGGTATCATCACCATTCCAAACTTTTGTCTAATATTTATTTTCTAGAAGTCGGTATTTTTAAAATATAATCCAAAGTAAGTTATTTTATTTTAGGACAGTCCTGAATTAGTAGAGCCTATTTCAGGCTACATTTGCAAAAAGGTATTTTATTTAAACTCTCCTTTACTGTCTGATGCTAGCTGGTCTTCACGTTAATAAGAATAATTAGTTAGCATGTACTTTTAGTTTCTATTATGCCAGGATGTAATGGCATGGCACGATATTGGCAAGCTTTCACACCCCAGTTACTTAGCTGGTTTTGTGTAGACTCAGGCATTCCAATTTTTTCTGACATCCATTTTGCTGTTGTGGTTGTTTAAAAGAATATAAGTTTATTGCCAAAGATACATATTTTGGTCTTTCCTCTTGGTCTGACAAATTACTAGACCTTTTAGAACCTGGGGTGGGAGGGGAGACTTGGGAGTTTTTTTTTAACATTTGCCAAATGCCCTGTGTGGAAATAATCAGAAATGCAGACCAAGCCTAAAACACTGCTTCCCTCCTTTTCTCACATCATGGTACACCTAGATGTTCATGGTACACCTAGAACATTACCATGTTTGGCCAGCACCCTGAGTTTAACAGATGAAGTTGCTCTAAGTTGTGAGCAATAGGCCTGGGGGTTCTCATTGTTCGAAGCTCTGCCCCTCAGCCCTTGTGAACTAGAGGGATCTGGGCACAACTGTAGCTCACTGCTTTGCCATACCAATTGGGAAGCTCTGCCCAAATGATCTGTAAGCCATATTTATATTGAAGATCTAGTTTTATTTTTTAACATCTTTGAGGAAGTATATAAAGACCAGCATCAAATAATAGAGTAAGGAAATTCTTGTCAAACTATCATAGACACCACGCCATTTTGCCAGTAGGTGTTGTTATAGTCTTAAATGTAGTTTTCCTGCCTTATGGCTGGGAATAATTTGAGTGATCTTTGAGATCCTTTCAGGCCTAAGATTTCATATCTTAACAAACAGGCACTTAATTTTCAATTCTAACCCTACGACACCTTGGGGTGTCCTAAATATGGTTTAGAAAATCATTTCTTTTGATGATAAACTGTTTAGATACCTACATTATTCCTCCTTTCAGTCAAGTATAATTTCTTATAACAGAAGAAGTAATTGTGATTTATCATAGTGACCACATATATGTGCACTAATTAGTTCTAGTATGTCTATCATGAGGTTTGGCTTTTCTTATTTTAAAAAACCCAGAGTGGGGGCTTCCTAGGTGGCGCAGTGGTTAAGAATCCACCTGCCAATGCAGGGGACACGGGTTCAAGCCCTGCTCCAGGAAGATCCCACATGCCGCGGAGCAACTAAGCCCGTGCGCCAAGAAAAAAAAAAAAAAAAAAAAACCCAGAGTGGATGCGGGGGAGGGAGTCATGGGAGGGAAGGGATATGGGGATATATGTATAAACACAGCTGATTCACTTTTGTGTACCTCAAAAACTGGTACAAGAGTGTAAAGCAAATATATTCCAATAAAGAGCTTAAAAAAACAAACAAACAAAAAAACAAAAGAAAAAACAAAAACCCCAGAAGTGGATTTGTTTATTTTGTCTGGTGGTGAGTGACTGGTGAGTGATGTTGAATTGCTAAATGCCAGCTCAGGGTGGTTCACTCTGTTTTACCCCTTACCCTCGCAGCCAACTCCTAAATTGTGTACTGTGGCCTCTGAAGGGATGTAGGGAAGAAAAGATAGATGGATCAGGCTAAATTTCTTTTGAGGTCTAGGAAGAAATATTCAGAGCACATTTCCTGCAATGTCATAATTTTTGTATTTGAAGAATACCACATTTTGAGGGTAATGGGATAGTGCAGTGAAAAAGACATTCTGCTAGATCCACCTGGTATTATAGACGTAGGCTCGATTGAAGAGAAGGGTTGTAGGGGTAACCCAATCACAGAACTGACAGTATGAACACTGTGCTTTATTTATTTTCTTGAAGCTGTTAAGTATTTCTTCCTTTTAAGTATGGTTTAAAATGATATGATTTCTCCAACCATGTTCTGTGTTTCAACTCTGATGTTTTCTTATATAGATGATAAAATGTCTTTTCTTTTCATTTTACCCTATATAGTCAGTATTCACTAGAATGGCAGTTATGAAAGCTTTGAATAAGATAAAAGAAGAGGATTTCCGCAAGTAAGTAGAAGTACAGAAACAAGAAATAATCATGGAATTTTAGAATAAAGGGAATTTTAGAAATAATCTGGATTATCTCTAAAATAAGACTGGATGTATTTTAGGGACCAGGATTGTGTCTGAATACTTCATTATATCCCCAGTCCGTGGCTCAGGATCTGACACGTAGTAGTGTTCAATAAATGTTTGTCAAATTAATATTTGAATTTATGAATCATGTCCAACTTCTTTATCTTTTAGAAGAGAATATTGAGGTCCAAAGAGGGAGTTGACTTGCCTAAGATTTCAACTGGGCAATAGAGAGCGGATGCAGAGCAGGTTTCCTGATTCTCCAGTCTACTGCTGGCCCCATCACATCCCTCATCCTGGATTTCCTATTATTGTACATCTCCAGAAGAGGGAGAAAAGGGCTCACGAGTTTCCTTTCTTGTTAAAATATGCTGAATTACAATAAATCTTAGATTTTAATTGTGTGTTCATTTTATTTAATAAAATATTATCATATTTATCCTTCCAGAATATCCTTGAATAAATTTCAAACAATTTCAAACAATGAAGTTATGAGGAAGGTTTCATATATTTTATTGACTAAACATGAGTCTCAGAATGGAAATATTTTTATTAAATTTTGGCGGGGAGGGCCATGCTGCGTGGCATGTGGGGTCTTAGTTCCCTAACCAGGGATTGAACCTGTGCCCCCTGCAGCTGAAGCGTGGAGTCCTAACCACTGGACTATCAGGGAGTTCCCTATTAAATTTTGGAAAGTAAAGACAGTTACTCTCTACAAGCAATAGTTCCTGAGTTTCTAAGTGATTTCTTTGTTAAGATATCTTGGAACAGTGAATGAAAATTTCAAGACAATCATTTTGGATTAAGTCCACTAGTCATTTATAGGTAGACTTCAGTTCATGGCTTTGGAAGTTCTCAGGTGGTGGACAGAGAAAATAAAGCCAAACATTGCTCTTTTTTTTGTCTGTCCTCAACTGGATTGAAGTTTCTTAGCTAGAGGACAGAGTCTACCATATTCCACTTTTACTGGCTCTGTGGTCTGATTCCCAAGGTCATAGTTGAAATGAAAAGGAAAAAAAGAGAAAAATCATGGAGTTCCCTCCCCACAGGTGGGACATGCTCATGTGGCCAGTCTCTGACTGCACACTAGCTTTACCCAAATGACTGAGGATTTTGTTAGACAGCAGCAAGTGTTCATGGTTAGCAAAATGAACCTGGAGAAGCTTCCACTACGTATATATGGATTTTCCCCCCAAATCTCAAGGCTGATGTTAGAAACTGTCATTTGGAAACATGAGGCCACTTGAGTGTGAATGGTATTAGTAGAGCCCTGATTTACTTAGTGCCACTCTCATGTATTAAAAGTGGTACTCCAGAGGCCTAAAAGACCCTTATGTTTCCAAAACTTAAAATTAGGGAGAGGCTTAGTCCTTGAGAGACTCAGGCTCTGTGTAACTCAGACAGTGCTGATTCATCTTAGTTATGTGGTTCAGTATCATGTCTGGAGAACAGTAGCTATAAAATTTATTTTGTTTTGCAGGCAGTTTCCTTGTCCTCCAAACTCACCAAAGGCTGTATGCAGTGTTCTTGAAATTGAATGTGCTCACGGTGCTGTTTTTGTGGCTGGTAAAATATTTAGTCCGGAATATACTTACACTGTCAATTTTCTCTCCTTTCTGAAAAACTCAATTGATTCATCCTGTATTTCCTTCTTACTGTTATCAGTTTCTGATTAGTTAACTCTTTTGAGAACTACAGCTGATAGCCAAGTTTATTTTAGGTTCTATAGGCATTCTTAAGGATCGCTCAGGAGATTTGTTATTTAAAGTGCCACACCAAAGGGAAATGACACTTCCCAGGTTTTAATAGTTTTCATCAGAGATGGCCAAGTAGAAATATGGGTAGATGTATGGAAACTGGTCAGGAGAAGGGACAGGAAGTTTTATAACATGAAATCCATCCTGAAAAAAAAAAATTTTATTATCTGCAAAATGACTAAACACTGGCTTCTGCCTGGAAAAAGAAATTGTTGCATTGACTTTCCCAAGACACTTTTTGTTTTGAAAGCTACAGCTGTTTCATAGTAATAGCTGAAGTGAAATCGCTCTTTAGTCTTGAGTAGAATACCGTGCCCTGGGGTAGTAAAAGCTACCTGCCTTGGTGTAGCTTTATTCATAAAACAGTGAGTCATTCTGTTAGGGTTTTTTCTTTTTCTTTTTACTTACAAAAACTTCAAAATTTCCTGTATTTGAACTCTTTGGAATACATTATCACCGATGACTATTACACTTAGAGTATTATTAATCAGGCGTAAAAGCAGTAGTTGCTCTTTTTTTAAATGATCCTTGTTGTGTTCCATAATATTGTAACTTGTTCAGTCAGCCAAAAAGATTAATAAGTTTATTGAGCATTCCTTTAGAACTCATTTGACGATTCATATTGTGTCTTTAGCCATCTCTTCTATTCCTACCTTAATTTTTTTCATTGAATTATGTGTATGTGCTGACTCTCCAAATTAGATTGTAAGTTAGTTGAAGGCTAAGCCTTGTTTTATATCATGGCACCTAGGATATTGGCACTCAATAAATAGTTGTTGCTTTTCTTTTTATCCTAGTGTGTATCACACCATTCCATCCAGGTAACCTTTATATTTCTTTGGCAGGGAGATATAATAAATACTCCAGGAATCTACCACAAACTCCTTGGATAATTGATGGAGAAAGGAAGCTGGAGTCTTCAGTGGAAGAATTAATTTCAGACCATCTTTTGACAGTGTTCAAAGCAGAGAGTAAGTGTTATAATATTCATATTTTAAATACATTGTCATTTATGAATAGACTTCTTAGAGGTGGCAGGAAAGATTTCTATATTTTGTAAGCCATCACCAAGTCAGGGCCCCTTGACTGGCAGCTTCCTATGAATGGGGATCACTATGTCCTGAGCTCCTATGCCCTGGTCTGGATTTGAGCCAAGGTGCCCTAGGATTTCTCTCCTCTCTCAAGATTACTGCCTTTTCCTGGGCAAATTAAAAGCAATGGAAACTACTTTAAATGAAGGCACTTAAGCTCTGACCTTGGGACACCTTGAGCCTCAGCCTCTTTTGGGGAGTATGAAGAAATTAAAATACAACTTCCACATCTAATGCTTGTTTAAGAATAATCACTGGCAAATGCCTGGCTTCCATCTTAATGGTTAAAATGTCCTAGAATAAAGTTCAGGCCTAGAGAAAATAGATCAACAGCTACCAGTTGTGTTGTTTTAATTTCCTAGGTATTGAGTACAGGTTTGTGCGGTGAGTCAGATCCTGTCAGGCATATGCTTTTTTTGTCTCAATAGGCCTATCAGGTCAAAGGAGCAAAAAACCTTGTGATTTCACCTAGGATTAGATGAGAGGAAAGAGACTAAGATTTCAATCACAGGAAATCATGTTGTACATCAGGAAAAACTGTAGGCAGTGAGTAAGTATATCATACTCTTTGGGGTGGGTTTCCTAGCATAATTGAAATGCCTTTTCTGAAGGACCAGCTAGACATCCATCTTTTTCTCTGACAAACCTTAAGACAAGCCTGCTTTAGGAATGGCAAGCAGGTGACTGAAATGAGATATGGCTATCCCTTCCAGTTCTCTGCTTGTTAAGAGGAAAGAGAAGCACTTCAAAAACGATATCCCTCTTATAATTTGTTGCCTATCAAGTAGGCAGGCCCTTTTAAAAAGGGCCTTTAAGAGTTGTTTACTGAATGGAGAAGAAAGTAACTTAGCAACCTAATATTTTCCAAAATCTTAGCAGTAAAAACTCAGGGCTATTGCCACGAGCTTTTACTTCCTTAATTTAATATTTACACCCTTGTTATCTCGTAAGACTTATACAGTGAAAGTGAAAATAAAAGTTAGCATTAAAAGTCTCTTTCAAACTCTTTTGGGGGGCTACCTTATTCCCTTTCTGTAAGAAGATTCAAGATTTAGTTCTGAGTATTTGGGTCCCAAGGAAGCCCCCATTACCAAGAGGGCCGTTCCGGGGCTCTGAAACAGCTATATGTTTCTCCCTTGCAGTCTTTCATGAAGGTAATTTGTAGTCTTTTTCTATTTGAGGAGGAAAAATATTGTCCCCAAACTGAAAATAAAGCAAACTGTGTGTTTAGCATCCGTAATTGTGTACCGAGGAAATTTATTGAGCCTCTTGAGAAAAAGCAGACCTCTGGGCTTCTGTGCTAACTGGCTCCTTGTCATGAAACAAAACCTTGTTTTTCGAAATGCCTGATTAATAGCATCAATTTGCTAAACTTGTGCTTCTCAGATACATTACTTGTTACTTCTGTGATTCACATCTGACAACTCTGGGAAAATAGTTCTGACTGTTGAACCTCTATGGTTTTACAGCTCTATGAAAATAAACCAGTATTGCATGAAGCAGCCTAGATACTTCTATAAAGGTTTCTTCCCCTCAGTGGGAGATACAGACTTGTTTCTTAGTCACTTCATACAGGCATATCATATTCTCTATTTCCCAGTTCTCTAGTTAATAAGTAAAACTTTGACACACTCTCAAAATCAATGTGTCTAAGAAATGTTTTCCTAATACATTTATTACTTCACTTATTGAATAAATATTTGTCATGGTCAGTTCTGTGCTGAAAACTGGTCAATGACTAGCTATGGGGTAAAGTCCAAACTATATAACTTGATATTCTGAGACCGTCATCATCTGGCCTCTGCCCATCCTTCAGTTCCATTGTCTGTCTGCCCCCAGGTATGAGGGCCACTACAGACTATCAAACCCCTTACAGTTCCTAATCATTCTTGCCTTTGGTTTTGTTGCTGTTGTTTGTTTGAAATATCTGTTCCATTGAGCAGAAGTCTGTAGAACTCGTAGGATTGGGGGTTAAGGCAAGGAGTAATGTAAGTTTAGAAAAATCAACTAAATTTTAAACATATATTTCCTCATACTTAACGCAATGACTCCTTTTCCTTTTTTGTCATCTATTCATAATTGCACACAAATAAATTTTTAAAGTTTGCCACCCAAAGTATTTCTCAATGTAAAGTCCACATTTGTAACATTTTTCTAAAAGATATAATAAATACCCCTTCTCCCTTAATCTGAATTTAATGTTTCTTTGGACTTCTCAAGAGCCTAGTTTTCTGTACTTCTTTCTTGTTGATGGGCTGGAATTTGTGGGAAGTTTTATGGGCTAATTTATGAGTATGAGATTTCTGGTCTGATTGAGTGGTCACTGGTCAATCTATGCCTTTGTGTCCTGTTCATTCCCTTCACCCCTATCAGTCATAGGTTATGGCTCAGTCACTGTTGGGCCCTGGTTCCCCAACATTATGACTGGATTGGAGGTGGAGGTGGGCAGGTATAAGACAAATGACAGCCCCCCCAGGGAGTATCTTTCAGCTCCCCAGGTGCCATTTTGAACTCTCCATGTAGCCATCCATCCCTAGTTAGCGCTACTCTTGAGTCTGTTGACTCTGACTAGAAGCTACTGATGTTGCTATAGGTTTACTACCTGCTTGACAATGGAGTATAGACACAGAATGGAGAGTTCTTTGGGACAGAATCCAACTACCTGCCTGGTATAGATTCTCCACCTGGAGAAGAGCCTGACCTTGTGCCCCTCATGGCTGCCTGCTTGGCTAGTCTCCAGGTGTTAACACAGCACAAGTTACCCAGACCTCTGAGCCTAACTAGCAGCTTGAGTTCTAGGTCAATCTTGAATATCCAGGCATTACCTACCAGTCCCAGATTGGTCCTCTCTGAGACCCACGGTTTTGGGCCACATGGGGCAGAGAAGAGCCCACTTCACCCTAGCAGTATGTGACAGACAACAGCTTGGAGCCCATGTTTCCAATAAGTGTTGGCCTTGACTTGCTAAAGGAATTTCTTAAGGGTGAAGGAAGGGTGAAATCTTACTTTCTTCACAGCTAAACATCCTAGAAAGGAGAGCTAATCTTCAGTGTAGTTTTTATAGCACTTTTCAAGCATTTTCGCTTTCCTTTTTCTAAAATCTACATGGGATCTTTGCATATACATTCTTTCCTGGGAGAAAAATGGCTGTCAAAATGGTATACACCCTCCTTCCCATCTACCTTTCCTGTCTGTCCTTCCCAGCAATCTTGTCCTTCCTCATCTTGTGCTCTCCAAAGTGGCTGAACTATGGGTTGACCAGGGTTTCCAAAGCATCCTAGTCTTTCCCAATCCCTGGTCCAAGATGACTGATTGGTTTTGCTTGTCCCAGTTGGCATGAGTCTGAGCTCTTCCAGTGTCTTTGTGGTGGTGCAGTATAGACAGTGATTAAGAGACTCTGGAGATAGACCACCAGACCCTACCGCTTACCAGTGATGTGATCTTAGGCAAATTACTTATCCTGTCTCTGTCTCACCATCCTTAGAAGTAAAATGGGGATAAAGGTAGTATCTACCTCATAGTGTTAACATATATGACGTACTTAGGATAATGGCTGCTCATGGTAATGTTTGGTGTGGTGAAATCATCAGTTAGTTCTGTATCTAAGAAAGTTGTCGTGAAATCACCTCCTGCCACTCCCCCCCCCCCATATTAACCACTTTCCCATTCCAATATTTGCAGCTTTTAGTCTGTGATGATCCATCTATCTTAAAATATATACTAGTTTTATTGTGGTTCCAGCTTGGGTTTGCTTATATAATGAATTTGCTTTTAGAGTCAAACCTTTTTTCCCCCCTTCCTTTTACAGAGTTTAATTCTCAAGCAATGTTTTTATTTTGTTTTCTTTTGTTTTAAGGAAAAAAAGAAAGATAGATTTTTCACCATAAGTTTGTAGCCAGGGTTGTAGTGGGGACTTCCTCCAAACAGCACTCTGCCTTTGGCTTTCCCATGGGAAGGTGGACTGGGATGATAAGTAAGCTCTGGCTTTGACATCAGAAACATCTAGCTTTGCCATTTAATCATGTTACCTTGGAAAAGTACTTAACTTTTCAGAAGCTTGGTACCTCATAAGGTTATAATAAGGATTAAATGAAGTAATGTATGCAAAGTTTTAGCTCAGTGCCTGGCATGTAATAAGTGCTCAATAAATAGTAGTTATTATTATCATTGTTGTTTTTTAGTAGAGGTTGGGATTAGAGGTGTGATGATGACTCTTCCTTGGGAGTCTCCTGTAGATTGTTTAAGACAAATTGGGTTTCTACCAAAGGATGGGAATGAAAGTCTTAGGACTATTATGTCTCTGATTTTTTTCTTCTTCTTTATCTGCTTTCCAAAGGCTTTAATTTTTCATCCTCTGGAAGAGAAGATGTAGATGTGAGAACATTAGGAAATGGTAAGATTGTGACAACCTCACTTAACTAGAACTAACTTTCAGATTATCACCCTTTTCAGACAGCAGCCTTTTTGTAGTCACTTAGTCAAAATCAAAGTTGGCAGAGCCCAGAGCTTCTCCATGTTGGGGAGCCTTGTGGATTATGGAGCTACCCTTGTAAATTATATGGTTATGTTTTAACAGGGATCATTTCTTCAGAGGCCATCTTTATTGCATACCTGTAGGTTATAAGGGACTTTTGTGTGCATTAACAAAGAGGTGCCTGATTCTTCCCAAAAGTTTGATTATTAATTGTTCCTTTTAATAACATTTCAGTACCAGTACAGTTTTCAAAATGGACGGCTTCATTTAAAAAGTGCTTCTGCTCTCTTAGCCTTCATTTCTCTCATTTTACATTTTTGCATTACAAGAAGGATGATGAGAGTAATCCTAGGCTATTCAAGATTTATAGTCCCTTCTTCTCATGGAATCTCAGCTTTTCATTTCACTAGGCTAGGGGAATGTATTTCAACTTGGTATACCTGGGCATTGCTGCATGTGACAACGTTACGTTAGTGTAACCAAGTCAGTTAGTGACTGTTTGGATTTGATTTTGTAATTAACACAGGCTTTTTCATGGACTTTTGGGAAAGCAGTCATTTTCACATATTGCCTGTTCTGGGGTTTAGCAGCCCCCCAAAAGCCCCTTGATTCTTTTCACACATTCTTCCCTCCCCCAGATGTAGTCATGTCACTAAACTTTCAGTCCTCTAGAGCTCAACTCGTTTTTTCACACCTCCTAACCCTCTTGCATTAGCCCAAATGTTAACTCCATCAACACGTTTCTGTTTCATGACGGGGTGTGTGCTGCCAGGAAGGCCCTTTGCAATTGAGCTGGTGAATCCTCATAGAATACATTTCACTTCACAAGAAATTAAGGAACTTCAGCAGGTAAACCACTTCATGACATGGAAATTGTCATGTTTATGCAACTCTGTAACTGAACTAGAGTTGCTAATTGTTTTTCTTTTTCTAATACTACAGAAAATTAATAACTCTTCTAACAAAATCCAAGTCCGTGACTTGCAGCTTGTCACAAGGTAAGGGTAGGCTCACTGGAGATGTTTTCAAGAGGGGAGTTTTGGTTGTAGATCATTTATTTATCTGATAAGGGATTTGTATCAAGAATAAAAAGAACTCCTACAAGTCAATAATAAGAAAAGAACTCAATTAAAAATGGAGAGATCATTAAGTGAACATTTCTCCAAAGAGGATATACAAATAATCAGTGAATACATGAAAAAATGCTTGACATCATTAGTCATTAGGGGAATGCAAATCAAAACCATAATGAAATCTCACTTCACAAAAAGACAGAAAATAACAGGTGTTGGCAAGGATATGGAGAAATTGGATCCCTCATACATTGCTGTGGGATTGTAAGTGATATCACTTTGGAAAACAGTTTCTCAAAAGGGTTAAATATAGAGTAACCATATGACCTAGCAGTTCCACTTCTAGATATATACCCATGAGAAATGGAAATGTACATCCACACAGAGACTTCTGCATGAATATTTATAGTAGCATTACTCATAGTAGCAAAAAAGTAGAAACAACCCAAATGTCTATGGATAAACAAAGTGTGAGTGTGGTATATCCATACAGTGAAATATCATTTAGTAATAAAAAGGAATGAAGTACAGATACATGCTACAACATGGATGAACCTTGAAAACGTTAGAAAGTGAAAGAAGCCAGACATCAAATACCACGTTATATTTTACAATATTCACATTTTAATATATGAAATGTTCAGAGTAGGGAAATCTATAGAGACAAAAAATCAACTAGTGACTTTTTTGCCAAGGGCTGGGGGAAATGGGGAATGAGAAGTGATTGCATATAGGTGTGTAGTTTCTCTTCTGGGGTGATGAAATTATTCTAAAATTAGATTGTGGTAATAGCTGCACAACTCTGTAAAGTTACTAAAAATCATTGAATCATTCAGTTAAACAGGGGAATTGTATGTAAATTATATCTCAATGAAGGTATTTTTAAAGAAAAGGAAGTTTGGGGCAAGACTTGTCTGTATTTTATATATTCAGACAAACTTTCTTTCATTGTTTTTGTATAGAGAGGCAATAGGACATATGAAAGAAGGTGAAGAAGAAAAGACCAAGACCTATAGTGCCTTAATATGGACAAATAAAGCAATACAGAGAAAGGACATTGAATTCCTTGATGACATAAAGGTAATTCAGTGCTCTAATTCTTTTATTTTTCTACTGCCTATGAAAGAGTCCTTTGTCTTCTCATTTATCACCAACAAGTCACAGCACATAGGCTTTGGGGACTGTGAGACCTGATTCTAAATCCTGGCTCTGCCATTTACTAGTTAAATGACTGGGCAATTCATCTAACCTGTTTGAGAGGCAGTGTTGCTAGTGATTAAGAGTCTGACTCCAAGTACAGATCACCTGGGTGCAAATCCTGGTTCTGCATTTCTTAGTTTTCTGATTTTGAATAAGTTACTTAGCCTCTTTATGCTTCAGTTTCTTCATCTGTAAAATTAGAAGAATTAAACAGGTTTAGTCATACAAAGCACTTAGAATAGGATCTGGCCCATAGAAAACGCTCAGCAATGCTATTATTATATTTGACCATCTGCAAAAAGGAAATAGAAAATAGAACTTATCAAGTAGAATTGATGCTCAGATTAAGTGCATAGATAAAACATGTTGTAAATAAATACATCAGGTTGATATATGTAGAGCATAAATATTTTGGCACATGCTAGATTTTCCTTCACATGAGCATGTTGCTGTAGAGGGTGTCCGTGTTCATTTGCATATTTTTCCCACCTGCCCCCACCTCTTCCTGTAAAGATAACTTACTTTCACATGCAAGGAATGAGCATAAATGGGCACAAAGATGTAAATAGTTATCACAACATTGTTTAAATGGGCAATGTTTTGTTATAATCTAGAGGGGACTGGCTTAATCTTGTGGCTTATCTGTATGGTGGACTATTACTAGCCAGTGGTTAGAAAGTATACGGCAGATGAATATTCATTGACGAAGGAAAATGTTCCTGATGAATGCTAAAAAAACAAGCTGTAAGAATACACAGAGGATGATATATTGTGATTTAAACATACACACATGTGTGTGCTTATATATACACATATATGACTACATAGAAAACAAAGTGTATGGCAAAAAAATACCATAAATAGGATTTATACTTATGAAAAACACAAATATCCAATAGAGAAAAATGGACAAAATATTTGAACAGACAGATGAAAAAGGCCAAGAATGGCCAAGAATCATTTGAAAAGATGTTCTACCTCCAGACTGAAGTAACAGTAAGACATCACTTTATTCTTCTGAGACTAAGAATGCCTGTTGGTTGGAGGGGGGAGAAGGCTAGTTACATACACTTTCAGTAGAAATGTACATTTTCAGTAGGAATATAAGTGTTTCAACCTTTTTGGAAAACAATGTGGCAGTGACTGTAAAAATAAAAAATATACTGGTCTTCTATCCAGTACTTCTACTACTGGCAATCCGTCCTGAAGAAATAAAACTCCAGTGCATGAGGATATGTGCAGAAGGATGTTTGTTGGCTTTGTTCAGAGTGACAAAATCAACAACAAAACTGGAAGCAAAGTGAATTTCCTTCAATAAGGAAATGGGAGAACATACTGGAATATTATACAGCTGTTTAAAAAAACTAAAACAGCATGTGATCCCATTTCATTTTGTTAGTTTTGTTATTGTGTATATATATGCCTAAAACTATTGGAAGAAAAGATAGAGATAGGTCTACATCTGTGACTTGTAGGAACACCCATGACATTATGGGAAAAAAGCAAGGTGCATAATAATGTTTATATTATGAGTGTTTTGGTGAAAACATACATGTCATTCACCTGCTTAGAGAAGTTCATCTATAAAATGTGGGATGAACTAGATGATCCCCAGTGGGCCTTCTACCTCTCAGGTTCTGTGATTCCAAATCCAAGGCCCTTTAGCTTTTGGCCCTATTGTCTAGGGTCTTTAGGATGATAGTTATACTATAGACAGATATCTTTAAGATTGCAAAACAAATTTCTAAACCTCTATTCTATCCCATGTGTATAGCTCATTTAGAATGCTGTGGGGAAAATAAAAGCTCATTTTAAAAATAGATTCACAGTTTGGGAGTAGCCATAGAGCTAATTCAGAAATAATACTGCAAGATGATTGTTATAGGTACACACTAGATAGTGAAAGTATCTGTTTTAATGGACCTCAGCCCAAGTGGACTGATGAGACTAGTTGACATCTAATGATTTTTTTAAAATGTTAGGGTTAAAACATTTTTCAGATATTTCTGTTGGCATCAAAAAATAAAAACTAAGTTACTGCTGCATTCTGAGAAAAGGTCACTTCAAATTTACTACCTATCTCCTCTTTTTTTAAGGGCAACCTACTTTTAAGGAAAAAATCGCTTCTGTGTGTTTATGTGTGTTTCTGAAAATTCATTGTTGGGGATAGCAGAGCACATGTTAAGAGTAAATGGTTTCCTTTCGTTTGCTAAAAACAAGCAAACCAGAAAAGATACATAAGTGTGTGTGGATCTGAGTGTTATATTGGAAGCAATGGTGCATCTACTAGCTCAGTTGTACCTCCATTGACTGCTCCTGGGTCAGAGTCCTGGGGGTGACTCAAGGTAAAGGAAAACAGAGAGGAAGGGCACACCTTAGCTAGTCACTCCTTTAAAGGCCAGCTGGTTCTGTGCTCTAAAGTGGAGGCCATATCTTTATAGATTTTATAATAATTCAGCCTTGTCCCTTTTTTGGTCTTTTTGGCCAGAGTAATGTTAAATGTTATGGGGACAACTTATCTCATCAGAACAAAGTGCTTCTAAAATAAGAGAATTATGGAATCGTAAAACCCACGAGTTAGGAGGAGCCATTGACTCACTACTCTGATAAAAGCAGTCATACCATTTCAAGCGCAGTCTTTGTCAGAACCTGCTCTTCTTTCTTGGTGGAGAACTTGGTAATGGGAAGACCAGACAGAAATCTTTCTTCAGGCAACTCACTAATCATGTAAATCAGGAAAGTGTTGTTCCAACAAGAAATTGCAGAGGATTCAAAATTCTTATGAACCTACATTGCTGGTTATACCCAGTATCTATCTATATTTAAAACTTGGAATTAGTTGGCCTTTTACAGTATTAACCTCTATTTCTTAATTTATATCTTGTGACATAAAAGGAAATCTCTAATTGTGAGAAAAACTAGTCTTTGTCCTTAAAAACCTGAGTTGTAAAAAAACATGCAGCATCATTCTCAAGTGACTTGAACTGGACTAACAAATATTGATAGGTCCTGGCTTATTGTACTTACTTGTAATTATATTTTGAAACACCAAATAGACAGTGATGCAGCTGTTAATTTTCCAGATATATCCTTTTGTATAACCAAAAAAATAACCTTGTGAGTAGGTATATGGTTCTCCCTAAAACATGGATACTGCCCAGGTACACAGGTGATGCTAATGTCCCACCTTCTCCAAACACCATTTCTCACCTCAGCCTGAAATCCCCATTATTAGACCACTCTGTTGGGTTAAGAAGAAAAGAAAAAAGAACATTATCTTCTAGAAGAGCTCTGTTTAAAGAGACTCCAGGGTCCAATCAATTTGTTAATATTAGAGCAAAAGAGAGCTTCGGTATCATTTACCTCAAAGCCTTTTTTTTTAAAAATGGCATATGGGGGCCCACAAAATGAGTAATTGTAGACTAGGTTATAGGAAGTCCCACAGAGTTCAAACCTTACAGTATACAATTTATTATAGTATGAGTTAGTTTCTATTCTGACAGTGATGGATGGGGTCCCTAGGAAAACATCTATAGCGAGCCATGGATGACAAAGGAGGTGCTAAGACTGGCTTCACTGGGGAGCAAAACTGACACATGGTTATCACATCCTTCCCTAGGACTTAAAGATTGACCAGAAAACACCTTTACGGGTCCTTCACCGGAGGCCCCTGGCTGTGAGAACTCGCATCATTCACTCTATGGAGACACGCTATTTGGATGAGCACCATTTCCGCCTCTATCTGAAGACTCAGGCTGGAACGTATCCTTTCATCCTCTCACTGATCTAATCAGAATCTTATTGGGAGAGTTCGTGCTGCCCTAGACAAGAGGTTCAACCTTATCTCGAAATGGTTCAGGTTGGGTTGGAGAAGAATCTTTTTTTTTTTTTTGGTCTGGGCTGTTTTGACACATTAAATTTGTGTTTTTCAAAATGACATTTTAAACTACGAGGCAGCAGCCAATTCAATGTCAATGTGAACCTTAAAATATTTAGTGTCTCACACAGTGCTGAGGTGCTGAGGGCATAGTAAGTGCTCAGGGAACACTTTTCATTGAATCATTCATTGATTCACGTCTTTACACATTTTGCAAGTCACATATTCATGACCACATCTGGGTCCTTTCAGCATTTCAAGCATTTGCTCCAGATGATGAAACAGGGATGGTAGATGGGAGTGGCCCTACTTTATACGCAGACCTTCGCGTTATTTGGCCACTGACACAGAACAAGAGAATAGTCCCAGTTTGACCACTTGTTCATAACCTCCTCTGCTTTGTGTGGTTTTGTATCAGATATTAGTTGCTGGTTAAAATACATCAGGGAGCTGCCATAGTCTTAGTTTATTTTTCAAAGGTGCTCCTAGTTTTTGTTTGTTTCTTGGTTTTATATTATTTTGTGATCAAATAACATGAAGCATGAAACTTCTAATTAGTACCAAACTAATGACATACTTATTGGATATAATGGGGAGGGGATGTCAAGTTTTAATCACCAAATAGCGTTCTCACTATATTGCTGTAATGAATCTGCCTCTCCTTTCCCATCAACCTTCTTTCCCCTCTTCTTTCCTGACTCCACCCCAGGAGTGACTAAGCTGAAACAGGTACAGGTTATTTACTCCTAAAATCTCCTAAATTTTTGCAGTTTGGATCAAGTGAGGATCTATTTAGACCAATGGGCATGGAGCACATTTGCCTATTGTACATTGAATATGAGATGGACTTTCAAAGAAATCACAGATTTAAAAAACATATATTTTTACCTAATTTCAGCCTTCATTTTGGTGTGCTAGGAAGAAATGCAGTGGTCTTATGGAGAAGCTAATGTCTTTTCAATCTCATCAACATATTTTTAGAACCAGACGTGTACATGTACTTAAGGCATTAGCAAGGACTATTTGGTAAAACTTTAGATACTATGTGGTTATACACAGAAGTATGTGAATTTTTCTAATATATTGCTCAGTATATTGAACTAGTTGATTTGACTTATACCTCATCCCTCTGGCTATGAATAAAAACCATTCTGGACCCTTTAACTGGTTATTCTGGTGCTTTTTGTTCATCTCCCCTCATCATCGCTACTCAGAAGTAGCACTCTCTAAGGAAGTGAGAGAAAAGGGACAATTTTTGAGTAATTATGAGTTTAGCAAAGAAGACAGTTACTAGATAACTATATGCCTTATGCTTGAGTCAAAACATTTGGTGAAAGTACAGTGAACAAACTATCAGAAAGTGAGGAGGACATAATATCAGAATATTATTGTTTTTGTCATCTGAGAATAAACTTTTTTATATTCAAATTATATTAAATTTTTATACTAAGTGCTGGTTTGTAGACACAACATAATGCTAAATGAGCGTTTACTGAATGCTGGCAGAAACATATCTTTCAGATAAAATACTGTTAAGATTATAGTAGAGTTTCTGTATAAGGAGTATTAAGGTAATCTGAATAGTTCTAGGATTAGTCATTGACTTTGAAATTTGAAAATTTGAAGATCTATGAGGAAAATACACAAAAAAAGAATTAGCTCAATTGCTAACCATGCAAGAGCTGCAAACAACTAGAATTTAGGTCCTTTGATAATCCTTCTGAAGGGCTTTCATCAAGTCTAAATTAGTACGTTCATTGTCTCTCCCATCCTGTTGCTATTTTGTCAGTGGGTCATGTTACAAGGAAAGCCATCATTGAGGTTACTCTGTGAGTGACCCTTGGAAAACCTACCATTTGGCAGATGCCTGCTGTCATTATTGAAAAATGATGAGATCAAAAAGATGACAAAATAGAATTTGTGGCAAAAAAGAAAATAGCTGAGGTTCTTTTTTTAAAGCATTAAACTACAGTTAATTTGGAAAATCCATATCACTTGGAGATGAGCCAAAAGCAGTCATGACTTTCAGTAAGTTTGATGTAAGCATAGGCCCCAGGTCCCAGTGTTGGCTGCCAGGTTGGTAGGAACCAGTTTGCCATAGCTTAATTTATTTATTGCCACAGCCATATTTTCTAAGTCATACATCCCAAGTCACAGCTCAGAAATAAACTCCCTTTTGTAACATTTCTGTTTCTGTTTGTCATTTCCCCTTCAACCTGTCAAATCTCATCAAACAGTTGGTATTGCATGGTTATCTTCATTTTTTCCTTAAACAAACTCCAGTTACATTAAAGAGTTTGTACATGGAGACTTTGGAAGAACCAAGCCAAACATTGGCTCTCTGATGGATGTGACTGCAGACATTCTTGAGCTGGACGTTGAGGTAAACCATTTTATTGTGGAAATGCCTGTTTGTACACTGAATTCAGCCAAGGTTATGCTTTTTTAGCATTAAGTCAAATAGTAGTATTCACTTTGACAGGTATTTGAAAATGGTCAAAATCTCACAGTAGCATTGTATCGCAGGGAGGGACTATCTTAAGATTTTTTTTTTAAAAAAACACAAGATCTCATTTATGATCCTTGCAAATATATAGCTAATTTACTAACTGTGCTTTACATATGACATGAGATCTAAACCCTTAAACCAAGCAAGGAAATGAAGTTGTAAGTGCCCTTCATATGTCCTTTGGACTCAATTTTATAAAGAATTTAAGGCAGCCTATTCAGAAACATATATTCAGGATAGGGATAGAAAAGGGGATAAGCCAATTGTTCATAAATAAAATCATTCTATAAGGGTTCTATATGGTACAAGAGAAATTCTCTGCTCTTATAGTCTGAATTGAAATCAGATTACATTCTTAAGTAATTAGAAGAATGGAATAAATGGATCTTTCACGCAATTCTCCATAAATATTTTTCTCATTTGAGCATCAATAGGTATTGTCACAAGTTGCACGCTTTAGTGAATATCCGATTAAGAACAGCTCCTCCCCGCCCCTCTCCCCACCCCTCCCACCCCCAAAAAAGAATTTTTGCACTTGGGAAGAATCTCAGTATAAATAAAAAGTGGGTATAATTGCCTAGTGTGAAAACAGCCATGGTAATCAAATGACCACTGGAACATTATTACCTTACCAGCACTTCTCTTGAGTGCTCTCAGATTAGATTTTATACACCTATTGCAGTACAACCAGTGATAGCACCTTCAAGGTTGCAGGGAGTCTTCTTAGTAAGACTATCAGATCTTCTGTTAAAAAAAATTCCCAAATGCATTCATCTTCTTTGACCTTAATTCTTAGGAAAGCTTAGGAGTGTCAAAGAACCAAAGGCCAGAGTTTCTCAGTCCCGACTGTCCATTGCAATCACCTGTAGAACTTTTAAAACCCTACACATATGCCTGCCTTCCCCTGCCCTCAGCACATACAAGAATTTGATCAGTAATGTTTGGTTTTCAGGGTTGAGAAACCACCCATTAATTTATATATGGGTGTTTGGTTTATGGCTATATTCCGAAATGAAACCAAAGTATTTCTTGGCATTTGTAAAAGATACACACACACACACACACACACGAAATACTTATTTGGGCTTTTCTAATAAAAATTTCCAAATCTGGTAGTGACTCATAAATTAATTTTAAAAATAATTTTTAGCAAATCATTTCAAGTTTTACACTTCACAACATGGATATGGCAGTTTTTTATTTTTATTTAAAAAAATTTTTTTGTTTTAACTTCTAAATTAGGCCCTCTAGGGTAATTTCATACTTCTAATGCTTGGGACATGATTATTTATGTGGAGACAAATAGTCTGCTACTGTAATTCCATTAGGACTTAAAGATCAAGGTTTTGTTCTAGAAGAGCAAAACCAGGATGAATAGAAATAGGTAAATTCAATTTTAAAAGAAACAAAAATTCTGCTTAAGTGATATGCAAAGATCTCTAATCCTTTTCTAGTTCCAGGTGATCTTTCATAACTGTTTATTTCACATTTAATTGCTAAGCTGCAAACAAGATTATAAGTATAAAGACTACTTGAGAGCTGTTAAATGCAAGATGGGAAAATGAAAATAGTCAGAAGACTAAAAGTGGCTGAGAGTTCTGAGGGAAATTGGTGTTGCCTCCTGCATTAATTTATTTGCTACTTTTCCCATAAATAACATTTTAAACATTTAAATACACTCTTCTCATACTGATCAAAAGGTACAATTAAAAATTGGCTGAGTAGCCAAATATTCAGTGCATTCAGGAACAGACCTCAGGCCCAAGAATCCCAGGTCCTAGAATGGATTTTAAATTGTGGTGTTCAATGGCTCTTTCCTTCCAATGCAGTTTCTTCTGTTGTATTATATTAAAACTACTAAATTTATACAGCATTACCAGCAAGTGCTTACTAGAACAATAATGTTTTAATGACTTGTTTTCCTCCTTCTAGTCTGTAGATGTTGATTGGCCCCCTGCTCTGGATGACTAGCTTTCAATTGGAAACAAAGAGTAGGGTTTTTCCGGCACAATGTGGACGTCCATTCAGCATACACTGTAAAACGACTGTTTTTACCCACCATAACAGTGTCTTGGAAACCACTTGGATCATGTTGATCTATATATTTTTTAATTTGTTGTAACATCTCAGGATCTATGTATGTGTATATTTTGTGCTGAATTGTTCTTAGGATGTCTTATGATTTTTCTTCTTCCTTCTCCAACCCCCAACAAGCCAAACTATGAATAATGAAACCATTCATTTAGAGAGGTACACAAACAGGATACATTCTCTGATACTCTTGAGAAGCTGTAATTTCTTTCAGCAAAATTTCCCTCCACAAGATAGATACCACTTTTAAAATAATGTTTAAAATTTTTTAAATGATCTTGACAAAAGTTACATCTAGATTTATGCAGCACAGTATCCTTGTAATATTCTAAGATACCAAATGCAAATCTGACAGCGTTACTGTTTTTCCCAGTAAGCTTCAACTAAGCTACTACCAATAGAAGTACTTTTTGGTATGATTTGTCACAAATCTTAATGACTCCAAGTTACTATTTTGACAATCTAAAATTGTCAGTACATTTGCTGGGGGAGAGAAAGTGAAACCTTAGGAATTGAGGTATACCATGGTAAGAAATTTTCATAAATCTTTTAAATAAGGAGACACAAGTGCCTTCAATGACTTCAATCCCAGGGATAAGATTTTGAAAAACTGACATTGCTAAACAAAGGGAAGCTGGTATTATTCCAGAGTGCTTCAATATATTATCCAATTTCAAACATCTTCATCAGGTAGATAGGGTATTATCATCTCCACTTTATAAATATGAAAACCAAAGAATAGAAGTTAACTGATTTATCTAAAATTGTTAGTTATTTCCATACCTAGGACTAGGATGGAAGTTTCTTGGTCTCTAGGGTCCTTTCTAATAAACTTAGTATTGAGTACCTGCTATATGAAGGAAGCACCCAAGAATGTCATTTTGATGCACATAACCATGAGAATTGACTTTTGGAATTTAGATAGCAAATCAAGCTTACCAAAAAATAGCCCAAGTAAATTTCATGTGAGCTCATATGATTACCATTTGTACTATGAAAAGGAAAAACATTAAATAAGCACAACCTAAAGAAAATGGATGGATCATTAAGAGAAAAGTTTCAGAAAGGAGTCTCATTAAAATTTCAGATTTAAGTGCAATTTCCATCACCCTGATTCAACTTTCTGAGCTTATTTTGGAACACATGTAACTTGGATAGTATTGGGTTACTCAGTTTCCCATCTCTGCATTAAACATGCTTCAGAGATACTAAGTTGTATCATTCACCTTAGGAATAACAAAATTGGTTTAACTGACATGAAGAAATTTCATATGTGAATAATAGCAAATAACTTTTTCACTATTTTCAAGTCCAGAAAATGAGAAAGGAATAATAGAAATAAATCTCTGATTAAAAAGGTAAAAACATTTGTGTGAATGTTTCTCAGTTTCTGAGGAAATTCTCCTACAAGAGGTTTGAATAATTTGGAAAAATAGTCTTTTGCTTGTTTCTTTTTGGCTCAGCTTTGATTTTAGTGGATCTGCAAATGGAAGAATTAAGAATCTCCTTAGCAGACTTAAATTAGAAGACTTGTTTCTTAAATTTCTATTGCTGGGATTATATAAAATTTCAAAAGTAAACATTAGCTGTAAATACTTACTCCAAATATTCATATGAGACAGGTTGTTAAAATTAGGTCTTTGCTTAAGCAGAACTGAAAACATTGTGATGAGAGTACTATATAGTTTAACTTTTGCCTATATAAAAATATTTATAGTTTTGTGATCTCCTATAGCTCTGTTTAAATGTAAATAGTCTGTGGCTTAGTTTAGGAAAAACACTGAATACCTGGAAAAGTTAAAAAAAAAATTGGTAAAATGAAAAAATTTGCCAAGTAAGATAACTGGTTTCCTTTACAAGTTATGTGACATCAATTTAGAAGTTCAATTTCTATTTCCAAAGAGAAAAGCATCTTACTTAGATAAATCCTTTCTTTGGGGGCTTTATTCTTTGATTTTTAAGTCCATAGAAGAGAATGAACTTTGGTGTAAGCTTTCCTGAGTTGGTTTTTTAAAATGGTACCCTTTATTATTATAGAGAACACATATTTTATATTTTTCAATTTAATTTTTTCATTTTGAAATAATTTCAAACTTGCAAGAAAAATGCAAAGAATGTTTTTCCCTGAAATGTATCATCCCAAATACATAAGTGTGTAATTCCTACAAACAAGGACAAATTCTGACAAAAAAGGACATTCTTCTACTTCATCACAATGTAACTATCAAAATCAGGAAATTAACACTAATATTACTATTATGAATCCACAGACCCTGCTCCAGTTTCACCAGTTGTCCCAACAATGTCCTTCATAGTCAAGGGATGATACTTTGTATTTAATTATATCTCTTTAATCTTCACCAATCTGAAACAGTGTGTCTTTCCTTGACTTTCATTATTTTAATGTTTTTGAGGATTTCAGGCCAGTTGTTTTGTACACTGTTCCTCATTTGGGCTTGCCTGATGTTTCCTTATAATTAAGTTCAGTTTGTACCTTTCTAGCAAGAATACCACAGAAGGGAGAGTATCTTCTTGCATCTTCTCAGATGTCACACGAGTTTGATTGCTGCAGTGACTGATGATTAGGTTTTGATCATTAAATGAAGGTATGTGTGCCAAGCTCCTCCACTTTTATAGTTATTTTTTCCCTTTAATAAGTATCTTGTAGGGAGACCATCAAACTTTCATTCACTAGTTTTAGCATTTATTAAAGATTTTCACCTCAATCAATCACCATGATTGTCAAATGATTTTGTAATTCTACCATTCCCTTTACATTTACTGGTTGGCATTACACTGAAAGGTAGAGCTTTCCCTTGTGGATTTATGGCTTCCTACTTTATTTGATGATTTATAATTTGTTACTAACATTTATTTTGCTTTCTAAGTGTTCACTTGACCAGTGGGTGCCCCTTCAAGCTGGCTCCTTTGTCCTTTTGCCATATCCCCATCATTCTTGGAGCATGTTCTTACTTTCTGATACAAAGACATTTCAGGCTTGTCTTGTATTTCACCTGCACCAGCCCTGGAATGGGCTATTTCTCTAAGAACTGGTTCCTTTTCATGGAAAATGATAGAAAAAAGATCTGGGCACCGGGTGTGCTCACTGCTGTTGTGGCATCGCTGCTCCCAAGCCCTCGCATGGCATGCACACATGCGCACACACCTACATATTTATCCTTTTCAGGATGAGTTTATGCCCGCACTTCCAGTTCCAGCCTTCTGGTTTTCTCCTTTCCATACTTATAATTCCTTCCTGACAGTGGGAAATCTGGCTCCCATTAGCCTTAATATTTTACTTAATAAATCATTCTCCCTTATAAATAACCAGTCTCCTACTGCTGCATCCTTATTCCAGATCACTGAGACTCCCCTCCCTACTACCCTCAAATGTTCCCAGGCTCCACAGTGTAATCCCACACGGGGCCACCACCTTTGCCCCCTGTGGCAATACATACCTGTACCTTGCTCAGAATAAGCAAATGACTTTTGTGCTGAAATTGTTCAAGAAGGGAGAGAGGCAGGAAATAGGAAGGCAAAAAATGAAAATCTTTTTAAAAGGCATTTCCGTAATCTACAAAAATTATCATTTTAAAAGGACAGTAACACATGCAAGTATATATTCCATAAAAATGTCTAATGTTTCCAAGCAACAAAAACTGCTTTTCTCTGTAAGAAGGATGCTATAAATATAAGAAAAATCTTGATATTTTTAAAGTCAAATAGCAACAAAATTTTTTAAGGGTTTTAGAATTTTTTCCATTTATTATATTATCAAGAAAAAAATCACTATACAAGATATTACAAAGGTAATAAAATATTCTGTACAAAAGACATTTTGACATTCTAAAAATGGTTTCATCTTTTAAGTATCAAACTTAACATTAAATAATAGAACACTGACTAGGGAACACTGAGAACTTTTAAAAATGCTTTTCAGTGCTTCAAAATTCATCTCAGTCATTAAGAAGCATATACAAATACTCAGAACAGTTAAAAAAAATAAAACAGTGCCTTTCTACAGGGATCTGGATTCATCACAGTCAACAGTATTTTTAAGTACATTCTTTTAAAATGGAAGTCATCTCGAAAAGGGTTCATCTGCTCTCAACCATGCATTTAAGAATGCCCATTACCCCAAAACTGTGTTTTCCTTTCCATCTCAAAGCTATCTGAGCTGTTCACCAGTGACCAATATTTTTAGCTAATTATCCAATAAAATCAAGTGTGTTACCAACAAAATCTCCTGAAACTGAATTCCACAAATGGATCCCCAAACACTCCAACTTATTTTTCACTACATTTTATGCAAAGCTGTAATGTTTTGATTAAAGTTTAAGAAGAAAAATAGGCAAGATGAATGTCTGATATCTTAACAAGAGTTTCTATTTTATCTGCTGATATTCCTGAAAACTTGATTTACTGAAGCACCAACATTTTGTGCTAATTACTGTGTATGACTGTTCACACATAGGTGTTTAATGAATTTTTGGTGATTCTTTAAATTTTTGAGTCCAATTGTAAACTGAAATTGTAGAAATAAGAGATGGAAGAATAAAGACGATGATCAATGCTACTCCCTTTAAACAGATAATTACTAACAGGTATTTTTTTCTAATAAAGCCGCAGACGTTTAGAATAGCAAAAACATTTAGAAGAAATAATTGTTTAAAAATTGTATCTGTGTAGTGAAAGTAGTGGAGACATGATTACTTTTGAGATTTGACTTTACTGACTGATAAGTTTGTACTTTAAACTCTGCTAAGATGTATTAGTTAAAATATTAATTTGACAAAGTCTTACATAAACAAAGGCATAAAACTGGATACAGACAACTCATACATTTATCTCTGATTTGCTACCCACTCCTGGATATGTTAAATGTTAAATAGCGTGAAATTTTCTATTATATGTGATGCAAAAAACACCCTAATTTTTCCCCTCTCATACTCAATCTCCAGAAACAAAACAGATCATAAATCTTTCAGTGGCCGCTCCATTAGCTATGATACTTTTTTTTTTTTTTTAAACATTGTGTGTGTGTGTGTTTTCATTTGGAGAGAGCTTTATTTTTTTAATTAATTAATTTACTTTTTGCTGCACTGGGTCCTAGTTGCTTCGCACAGACTTTCTCTAGTGGTGGTGGGTTCTCTTGTTGAGGAGCACAGGCTCTAGGCATGCAGGCTTCAGTAGTCGTGGCAGATTGGCTCAGTAGTTATGGCACATGGGCTTAGTTTGCTCCATGGCATGTGGGATCTTCCCGAACCAGGGACTGAACCCGTGTCCCCTGTATTTGCAGGCAAATTCTTAACCACTGTGCCACCTGGGAAACCCTGAGACCTCTTTTTAGAAAGATAGTCATGATACTCCCAATTCATAGTCAATTTTGGCAAAGAAATTAAGAGTCACAGAATTTCAGAACTGGAAGTTATTAATTGACCTTATCTTCACTATACAATAGGAAATGTCCTGGAAAGAATATGGCCAAATGGAAGTCCCCCAGATCTGGGCAATAGCTAGCCACTCTAAAGAGAAAGTCATCCCAGGGGTCTTACCACAGAATCTAATCCATAGTGATTTGTCACTCTGCGAGTGTTTGGATTAGAGATTAGCAGGGCCACAGGATATATGCATATGTTGGTTTACTAACAATATTTGATTTGCACTATACAATTTACAGTGTTATGCATTATTTTATTTAATACAACACACCTTGTGAGGTAAGTAGGCTGGGAATTATCTCCATTTTATATCTTAAGAGACAGGCCCATAGAAAGTGTGATCTGCTAAATATTACATAACTTCTAAGTGGCAGAGCTGAAGATTCAAACCAGATGTTCTGACTAAAAATTGCTTACTCATTCCATTTCTCCATTCTATTTAACAGCACATAGTAATTTTTTAAATCCCTCAATAAATCAATTTATGATATAAGAAATTATTTGGTGCTACTAGGCAGCCTAGACCACCAATTCTAAGTCTTTCTTAACAAGGACAGTGTAATTAGTTTTTCTGAAGCATTAGGTTAGAAATTGACAACCACCTGTTTTTGTTCACTAAGGTTTTAAGTAGGGAAGCCCAGTTACCAATGTAAAAGGCCATGAAGATAGTAGGTTCTGATGACAGAAATCAGAATAGTGGTTTTGAGGAGTAGAGAGATTGGAAAGGGGCATGAAGGAAACTTCTGGGGAGATGGAAATGATTATTTACATATGTAAAAATTCATCAACCTGTAAATTTAAAATCAGTCCACTTGTACTTTACTGTATGTTACCTCGCAAAAGAAAAAGACTGACATCTTTGAGAGCAAGACTTTTGTCTCATTCACCTCTTTGTGATTTCTAGCCCCTAACATGGTGCTTTGCTACATTCAAAAATGTGATTGATTACATGAATATTGGAGTTTCTGTGCAAGGGTAAGGTGCTGAGAAAATGCACCACAGGAGAACTGAGATTAAATCTGCCACACAGAGTAGAGAGAGAAGCAGTAAGTTCAGAGATATGAAACAGTCCTAATAACTGTGAAATTTCTACCTAATACGGTTGACACTGCAGGAGGCAGAGGGTAAAGCATTTCACAAGCTTGGTAATCTTGGCATCACTGGTTTTTCTTCCAGGTTAAATACCTTTCCCTTTAAAAACCATATCCTTGTCCACATTTTTTATAATCACACCTATGTCATTTTCACCCTTCCCTCTCTATTATACTACCATTTATTCAGCACCAACTATGCCAGGGATTGTGCTAAGTGATGGAATCCCAAAGATAAATGAGATAAACTTTATATAACTGTATAATTCACTGAGAGGAGTTCTGCAATAGGAGTATGTACAAAGCTGTACCTCAGCTAGGGAGGAAGGATCACGCTTCACAGAGGAGAAGCCCGGTCTTAAAGGCTATTTGCTATGGTTGTAAAGAGCAGAGGCAGAGTAAACAACATGTTAAAGGCATGGAGGCCTAGTGGCCTCAGAAAGTTTTTTTCCCAAGGAATGCTACCTATGTAGTACAGTATATGGACGAACAGGGTGTTATTTTTAACTGGAGCAACATGGAAAAGATTCTTGTGAGGGAAAAAGAATGAAGGCCTAAACTAAGAAAGCGGCAGGAATGAAGAAGGGACAAATGCAAGAGATTTTTAGCAGGCAGACCCAAAAGGACTTGATAACTCTTTGAGCGTGAGGACGAAAAAGAATAAAATGTGATTTTGAGGTTCCTATTAAATATCTTGGGTGGCAGGGTAAACTGGTAATGCCATTAATGAAAGTTGAGAATGCAACAGGAGCAGCCAGTTGATAAAGATATTCAGGTATCGTGAGAGAAAGCTAAAGCTTTCTCCTGAGCAGTAATGAGGTCACCCAGGGGGGAAAATAGCACCATCTGAGCGCTGGGGTTGAGACTCTGGAAAGAAAGTCAACCTCAGGAGTATCCAAGGAGGGAATGGTCAAGAGGATAGGTTATGGATAGGTCAAGCAGAGTGAAGACTGATAAAAAGACACTACATTTGACAAGAGAGGGTGTCGTTGGTCACTTTTCCCTAGAATATCATAGGAAAATAGCAGGAGATCAAAAAGAAAGACTGATAGGCTAAAGAATGACTGGGGGAGTGAGGAAATGGAGGCTGAAAGCATTTCATAAGTCTGGATGTGAAGGGAAGGAGCATGACAGTGGTAGGAAAGGTGTTGATCCTTTCTCTTTTAGGCTACCATGTTTATATAAGAAAGGCACTAAATGGTGATATGAGGATACAGAAACAGGATGGGAGAGAAAGGAATAGGGATCCAGTATACAAGCAGAGCTTAGAAAGCAAGAGGTCATGCTTTCCTCAAAACCAAAAGTGGGGTGATATTAGAACAGATGAAAGTATAAATACATTTAGAGAATAAGAAGCAGGTTGCCAATTTTTTAAAATTATAAAATAAAATCTATGATCAGTAAATAGCACCTGAAAAATGCATTGGAAATGCTCTGAACACAAATTTAGCAGGACCTTAATTCAACTTACACAGAAAAAAACCTACAGGTCAGTTGTTTAATTTAAAAATATCCATTTAGATATCCTAACAGTGTTTAAGCTGGTAAGTGCTAGTTAATACAAAATTATAGGATTCTGTATTAAAAAAAAAAAAGTTCACCATCTATAAGCCACTATCTGGAGATATCCCGGGTTCATATTTTGAACAGGAAAGAAATTATGGCTTCAGGTTTTATCTCCCTGGTACGTTCTACTAAACTATGTTATATGCTTACGATTTTTTTATGCTTATGATTTTTAAAGTTATACAACAGTATTTCATTTTGAAATCACAATTTCTGAGAAATATTAATGATAGTTAGGTGTCTTTAATCTTTTTCTTTCCAAACTATCCTGATCCCAAGTCTTATCTTGCTCTCATTTCCAGTATCATTCAACTCAGAATTTTAATTTTTATGACACTCACACATTCCCCATGTTGATGAAATTGACTAGTTTTACTCACTCCAGTAAACTTATGGTTTGATTGGATACTATATAAGTGAAAAGACATATTGTTTCTAGCTAGGAATATGTTCGACATTTATGGTAGGTTCTAGTTGTAAAATAAAGTAGGTCTTTAGTAAGCTACTTAGCATCATGACAATTCTATCACAATTAAGATTATTGTGCAAAGTCTACAATCATTTTGCCACTGGGATTACTTTGCTTTCAGACAATTTGGGTCGTCATTATTAATCATCAACCTGAATGTACATGATTCTGATATAATAAACTAAATGTCACATGAAGCAAAACTCTTAAAATCATAAAACCCAATAATTAAAGCTATTCTTTCTTTCAAAAACTGAAGTTCTATTAGTAGTACTGTGAATGTTCAATAAATATTTACTAAGTGCTTAATATGAAGCAGACGCTGTGCTACAAATATGGGATTCAACAAAAACACAAAAGTTTGCCCTTATGGAGCTTATATTCCAGTATAGGAAAACAAATATAAACCAACACTTGGTAAAATCAGATCTGAATGAGAAGGGGAAAATGGTAGTGGATGTGAGCAGGAGAGGGAATGTGGGCCTGCTCATTTTAAGGACTTTGGTCTTTAAGTGAGATGGGGAGCCACTGGATGGTTTTGAGCAAGTAAATATGATTTGATTTGTTTTAAAATTAATCACTGTGGCTACTTTAGGGAGAACAGACTGCAGGAGCTCAAAGATGTAAAGAGTTTTTGGAGGCTATAATTCAACCTATGCAAGAGATGATGGTGGTCTGGAACAGGATATTAACTGCAGAGGTTAAAAGAGGTTCAGCTTTGGATATATTTTGAAGGCAGGGCCTATCAGATTTGCTGATGGATTGGATATGGGAGGTGAAAGAAAAGAAGCAAAGATGACTCCATTGTTTTGGACCTGAGCAACTAGAAACATGGCATTGCCATTTATTGAGTTGAAGAAGACTGAAGGATAAGCACGTTTGGAAGGGAAGATCCAGAACTCAGCTCTCAATATGCTGAGTTTGAGCTTTAATTAGATTTCTATGTAGACATGTCAAATAAGCAGTTTTACATACACACATAAGCTCTAAGTCTGGAGTTCAGGGAGTGAGTCTAAGCTAGGGGTAAAATCTGGAGTTGACAGCATGAAATTGGATGAGATCACAGTGAGTTTGGACACACAAAGGAGAAAGGTCCCAGGAAACTGCTTCCTCTTAAAAACATGGATATAAAGCTAAAATCATGAGCAATTTTAGTGGTATGGATCTAAATAGTACAAAATATAGAGAACTCCCATACCCTGAAAGCTTACTTTAACTCCTTCTGTCCAACTTAGCATTTTAAAGAAATCTTGATTTACACGGAAACCTAAGAAACTCCAAAAAGCCTCAGAAAACCCCTTAGGGGTCACCTTGGCCCATGGGCCTCAAAAATAATAAGGTATTAATTTTTCCAATGACATAGCCATTACAGGTTTTACCTTAAACTTGCTTAAAAGCAAATATCAGTTAATTCATTTAACTAAGAATGCACTAATACATTATAAAAGAAATATAAAAAAGCATATAAATTTCTATTTTGGAATTTTCCTTTTACGACTGTTTCCAACTTTGTTTTCTACATACCCAAAGTTGGTTGTGTTTTTAATGGAAAAATTGATTTTATTCAATATTAACATGTCATCATACATTGGTTTACATAAATTTTCTTTGTATGTAGGATTCCACAATGCATCATAGCTAGGAGTTCAGTCTATATGGAGTCATCTACTTTTGAAGCAGAAGTCTCCTGTAAATGCTGGACTTTTTCTAACTCTTCCTGAGGTTGGGAAATGAGTTCATCCTTCTCTTTTAGCTGCAGCTTCAAGCACTGAGCATTCATCTTTTATATCCCAACAAATTCTCTGTCAGAAAAACAAGAAGCTCCCAAGCCAAGATTACCTGGAAGAGGAATCTCCTACATACCTAAAGTTAAAATTTACAGTTGACCCTTGAACAACACAGGGGTTGGGGTGCTGACGCTCTGTGCAGTGAAAAATCTGTGTTTAACACTGTACAGTTGGTCCTCTGTCTCCATGGTTCTCATCCATGAATTAAACCAACCTCAAATCGTGTTGTACTGCACTACATATTTAGTGAAGAAAATCTGTGTAAAAGTGGACCCGCCCACACAGTTCAAACCGGTGTTGTTCAAGGGTCCACGATATACTGTGGTATATTCTCAGTCAGAGAAATATATAATGTTGCATTTATAAATGTAACATCAAGATGGGTTACCTTTAAAGGGATTTAATTCTCGAATTACCAATTTATATCTTACAAGTTAACTTGAAAAAATTCAAGTGCAAATGAGTCACTCAATTGTTCATTCTGCATAGCGCCAATACCTGAATACTGACTATTTTGAACAAAACTATGACTGTTTGGATTAGTACCATTTGATGGTCCTGACTCATTTATCATACTGTTATCTGCACAATTAAAGTCAGATCCCTCAAATGCCTCTGATTGTGAAACAAAACCACTAGTACTAGAACTGGCGACTGCAGACATACTGGAAGAGGACATCTGATGGAGCTGTCTGAAGTCTCTTGGGTCTAACACTGAATTACAGGAAGGATTTTCAAGATTCATACTCACAAGTCTCGGATTATCAGTCTCCCTCATGCTGTCATTATTGGGCGTTACCATGTTCACACGGCAATTAGGCAGCATGCTGGCATCAGAAATACCATATAAGTTAGCTGTTGACACGGATGATGCTTCCATTCTGCCTATGTCATTAGTATTGTTATAAATGCAAGCATTAGATGCATTCAAATCATTCACAACAGGACTTTCCAGGAATGGTGGGATAACTTGTGAGTTAGAGGGAAGTGTCCCTGTTGAAAAACTACTCAGTGAATTTGTATTGATTGAGCGTGAGATGGGATGGGCCACTGATGACCAGCTTGAAGAAGGCTGAGGTACCATGGAGGGTATGGCTGAAGCATGATGTGGCAATGCACTTGAGATGGATGCAGATGCGGAATAGTAGGATTCCGCTTGACTTGAAACTGGCCTGGATGTTTCTGTCAAAACCGCACCATGAGAAAACAAGTTTGGTTCTGTGGAGGAGGAAATGTATTTTTACAAAACTGAAATGAACAAAATTATAAACAGCATTACTTTTAAATTAAAATCACATAAACACTAATAAAAAAAACTTTTAAGGAAGCCGATGTAACACTCCAAATAAAAATGTTAAATAGCACTAAAATTATTACATGAGTCCAAAATTGAATTCTTTCATATCAATTGTTTTACAAATACCCATAAAATAATTTTGGTAAGGTATTTTGACACAGAAAATTTCATTCCAGTTGAATGTGGAAATCTAGCTTCTGAGGTATTTTTGAAATGTGAGATAAATATCAGAATGTCAGTTAATGGGCCTCTAAATATTCAAAATCATTTCATATTCTACTCTTTTTGCAGAAAATGGAGGGATGGGGGAAACATTCATTAGGGATGACTGAAAAAATCTACATAAATTCTAAGCTATATTAAGATATAACTCACTCTAAGGTACTACAAAATTCCCAGTCAGATAAAAATGGAGTCTGTATTAATTTACATGTTATATGACTGCTGTACATATTAAACCAAGAAAAAGCACCAATTTAAGAATGTAAAAAGAAAAAAAACACTTCTAATTAACCCTGGTCAAATGATCTAAACCAGAAATTGGCAACTTTTTTCCCCATAAAGGGCCAGATAGTAAGTATTTTAGGCTTTGTAGGTCATTAAAGCTTCTACTGGTACTACTCAACTCTGCTGCTATAGTACAAGAAAAGCAGCATAGGCAATATGCAATCAAATGAGCTGTGTTCCAGTAAAACTTAGAAAGAAAGAAAGAAAGGCAACTCACCAGATCTAAACCATTTCTTCTATGACACACTATAATTAGTAAAATTACCACCATATGAATGAAATGTAATTTCTCAAACAATAAATCCCCAAAACATAATCATAGTTGCCAACAGGACTTTTGGAAGCTGAGATCAATTCATTCGATATTCATAGCCATGAAAAAATATGTAGGAAGTGGAATAAATCAAAGAGGCAGTTTTCACTCCTAAGAATGGAATTCCAATATACTGTGCAGAGCACTGGTCTCTGTGATCACAAGGAATACTCTATAGGGAATAAAATACCTTTTTTGATGTATCTTCCTTCTGCAGTTGATCCTAGCAGACTAGGTCTAGGTCTTTCAGGAAAATTAGGTCCTGTGATAAATTTTTTCCATTATTAAATGTAATTTGAAAAACAACAGTATATCAGATAAAATTTGAAAAACTGAATAAAGCAAAACAAAAAAAAACAAATTTACTTAA
Source organism: Hippopotamus amphibius kiboko (assembly GCF_030028045.1). NCBI lineage: Eukaryota > Metazoa > Chordata > Mammalia > Artiodactyla > Hippopotamidae > Hippopotamus > Hippopotamus amphibius. The sequence continues at coordinate 98,002,131 of NC_080192.1, forward strand.
ATACAAATCAATCTAAAATATTCTTACCACAATCCTGCCATAGTTTGTGGAAAAGTAGATTTGTTTTTTGTTTCTTTGCTTTATTGCCATATGTATCTGGTTAGAAAGAGACCGAGAAAACGTGTGAGTCATCATGGGATTATGCTTCCTCTCCTTTACTAAATATATAGATGTTTTATTCCTATATAGAAAATGCTTCAAATAAATGTACATAATATGGATTTGTAAGTGTCACAAAGTACATCCCCAGTCAGTAATAAAGGATATTTTTCTCTTAGTAAATAATAGTTTATAATATTCATCTTGTTTTCTTATAATACCTACAAGTCACCAATGTCAATTAATGCACTAAGGGCAGATAAGGACCAAAATGGAGACTACTTTCTGAGTGGCACGTTTGCCATCTATCAAGAGGGCACAATAGGACCAAAACAGAGTCTCAAATATAAAACAAATTTTGATAAACAGTATATATACTTTCATAATATTCCAGATACCTTTCCTAAGAAAGAAATTCAAAAAGCACAAAGATCAGTCAGAAATCAACCAAAACCTTTCAGGAAAAGAAACGTAAATTATGAATAAACATAACTATTCAAATGTATCTTACAAGAAAATGCTTCTAGCAGGACTAACTTTAAGAAATACATACAACACTACCATAAAAAAGTCATACCTTTTTCATCTGGAAGATATCTAAAATCCATAGATTCACTAACTTCCTGGTCAGAAGGTCTCCGCAACTGCATTTTTACTGTTACTGGTTCTGTTATAGCTTTGCAATATGGTGGAGTCTTGAAAACAATGGCTACTTGACGGTGTACATCAGCTTGTGAAAAGATACCTTTTGCTTCCCAATCATTCAACACAAACCGAACTTCTATGTCATCTAGTGAATATGAAAGCAAGTAACAAGTGGGAAAACAAAGTAAAATGTATGATCTATCAATCTAAAATATATTCTGAATTCAATGAAATAAACAAAAACAAAAACAAAAAAATACCTTTCTGACGGAAGATGCCTTAGAGGACTGGGATGGGGAGGGTGGGGGGGACTCGAGGGAGGGTGGGGGGGGAGTTGAGGGAGGGATGGAATACAGGGATATGTGTATAAAAACAGATGATTGAACTTGGTGTATCCCCCAAAAAATAATGATAAATAAAATTAAAAAAAAAATACCTTTCTGAACTTTGTCACAGAGTAGAAATATTTCATCTCCTCCTCTGACACTTCCACAGTTCTTGTTTACACGACAAATCCTTAATTCTGCAGTATTAGGAGCACCTAAATATAAAGGATTTTTTTAATGGGGTGATACCTTAGTAATATGTTTTATTCCTTTTTGAATGAGAATTTTAGGAAAACAACTTACATGACAGATAAAAGCTTTAGTGTATAAATAAATTAAGGACACAATACCTTAATTATCCACATCTGTGCCTTTCCTTTCTTAAGGGAATTGCCCTGGTTTAGAGCCTTCTTACTTCATTTCTAGGCAATTATATGTTCTTAATTAAATCTCCTTGCTTCTAAATTCTGATTCTTCCTATCCATCCTATACACTGTCATAAGATTTATCTTTTTAAATCATGACCATAACCCTATGGCAATGCAGTTCTCATGCTTCCTATTATCTGGTCAACATTATTCCAATAATTCCCTGGCATTCAAAACTCTCCATGATGAGGATACTCTGATTTACCTTTATAGCTCTATGTAACCCACTATCCTTCTACATGCAAAATTGGTATAGTCATACACCACTGATGGGTGCATATATAAGAGTATATACATACACACAAATATTTGAGGGCAATTTCATAATCTTTCAAAACTATAAATATCCATATCCTTTGATCTTTCACTTGCCAACATTTCTACTTCAACAAATTTAAGCTAGAGACATTTGCACAAGATATGCACATACAGGATATTTATTGCAGTACAATTTGCTAAAGCAAAAAGAAAAAAATTGAGAGGGAAACAAACCAAATGTCTTATAATAGGGTAATAGTAAAATTATGATACAGCCATATAAGGAAATATGCAGCTACTGAAAAGAATAAGGTACCTGAAAGGAAAGAGGGTCAAGATATATTGTTAAGAGAAAAAAAAAAAGTTAAAAAAAATCAGTGACGATTTTTCGAAAAGTTGCCAAAAATATATTGTGTGAATGATGATGATGATGATGAGATGAGGTATGTATACACATGAAGAAGCAACTGGAGAAATATCTTTGGAGGATGAGATATATAGGAGGTTTACCCTCCTTGTTGTCTAATACAGACAGATAACATCTCCGTACTGTTTGAATTGTCCCTATAATGAACATACTCTTTTTCTAATTACCAAAATACTTAAAAAAACATTTTAAAAAAGTTAAGTCTATAAATAGAAGAAAATAAATTACTTACGATTGTCATAAATTGGGTTAGAGACCACAGGAGGTAGAGCAGTTGTCAAATTACCATGTTCGTCAGGGAGGAAAACTTGAAAACATAATCTCACCACATTGAGGTCGCAATCTTCAATATCAAGCAGCTGTTGTTCAGGAACTGAATAGTATAAATTTATTTTAAGAATACAGAATAGTCACAAAGAACTAAAATCCTGCTAAGTCCTCCTCCCTGCCCAATACAGCTAATAACCTTTAGTAGCATCCAAATCTGTACTAACAAAAACAGAATGGTAGGTACACAATCTCAAAACTGCCTTTTATCCTTTTCATTATATAGTCACTATCCAACATAATTCATTGTTATGACCATGGTCAGGAAGTAACTACCCCAGTCGTCTGGAATTTACAGCAGAATCCAAAACTGACATAAATCAAATTTTTACAAAAATGGTTGCAGGTTATACACAACAGAGAACAGGCATTCATTCATTCATTCATTCATTCAACAAACATGTATTTAGTCCAGTCATGTATTAAGGACTCTGTAAATTATTTCCAAAATCTGTAGAAGAATTACTCCATTTTACAGATGAGGAACTGATTTTAAAGAAATGAAATTACTTGTCCAACATTTCACAGCTAAGAAGTGGCAGAGAAGAATTCAAACTCAGGCTATTGAATCCAGAGCCTATACTCTTAAAAACTGAACTCTATTAGAAAATTTTACATATGTTTTGCATAAAAATGACATGACATACACAGGAATATCTACTAAAACTTGTATCAATATTTTAGGGATTAAATACCAAGAGTATACTAGATGTGGTAAGTCAGCTATTTTCCATAAGAAATTTTATGTGCAAACTAGGTTTGCTTAAAAAAACAAAGAAAAAACCTACAGTGGGAAAATTTTCTGAAAAAAAATTTTTTTTAACATTCTTTATGACAGAATATAATATAATGACAGTTTGTTAAACTGCTATTTAAAAGAAATCCAGTTCGAAAGGAAAATATTACTGGCTTTTCAAAGAATACTATAAGGTGTAGCAATCAACCATAACTAACACAGCCAATATTTTTAAAAAGCACGAAATACACATATTAAATTACATGAAAATTATTATTTTTCAGAAAGTGTTGAAATATGAAATACTAAATTTGAAAATAGTTAAAACCTAAATTCTTTAGTCTTACAGTTAGAAATAACTAATAAAAAATGGCAATGTACTTTTGACTGTTTTTATTTAAACTATACACAGTAGCTATTACATTAAAAATTATTCCATTATCAGCATCCTTAAGCCTAGCATTTCAAAGAGCCTACAAAAACATATTTGTACAACTAAAAAGGTCAAATGTTATGATACAAACACCTTTGCCACAGCAGCACACTCTACTGGCACAATTAGGTAGGCAATGAGAGATCTACCTCTTCAAAATCATTTTTTACAACACTATAGAGTTCACGACATTGTTTCTTAATTCCAAAGATGAGTAATCAATATACATGAAAATAAATTAGTAGTTAAGTGCTCTGACAAGTTTAAAAACAAACCTATGTGAATGGATAAACTAATTGTGACAGCTATACAATAAAAAAGAACTATGGATATATACACAAACATATATGTATCTTGAAAATATTATGTGAGCAAAAGGAACCAGATATAAGATATACCACATGCTTCCATTTATATGAAAATTCTGGAAAAGATTAATTGATGGCAACAGAAAGCAAATTAATAGCTGACTGGAGCCAGAGAGAGGAGAGGGAATTGACTGGGAAGTGGACAAGGAAATTTTGTAGTAATAGTGGTGGTAGTAGAAATATTCCTTATCTTGCTTGTGGTGGTGTTACATATATTGGGGTGGATCCTACTGTATATAAATGAGACCTCAAGAAAAGTTTATTTAAAATCTTTTAAAATAGCACATAAAAGAAAAATAAACTGGTTAATAAACCAGGAATGGAAATGAACATATATTTATTATAAATCACAATATCACAGAAACCCAGAGAGGTAAGTTCAAAACAAGAGGCCTCTTTTTTTTCTCAGATATAGCTTGCCAATTTTGTAAGAGGTAGCTAAGAGGAGGAGAAATTGAGATGAACTCTCAATAGACTATAGGCAAAAAAAAAGAGTTTTCATGGCCTGCCAAGGATGGAGAATCTGATAAATGCCCAGTGCTCTGGTTGGGGCTCTGGAGGAGCTATACCCTAGGAGTAAGGGTGAACTGGATGGAAAGATACCAGACCTCATAGGGATAAAAGCCCAGCTTCAAATAATCTAAATCATTCACTAATTTTAGATGATCTGGGACTGCTAGTGTGACTAGCCACCTACCACAAGAGTGTTGTCTTCTGAAGGAAGATAACACCCTAGACCTAAACAACTTTTCACATAGGATGACTGGTATTCTATTTTAAATAAGCAGGCACAAGAAAAGACAAAGTAATTTTTTTTTTTAAAGAAAAGAAAAACAACAAACTATAGAAACAGACCACAAAGATTCCAAACAATGAAGTTTTCAGACACAATTTAAAATAACTACTTAATATATTTAAGTATATAATATATTTAAGGAGTTAAAGACAATACTGAGTTTAGTAGAGTACTTGAAACTATTAGAAAAGGAACCAAACAAAAAATTCTAGAACTGAAAAATACAACCTGAAAAGTTAAACATCATCAAATTTATCAACTGTTTTATAGAAAACACTTTGTGTCTTGTCTTTCTGTATAAGCCAAGGACCAAAATCTACTTACCAATATTTTATACTAAGAGTTTTTAAAGTGCTGATTTAAAGTCTTTAACCTATTTGAAAGCTGATTTTTATATATGGCGAGAGGTAGGGAATCCAACTTAACCATTTTTTTCCAGCTTCACTTATCAAATATTTCCTCTCTTTCTTTTTTAAATAAATGTGTTTGTTTATTTATTTATTGGCTGCATTAAGTCTTCATTGCTGCACATAGGCTTTCTGTAGCTGTGGCGAGTGAGGGCCACTCTTCAATGTGGTGCATGGGCTTCTCATTGCGGTGGCTTCTCTTGTTGTGGAGCATGGGCTCTAGGCACTCAGGCTTCAGTAGTTGTGGCACACAGGCTCAATAGTTGTGGCTCACGGGCTTAGTTGCTCCATGGCATGTGGGATCTTCCTGAGGTAGGGATCGAATCCGTGTCTCCTGCATTGGCAGGTGGATTCTTAACCACTGCGCCACCTAGGAAGTCCCCCTCCCTTTCTCTTGATCTGACATGCTACCACTGTCATTTACTAAAGTTTCATATATTCTTAAGTCTGTTTCTGGACTCTCAATTTTACTCCACTGGTCAATCTGTCTATTGTTACCCCAATACTACTTAATTAGTACTACTTCATAATAAACCCTAATATTTGATGTCAGTTTCTCATCACCGTTCCTCTTCTATAAATTATCCTCCTTTTCCTGTTCAGAATCATCTTATCATATTCAGTGAAAAATCTTGTTGGGAGATTGTCTGGAATTTCACTGTACCTGTATATCAATTTGGGAAAAAATGCTATCTTTATAATACTGACATTAAAGAACACGATATACCTCTCCTATCTATTTAGGTGTTCTCTATGATCTCATAATGAAATTTTATAATTTTCTCTGAAGAAATCTTGATCATCATTTCTTAGATCTGTTGCTAGACATTTTATATTTTTTGACAATATTTCCTTTAATTATTTGCTCCTGATGTACAGAAATGCAACTGACTTTTGTATGTTAATTTTACATGCATTCATTCTTTTAAACATTTTACTAATAATTTGTACATTCCTTTGAGTTTTCACTGTAAATAACAGCTTTCAATAATTAGTTTCATTTCCTCATTTCTAATCAGGTCTCTGTGTGCACTGGCTGCAATCTCCACCACAATGTTGAATAGAAGTGGCAGGAGTGCACATCCTTTTCTCATTCTTAACTTCAAAGTGAATGCTTCTGATGTCTCCTCCACTTAGATAATACTTGCTGTAGGCTTTTAAATATATACATAGCATAATACAAAATGCCTTATTTTAAATATTCTGCAATGTGAAAACGATAGTTGTAAAACCTAGCAAAAGAAAGCATGAGACCAATCAAATTCTCTTAAACTAGTTTAAAATTTCCCTTTATACTTGATCAAAAGGATACATACAAGGTAACAATTATTCTCCTTAATCTATCTTTGGAAATAAATGTCCTTAGTCCTAACAGCAGTATATATGCAATAAGAATTTCATTTTTTTTTTTTTTGGGGGGTACACCAGGTTCAATCAACTGTTTTTATACACATATCCCCGTATTCCCTCCCTTCCTTGACGAAGAATTTCATTTTTATCAAAAAGATATGATCATGCTTTTTTTTAAATTTACCATCTTAACCATTATTTATTTATTTGTTTGTTTGTTTATTTTATTGGCTGTGTTGGGTCTTCGTTGCTGCACACGGGCTTTCTCTAGTTGCGGCAAGCGGGGGCTACTCTTCATTGTGGTGCGCGGGCTTCTCATTGCGGTGGCCTCTCTTGTTGTAGAGCACAGGCTCTAGGTGCGTGGGCTTCAGTAGTTGTGGCACATGGGCTCAATAGTTGTGGCTCAGGGGCTCTAGAGCACAGGCTCAATAGTTGTGGCACACCAGCTTAGTTGCTCCACAGCATGTGGTATCTTCCTGGGGCAGGGATCGAACCCATGTCCCCTGCATTGGCAGGTGGATTCTTACCCACTGCGCCACCTAGGAAGTCCTATCATGATTTATTTCTTTTGAAAGTAGGGATTAAAATTTTTAAATCAATTATAGCACCAACTAACTCTAGAGATGTGACTTTCCTAAAATCCTAATTGTTGCTAAATATTAATAAAATTGAAAAGTAATTAACAGGGCAAAAATGTACAGTATATAGATTAACAATTTTAACAGCTATGTCTCATTTAAGGAAAAAAAACAAAGTTTAGTTATAATTCATTTAATTTCTGTTACTTAAAACATATAGTTTAATATAGTAAAAGCTAAGTTTTAAGTGCTTATGTGCCAGGCAAAACGTAAATGGTCACAGCAGTCTATCATTAATTAATCTTTCAATATATTTATTGGGCTATTACGTGCTATACACTAAAACAAATGCCAGACAGAGATATGAAAAGACAGTGCCTGCCCTTAGTGAGATTAGTGTCTGGATGACAAACAGATACATAAACTAAAATTAAATAATGTAACATGAAAAGTATTATAATGGGAGTATGTTCAAGGAGCAGTGAAGGCATAAAAGAAATGCCCCAAGTTCTGCATAAGGTAATAGAGAAGGCTTTCTAAAATGACTGCAGTGAAGAAAGGATAATGAAGTACACAAGAGCTTTTTTTTTCTTCTTGATGTTTAAGCTTTAAGTTTTAAGTGGTGAGGAATCTGTTAGATAATCTGTTAGAGACTACCTGTCTTTTTAAACTGTATTCCCTTTCAGACTATAATATAAAATAATCCCCCCAAACTCAACTGCAAAACAGTCTTTTGGTCTCATAACAACTCAGTGTCCTCTGTATGTGGGAAAGTAGTAAAGTGACTAATAAAACAGAATTGCAAATGCTTTATTGTAAAAATCTTATGGATTTTAATTACTGAGTATTAGAATTTCTTACGTTATTAAATACATAGCTAGAAAATGATAATTAAAATTTTCTTCCTTGCTTTTGCAGTAAGAGTATCCTATGAAATCTAAATGACATTTTTTTGGTGCCACCTAAATGGACACTGTTAAAATTTGATACTGGAGTCCTTAATTAAATTCCTCACCCAATTCAGACTTCAGCACATAGTAGATACTTTGAACAGGTATTTTACATGAAGCCTCAAGTTTAATACTACTTGACTGTTGTATGTCCCTATCTGCAAAAGACAGTTCATGTTTTAAAGAACTAATGGCAAGAAAGATAAGGACTCACCTTAAAACATCCTAGATACATGCTAAAGTAAAAATAATTCTTAATAGTCTTTGTATTTTTACATATTTGATCTTTAGGGAACAGACTGTCATAATGAGATAGTCTATAGACCAGAATTTGTAGATCCTATTCTACTAAACATTTCCAATTCCATTGTTTCTATGCATCATAAATATATAACACAAAGTCAGCTAGTATCTTGTAATTCTTTATGAGTAGAATTTTCCTGTGTTACGTGATACATCTATAAAAAAGTGTCAGTTCAGCTCTGACAAATTCCTACATAAGTGGTAGAATTTACTAGTACATCCTGAAAATAACATAGAACAATCAAGAGTAATTCTATAGCTGAGTTCAGATTATTTTAATTAGTTTTTAGGGTTTTGAGTTTTTTTCAGGGGGATTAGATGATTACATGTTTTGCCTAATATCAGAAATGCACATTTTAGGCTTTATTTCAATATTCTAGGAAAACAATAAAACACAAAATAATTATTCCTATTACGAAAACCACATCAGAATAGAATATGAGGCCTACTCTAACCATTCTTCTTAAATTTATAACCCATCCCCCTAAGTACAGATTCCTGGCTCTTTACACTGCTGTTTTTTGCCCTTAGCACTTTTAGTTGTCTAATAAATTATATACTTGTTTAGTAAATTTAATTGTTAACTGTTGGTCTCTATTAGAATATAAGTTATTGAAAGGAATTTCTGTCTGTTCTGTTCAGTGACTTATCCTGAGCACCTAGAATGAGCTGTAAGGATTAAATAAGGTAAAATCTGTCAAAGAAATGAATGCATAAGTAGTTAAGGTGGGTAACCTACTGTATACAGGTAGAAAACACATTACCTGAAACACTTAGCTGTGAAGATAGATATCTAATATAACAGTGATACAAATACACTGCTGAGGTGCCAAAGTGAAATATAAATAAGTTCCATCAGAGACTCTGTCCACAATAAGCATGAAATTCATCTCAGAAGACAACTGCTGAAGAATTAAATGACCTAATAGTTGTTATAAAGATTTCGTGATCAATCGCTAAGTGAATGGTATAATTAAGAGGATATGACTTCAGGCTTGAGGAAACTGAAAAGGCTTCTAGGGCATTTCAGGTAAGGAAAACAATTTGAATATTTTTGGTAGACAAGTACAAACAAGGTATGTTCATTCATCTGTTCATTTATTCTGTCAACAAATTTTAATTAAGCCTCTTCCATGTATCTGACACTGGTCTAAGTGCCAGAGATGCACAGAAGACAGTCCCTACCTTTCAGGGTCTCACAATTTAGTGAGGGAGAAACATGTAAATAAATTTATAACAAACCATATTTTTTTAAAATAAATTTATTTATTTATTTATTGGCTGCATTGGGTCTTTGTTGCTGCACATAGTCTTTCTCTAGTTGCTGCAAGCGGGGGCTACACTTCACTGTGGTGTGCAGGCTCCTCATTGTAGTGGCTTCTCTCGTTGTGGAGCACAGGCCCTAGGCGCGTGGGCTTCAATAATTGCGGCACATGGGCTCAGTAGTTGTGGCTCACGGGCTCTAGAGCAAAGGCTCAATAGTTGTGGTACACAGGCTTAGTTGCTCCATGGCATGTGGAATCTTCTCAGGGCAGGGCTCGAACCCGTGTCCCCTGCATCGGCAGGCAGATTCTTTACCACTGTGCCACCGAGGAAGTCCTAGCAAACCGTATTAGAAATATGTACAGCACTTTGGGAAAACAGATAGAATACTTCACTCTGAGGTCACGGAAAGCTTGAAAGAATGCATCCCTTAAACTTAAGGGATGAGCAGAAAGAATTCACCATGTAGATGAAGGCATTTCATGCAAGGAACTGCACCTATAAGAACATGGTAGCAAGAAAAAGTATGGCTTTTCTAACATGGCAAATAATTCAGAATGGCAAAGAGTTCAGATGGCATGTGTGCACTCAGTGTTAGAGGAAGGATGGACAGGAAGTTGAAGTAGAGGATGATAGCTAGAGATGATGCTGGAATGGAAAACAAGGATCAGATTATGAAGGGTTTTAAATGTCATGCCTGAGAAACTGAGTCTAGCAAGTATATCAGATACTCTGATATACTTATCAGAGTATCTCAAAGTGTGGTCCATGGATCACCGCATTAGAATCATCTAGAGCAGAGATTTTTCAAATTGTAGTCTGAGACCCAATGGTCATAAAATTTATTTAGTGGGTTAATTAAGCATTTTCTTAACAAAAAAAAGGAATGGAATGGAATAGAATAGAATAGAATTGAGTAGGGAGCATACTGCATGTACTAAGAGTTTAGGACCCATTGGTCATAAAATTAATTTACTGTGTTGGACATGCATTTTCTTAAAAAAAAAAACAATCTAATGGAAAGGAATGGATTAGAGAGTATACTGCATGTAGTAAGAATATTGTTTTTTATCTATGTGTGTATGTGTGCATGTGTATGTACTGAGTAGAGAAATAAAATCTATTTCCTACTGTGATTTGCAGGTAAGAAACATGGATCTAGAGCCTTCTTAAAATGCAGAGTCCAAGGCCCCACACCAGACCTATCAAATTAGGGAAAATATGGCCTGGATTCTACATTTTTAGCAAGTACAAAGGGATTTCTACACACATTCAAACTGAGAGTCACTGGTGAAGATGATGTAAAGCCACTGAAGGATAATAAGGAGAGTTCTGAAATGATTCATACTGGTTTCAGAAATCTTTTTGGATGTAGCGTGTATAAACTGCTTGGAGGGTGATCAAGAATAAAGGCAGAACACAAGTTTAGAGGCTATCAACAATGATCCAGGCTAAAAATGATGTAAGCTTACATTCCTACAATCGTAGTGAGAAGAACAGAGAAGACTGAGAGATGGTCAGGGTAGATGAATGAAACAGTTTTCCTGGAATAGAGGCTGGTTCATGAAGAGGGACAGTGGAAGAGAAGGCAGGAAAGATATGTTGGAGCTACATGTGGAAGATTTCTAATTCAGGGCCATTTAGTTTTTAAACTATTTAAGGAGCCATTGCAACTTTTTAATCACAATAATTGCTAAAGTACTGTTCTAAGATTATTCTAATGGGGGGGGCGGGGGCGGGGAGTTAATACAAGAGTTAATACAACAAGCACGGTTGAGATAAAGCCATGCACCTGAGAGACAGGCTACCTGTTTTCAAATCCTAGCTCCACCAGGTATTATTTCCTTAGGATAATTTTCAAAAGTGGACAATTTCTGGGTCAAGAGTATGCTCACTTAAAGTTTTGATTCACTGTTAAATTAAAAGGCCAACTTTTAAAGAGGCCATCAAGTCTAGGCATAGCATGCAACAGGGATAATGTAGTAGAAAACAAGGAGATTATAAATAATAGCAACCACTTATTAAGTATTATTTGTATGCCCAGGAGTAAATGTTAAGTACTTTATGTAGACTATTTAATCATTACAACGCTGCTTTACAGAAGAGAAAACCAAAGCTTCGGTTACTTAACTTTCCCAACTCATGTAGCATATACAAGTGGCAGACTGGAATTCAAATCCAGATCGCCTGACTCCAGCGGAAAGGGCATTAAAAAGGAAAATGCAGGAGTCAAAAGGCAGATGGGCCATCTGTGGAAGTTTTCGGTGGGGGGGGGGCGGTTTGATTTTTGTTTTTACCAATCCAAAACAAGGCATGATGTTAATAACATATACTCATATAGCACTTAGAACAGTTCCTAGTGCATAAGTGTTTTACATATTTTACTTTAATTCTTTTTTTAAAAAATATTTATTTATTTATTTATTTGGCTGTCGGGTCTTAGTTGCCATGTGCAGGCTTAGCTGCCCTGCAGCACGTGGGATCTTAGTTCCCCGACCAGGGATCAAACCCACATCCCCTGCATTTGAAGGCAGATTCTAACCACTGGACCACTAGGTAAGTCCCTCATTTAATTCTTATAATAACCTATGAGGTAGGTACTATTATTATCTCCGTTTTATAAATAAGTAAATGAAAGCATAGAAAATTTAAGGAAAAAAAATCACACAAGAGTTCAAAGTATATATTCAATGGAGTTTTTTTAGTAAATTGAAAATAACTAAGGGACTTCCCTGGTGGCACAGTGGTTAAGAATCCACCTGCAAATGCAGGGGACATGGGTTTGAGCCCTGGTCCAGGAAGATCCCACATGCTGCAGAGCAACTAAGCCCATGCACCACAACTATTGAGCCTGTACTCTAGAGCCTGCAAGCCACAACTATTGAGCCCACGTGCTGCAACTACTGAAGCCCACGCACCTAGAGCCTGTGCTCCACAAGAGAAGCTATAAAAATGAGAAGCCCAAGTACCGCAAAGAATAGCCCCTGCTCGCCGCAATTAGAGAAAGCCCATGCACAGCAATGAAGACCCAACGCAGCCAAAATAAACAAATTTATTTACTTTAAAAAAGAACTTAAATGTTTATTAATAAATGACTATATAAACAAATTAAAGCCTACCCAAACCACAGAATACTGTTAAAAAGTAAAATAGATTTATAAGTACTAATTATAGAAAGATGTTTAAGATATATTCCTGAGTGAAAAGAAAGAAGCAGTAGATTAGGAAGTGTAACATGACTTCGTCTATATAAAAAATACATGTGTATATATCTATATATGACACATGTATAAAGGAAATTCTAGAAAAATTTACATCAAATTTAACAGTAGTCTCTTACAGTGAGTAATACTGAATAGGAAGAAGGGGACTTCTGCTTTTTGCAATATACTAAATAGTATGAAAAACAAAGACCTAGAGAAAAGAGATGCAGACCTTGTAATTCATAAAAACACTACTTGTCTATGAGCATATTCCTTAAATTATCATTATATCTCTTAAATTATTTTTAAACATCCAGGAAAAACACAAACCAACAATGTAAGGATATCTTAAATATGACAAAGAAATCTATTCTTTGCAAAAATTATAGTTGTTCAATACCTGAATTTTGCATATTTAAGTGGCTGCAGATGACTTTACAATGGAGACTACTGTAGTGTAGGATGTCAGCTTGGTAGTCATTTTTCTGTTCAAGAAATATAGCCCTCACCTATTCTGTAGCAGTTGTGACACAACTACCAGATGCTACACCAGACAGTGCCAGCCCCAACAAAATCCACTGAACAGTAAATATATAGTTGTACACACAAATACACTATGAAGGTATTTTGTATATCCTCTACTATTTCTATATTACTTCCACAGTGGGATTAATTTAAGTTTCACTGTTGAATATGCCTTTGAGTTAAATGCACTCCAATACCTTATAACCACAGTGCCTACTCAGTATTCAGAGAGGGGAGTATATATTGTCTGCTTGAGTGGCAAAAGGAAGGCCACATTCAAAGAGAATCAGGATATTTTTGAAAAGGTTTTCTTATAGAAAACAATGACACTCTTCACTTATAGTAGAAAGCCTTGTCTGCATAAGAAATTTTTTTTTCAACACTGAAGCATTTTAAATATACTTCATTCCTCAGATACAGGTGTAAGACAAGTATATAAGTGAACACAAAACTTAAGACAGCTTTTAAAACACAAGATACAAATAAAAATCACTTAACACAAACAAGTCAACATCCAAATAATAGAAATAATTAAATCAAACATACTTACCATTGAAAGGATTGATTCCTGCCCTTATTCTTGAAATAATAGCTTCTTTCACTTCTTTTTTTTTTACACATCGTATACCCAAATTTTGAAAACTAGAATGAAAACACAGAACTTTCAAACTTCCTTACAGCCAAACACAAGGACACATAAATGAGGTTTTATTAAAGAGTACTGCAAAAATTAAGCATATATCCAACACTGAAGAGTCATCATAATGTTAGATGGAGATCTTAAAAGCATGAAATATATTTCCAATTGCTATGATAAAGATGTAAGCATAAAAAATGGGGTTATATTTCTAAGAGAAATGTTAAAAGAAAAGTAGTATATGCTATCTCACTTTTACATACAGTATTTTATGGTTACATCTTACTAATATTTCTGCATCAAATATACCAGAGTAGACGAAGATTAATAGGAAAGCAACACCAAAAAGCTGAAATTCACCTCCCAAATTCATAATCAAATCAATAGAATCTGTACATTTGATAATGTAAAGCAAATAAGTTGTAAAAAGATACCCACAGGCTGACACCTACAGGTATAGTTTTGCTAAGCTCATAAAAGTGTTGACTATATTTTAAAAAAATGTGCACAGACTACCAACATTTAAAAATCAGGTAACTGCATATAAACATTCTGGATTTTTGGCTTCTCTTGAACATTTTAAAGGTCTGGCAACAGTAGACTGACACAGAAACTCCTGACTAGAGTTAAGAACCTGCGGCCCCATTTCTGCAGGGCTCTCCAGTTTGCTACAGTGCCTGCTACTCCTGTTACACCTCAGCCTCTCCACTCCACGGACATCTGGTTTTTGACTTCAAATGACTTCACTGCTACCAACGGTGGAATATATTTTTTTGCCTTATCATATGAAGTTATAATAATCATTCATCATAAGAAAGCATCAAACTATATATTTTTTCATTAGAAAGATATTTAATACTAACAATAATATTTAACAAAAGTTTCAAAATGTCATTTATGGAAAATTTCTCAACAGCTACAAATATTACTAATTTGCATATGTGTAGTACATATGATGGTGGGGGGAACTCCCCTACCACCACCAGTCATACTTGTTCCCACATGGAAAAACCATGACATCACTGAAGTTGGGTGGGTGTGAATAAGGAAGCAAAACTTGGTTATAACAACATTACTATCTGTTCAAACTGGACATGGCCCTTTGCAACAGGAGGTCGCTTGCTTTGTTTGCCCCCTCCATGCTCTGTTGTCTTACTGTTCATGCTCTTCACATTTACCATGCTTGTGATTTTGTTAGCACCTAAAATATCTTTAACATTTCCTTCTTCTGCCTCCAATAATTAAAAAATAAATATTGAACTTGTAATCCTTTCCTGAAACCCTGAAACTGTAATTCTCTTCCTCAAAAGTATTCCACTTCCTTGAAGGATTCTTAGGTTGGTTCTCACTTTTTCTTTGACAAAAGATTTTAAAGGACTCTTCATTTTAATATATTTATACACTACTTGATAGTTTCATCTGAATAATCATATTTGACTGCTATTCACACACTGAAATTCTGACATGAGGAAGCCAAGGATCACAGAGATTATCTGAATCAATTATTCATTC
Organism: Hippopotamus amphibius kiboko; assembly: GCF_030028045.1. Lineage (NCBI taxonomy): Eukaryota > Metazoa > Chordata > Mammalia > Artiodactyla > Hippopotamidae > Hippopotamus > Hippopotamus amphibius. Next base: position 98,017,702 of record NC_080192.1, read on the forward strand.
ATAGTCATTCAACAAGTTCTGGGGTTCCTACTATGTACCAAACACTCTGGCAAGTAATGGGAGTATACAATCCCTCCTCTCATGGAGCTTACAATCTAGAGCAGGGGTTGGCAAACTATAGCCCATGGGCTAAATCTGGCCCACCACCTGTTCTTGTAAATAAAGTTTTACTGGAACAAAGACAAACTGATTTGTTGGCATATTGTCTACAGGTGCTTTCATGCTACAACAGCAGAGTTGAGCAGTTGCAGCAGAGACCACAGAGCCTACAAAGCCTAAAATATTTACTATCTGGTGCTTTACAGAAAAAGTTTGCCGATCTCTAGTCTAGTGAAATGGATAGATACAAAGTAATCACACACCAAAATGCTAAACTGAAATCATGATAAGTTTTATAAAGGAGATACACATGATGTCATGGGAACCTAACTGATGGGAGAGAGTTGATCAATTAGTATGATGGTGATGGAGTCACTGAAAGAAGTGGATAGATTCAAGACCTATTTAGGGGGTACCTATTAGTGAATTCAATGTGTGCACCTCTGTGAGGAAGTGCCAAGGATGACACCTATGTTTGAGGCTTTTACAGCAATCAGTAAAGCAAGGTACATTGGAAGACCAATTTTGAGAGGAAAGAGGTATATATTTTCAGGGTAAGATCATAGTTTGGGACATATTCTATTTGGGGTGCTTTTGACATATTTAAGAGAACATGTCAAAAAGGCAATCACACTTATTACCATCCCCCACTGAAAGGAACCAGGGATCCTTAGAAAAAAACTGAAGAGTTCAAAGCTGGGGCAAGAAAAGTACAAGTAAGTTTTAAACACTTTGCTGTGTCAAAAAGTAAAGAAGTGCTCAAAGAAAGATGGGGACATGTCAAAAAGACACAGGAAACAGTCTGAAGGGGCTTACATTGGTCAAATCTGGGTCAATTTGAAAATCAAAATAATGCTAGTAATGGACTAGCATTCAATTATAATACATTGTATATAAGAATCCATGAGTCTATAGTGGTATTTTTTGCAACTGAGGTAGGGGAAGATGGAAAAGTTTTTCTTTACAATAGAATGCCAATTAATATCACCAATGGGGGAAGAAACTAGTATCGCATCTCCTGAAGCATTATTTTGAGAACAAAATAGCATCACCTCTGTAGATTTCTCATCCAAAATATTTCATGTTACCATGAAATTAGTATTCATGGTAACATGGACACAATCATGAGCAACCATTCAGACTAATCCACACCAAACAACATTCTTCAAAACAACCTCAACTCTTCAAAAATGTTAATGTCGTGAAAGACCAACAAAGGCCAAGAAACCATTCTAAATTAAAGGAGACTAAATAAGCATGACACCTAAATACAATGTATAATCCTTAACAGGATCTTGGATTGAGGGGAAAGGTAGGATGGCCCTAACAGGCATTACTGGGCATCACTGGATGTAATTAAGGTAGTCCAAAAATTTAAATTCCTGTAACTAAGACTGAGAAAGAACAGCAGGAGAAGTAAGAAGTAAAACAGGAGAGTTTGTTCTCACTAAATCAGAAATCAGGAATAATAATGTTTCAATAAAGCAGTAATCTACAATGTAAAATGCTATTGGGAGATCAAATAATACAAATAGGAAATATTTCTTGCCAAGTTTGTATAACTAGATAGCTCACGTTTTGTGCTGTTACTGAAAGAGAAATATTTTAAAAGTATACTTTCTAAATGGTTACTACTAGTATTTAAGGAGGCTATTAATCTTTTCCTGTTGCAATTAGTTTAATGAATTCTAAAATAAACACAAGTTAAAAGAACATAAAACTCCATAATTCTTCCCACCCAGAGACAACTACTAACACCTTAGTGTTTATACTACCATGTATATGTACACATTTATTTTTGAAAAAATTATTTGCCACGTACACCTGAAACTAACACAACATTGTTAATCAATGATACTCCAATATAAAATAAAAATTAAAAAAAATTATTTTTCACACATTTTTTAAAGCCCTATTTTATTTATCTAAACATTGGGAATATCTTTCTATACAAAGACATATTTCCACTGTTATTTTTAAGGCTACACTACATGGATGTACCAGTTTATGTAACTAATCCCCCTTTGTTTATTATCTGGATGGATTCTAACTTTTTGCCATTACAAACAAAGCTTTAATGAACACCGTTATAGCTAAGTTTCTGAACATGCTTAATTAGAAATTATTTCCTCAGGATAAATTCCTAGAAGTAGAATTAGAAGCTCAAGAGACATTCACATTTTTCAGGCTTTTGCTGTATAGAGTTCAAGTGCCTAACAGAAAGACTGTATTTATTTACACTCTCACCAATAGGATGAATGGACCCAACCAGCAGCCTCAAACACAAATACTTTTTTTAAATCTTAGAACTATTGTTGTGTGTTAGTTTTATAACTGGCCTTTTCAAATAATAATTCCAGTTTTCCAGTTGATTTTCTCACATCTGGAAATTTTTAAGTTAACTGTGAATGAAAAGAGAGTAAAAATTTATGAAAGAAAATCTTTCATAAATTGTTCAAACTACGAAAGAAAACCGCAACATAAAATAAGTTTGTTTACTTTTAGTTACAATAAAGAAGTATTTCTGCTACCATCATGAGCCTTGTCTACTAATAAAGAATGAAAGGGTACAAGGCCATAGTGATCAAGACAGTATGGTACTGGCACAAAAATAGAAAGGAAGATCAATGGAATAGAATAGAGAACTCAGAAGTAAGCCCAAACACACATGGGCACCTTATCTTTGACAAAGGAGGCAAGAATATACAATGGAAAAAAGACAGCCTCTTCAATAAGTGGTGCTGGGAAAATTGGACAGCAACATGTAAAAGAATGAAATTAGAACACTTCCTAACACCATACACAAAAATAAACTCAAAATGGATGAAAGACCTACATGTAAGGCCAGACACTATAAAACTCATAGAGGAAAACATAGGCAGAACACTCTATGACATCCATCAAAGCAAGATCCTTTTTGACCCACCTCCTAGAATCATGGAAATAAAATCAAGAATAAACAAATGGGACCTCATGAAACTTAAAAGCTTTTGCACAGCGAAAGAAACCATAAACAAGACTAGAAGGCAACCCTCAGAATGAGAAAAAATAGTTGCCTATGAAACAACAGACAAAGGATTAATCTCCAAAATATACAAGCAGCTCATACAGCTTAATACCAAAAAAGCAAATAACCCAATCCACAAATGGGCAGAAGACCTAAACAGACATTTCTCCAAAGAAGACATACAGATGGCCAACAAACACATGAAAAGATGCTCAACATCACTCATCATCAGAGAAATGCAAGTCAAAGCCACAATGAGGTATCACCTCACACCGGTCAGAATAGCCATCATCACAAAATCTGGAAACAACAAATGTTGGAGAGGGTGTGGAGAAAAGGGAACTCTCCTGCACTGTTGGTGGGAATGTAAATTGGTACAGCCACTATGGAAAACAATTTGGAGGTTCCTTAAAAAACTACAAATAGAACTACCATATGATCCAGTAATCCCACTACTGGGCATATACCCAAAGAAAACCGTAATCCGATAGCTTTATTGGCATATAACTAATGGGAGCAACCTAAATGCCCATCAACAAATGAATAGATAAAGAAGATGTGGCATATATATACAATGGAATATTACTCAGCTATAAAAAGGGATGAGATGGAGCTAAATGTCATGAGGTGGATAGACCTAGAGTCTGTTATACAGAGTGAAGTAAGTCAGAAAGAGAAAGACAAATATTGTATGCTAACTCACATATACGGAATCTAAAAATGGTACTGATGAACTCAGTGACAAGACAAGAACAAGGACGCAGATACAGAGAATGGACTGGAGAACTCAAGGTTTGGCGGGGCAGGGGGTGAAGGGGAAGCTGAGACGAAGTGAGAGAGTAGCATAGACATATATATACTACCAACTGTAAAATAGATAGCCAGTGGGAAGTTGCTGTATAACGAAGGGAGTTCAACTCGAGGATGGATAATGCCTTAGAGGACTGGGATGGGGAGGGTGGGGGGGAGTTGAGGGAGGGAGGGAATACGGGAATATGTGTATAAAAACAGATGATTGAACTTGGTGTACCCCCCCAAAAATAATAAATAAATAAATAAAATTTAAAAAAAAAAGAATGAAAGGGTAGTTATAATGCAAACAGTAAGAAAATGTAAATGCATGCTACAGTAAATAGAAGTACAGGGAGGAATTAGTTTATTCTGCTAAAAAATAACAGAGGAACATGGATAGGAAACAAGAGCATCCTATGCTTATCCTATTCCTAAAAACGCCTGTGACTGTGTACTTACAACAAAGGTCTGCGTTCTTGTCCAAATTCTGCTTCATAGTAGCCATCTCTGCAGTCTTTTCCTACTAAATCATGAGGATGAGGTTTATATGGGTCATTCTTTGTTACTAATGTAATTCTCACTTTTCCTTTTCCATAGTAGTTCTTAATCTGAAAAGGGGGGAAATTAAATATATGTAAATTATAAATATGTCTCCTTAAGAACTGATCTACAAAATGAGAATTCAATTTATATAATACAGTTAACACTGGATAAATAAAGTCCAACTGACTGGCAACCGCAGTTTGGATGAAACTTTACAGAAAATACCAGTAGAGAAAAATTTACCTCTCAGTTCCTTGGCATATTATTTTGTGCCCTAATTTCAACTGGTATTATCATCTGATTTTGCTTATTTTCCTTTGAAAACAAGTAAAATTATGCCAAAATATTATCATAGAGCATGGGGAAATTCTAAGACGCTGAGTCACTGAATGCTATGCTCTTATATTCACTGTCATACCATAAACATCCCTTCAAAGCATGTATTTAAACCACAATAGAAATGATAGCACACAAGTATGATCACTTTACTTAGTACATTACATTTCATTTCACAAAAATATTTGTTAATCAGTAAGCATATCCCAAGTGTTCACCGTATAACAGGCAATAAATCAAGCTGAGTTTTTCAAAATTGAGTATTCACACAGAACACTGAGAATGACGAGAGGAAGCAAGCATGTGGGGAGGAGCTAATATTTAGTTTGGAAGCTAGCAAATTTACAAGCACAAAGCAGGGAGTATAAAAACCAGCCCACAAGGGAGCAAGGCAGTTGAGTAAAAATGGGTGGCTTCACAGGTAAAAGGGCATTAAAATCCATAATTGTGAATTTCAACTTAATTTGAACAGTAACCTGAAAGTATTCATTGCTTTTATGAATAAAAGAGAAGGTAACAACTTAAAAGTGTAAGGTTGGGAATTCCCTGGTGGCCCAGTGGTTAGGATTCTGCACTTCCATTGCAGGGGACACAGGTTTGATCCCTTGTCAGGTAACTAAGATCTCACAAGCCGTGTGGTGCAGCCAAGAAAAAAAGAAAGTGTAAAGTAGGCTAATGTAGAACTCAAGCTGCAAAGTTGTTTAGAACATACCGGAATGGTAAGAATATAGATCTTAGAAATGTTTAAGAGAATGTAGAGAATAAGCTGAATTATAGAGAAGAGTTAAAAATCGCTCTTAAAGGAGAAGATTACTGTTTTCTTATTTACCTTTTATGAGCATCTCTCCCATTTTTATATTATATAAAAAGACAGATAAATCCATATTGCTAACAAAAAATCTGATAAATGATTGGAATGTGGAATTCAATATGTAATTTTGCCATTGGCTTGTTATATAACTTAGCATTTCCTTTAAGTGCAGTAAACTTTGTAAATAATCCAGTTATAAAACAGTGAATTAATGGACTTCCTAGGTGGCACAGTGGTTGGGAATCTGCCTGCCAATGCAGGGGACACAAGTTCGAGCCCTGCTCTGGGAGGATTCCACATGTCACGGAGCAGCTGGGCCCGTGCGCCACAACTATTGAGCCTGTGCTCTAGAGCCCGTGAGCCACAACTATTGAGCCTGTGCTCTAGAGCCCGTGAGCCACAACTATTGATCCCACATGCCGCAACTACTGAAGCCCACGCACCCGGAGCCCGTGCTCCACAACAAGAGAAGCCACTACAATGAGGAGCCCGCGCACCACAATGAAGAGTGGCCCCCACTCGCAGCAGCTAGAGAAAGCCCGTGTGCAGCAACAAAGACCCAACACTGCCAATAAATAAACAAATAAATTTAAAAAAAGAAAAAAAAAGTGAATTAAGATCTGCTGCTGAAACATTAAATTGGCATTTAAAGAATTAAAAAATCACTAAAAACTGAAGGAAATGTAGTATATAAGAATAAAATATATAGTATAGTTTATAAATATAGTATATTACCAAAGCCATTTTGGATCACAAACTACTTTCAAATTTTATGCTAATATGAAAAAAAACTATACTTAAAAAGTGACAATATTTCAAATCAGCCAATGCAACCCAGAGTTATCAGACATAGGCAATAAAGGTAAGGGGGAAAAAGACAAAAATGTTCTCTTTTTCCATAGCCCCTAGATTAGCCAAGTGACTGCAGGAAGAATTCTAATTGAGTTCCCAAATGCATGTTTTTAATATACAGAACAATTCTGCTCACCTATGGAAGGAGAGAATGCTTTTTCCTCATTAGCTTTTTGTTCCAGGAAAGGGATCATCACCCAAAAGCTGCCAATGTACACTAAGCACTGGGGATCACTCTACTTAGATTAACACACAATGTGTGACTATCTGCAGGGATGAAGAATCCATACCGTACTTTAGAAATGTCTCTAGAATTCTATCCAGTATAGATCAATTAAAAAGCAAAAAAGGGAAAAAAAAAAAGAAAAGAAAAGCTGGTGGAGATCACTGTGAAGAAGCTGGGTCTTTAATGTAATTGCTGTAGCTAAAATATGAAGGAACGGAGAGGCAGACACACACAGGAGAATGGTCTGTTACCTGGATAGATGGGTATGTTCGGCTGTTGTCTGTGCTGTGCTCCCCTGGAATGCTGCCTGCTGATCGCCCTTCACATTTGTATCTAAAACGCATTCCCCTCTGCCTGGGTTGTTCAATTATCTCTATACATGGGTTATACCCACCTGAAAATTTTAAAAGGGGGGGAGGGTGAGATTACAATAGAAATAATAATGGGTTTTAACCATTTTGTTTTTTATAAAACAGTAGACTAAAAAATTTTCCCTCTCAATATTAAATAACAAAGTTGAAATGTAATTATCCAAGATTGGGTCGTAAAGACACTTTTCTCTCATTCAAATTGAGCTCCCGTACAGTGCAAACACAAGTCATTCAAATCATATTTACTGGTTGGCCCTTTATCGTTTAATATCTGTAACTAATGCCAGCATGAAGTTCTGTGATAACCACTTCAGAAATACCTACTTACCTGAGACCAAGCAGAGGGTTTTCCCCCGAAATTCTCCCAGAAGGGTCAAGAAGATAGTCTTCAGAAGTACAATATTACATTCCAAAAGTGACTTTGCTTGATTTTACATTAGACTTAACAGTAGACTAAAAGAGTATTCATTGAAAATGAAAATGTATTTTAACTACTTGTAGAAGGAAATGCTAAGTTTTTTATATCTCCATTGGAATCTTAAAGGACTTATACACAGTACAGCAAAACAAGTTCCAGAAGGGACTTTAGGCTCAAAAGAATTTTCAGTCAGTCCCATCTAAAGTATAAGACACAACAGAGGGAAAGAAAACAATCATTTACTTTCCATAACAAATGTAATTCAAAACATATATCTTTAGAATGAATACTGACACACAAACAACATGCATGAATCTGAAAATAAATATGCTGAGTGAACGAAGCCAGAGCAAAAGTGCACACACTGTTATGATTCCGTTTATATAAAACTCTAGAATATGTAAACTAATCTATAATGAAAGAAAGCAGATCACTGGTTGCCTAATAAGCACAGGGGTGTGGAGTGGATGGGGAACTTTGGGGGATGACGGACATGTTAATTACTTGGTTGTGGTGATGACCTCAAAATTGTATAAATATGTCAAAAGTTATCAAATTGCATACTTTAAACATGTGCAATTTATTATCCATTAGTTATATGCCAATAAAGCTATCTAAAACATATGTACTTTTACCCCCTCTTATTATTAAAATCATCAAAACGATGGTTTAATAAAGACACTCAAGTGTGTTTACAAATAGAGTACTTAGCAATGTATCTTTATTTCAGGAGTATAAAGATGTCTTCCACTAAAAAAAACCCCAAACCAAAACCCAAAACCCCCCCAAAAAACCCCTCCCTCAATCAGTTCAGTGATTTCTAAATTCCCACAATTATATATCCATTTCTTTGACTAAAGGCTTATCCTGTTAGGATACAAGCAAATCTTCAGAAAGGGTAACACAGTGGGTCTTATCTATGCAGTATGGGGAAGAGAGAGGGCTTCTGAATCCTACTCAGCCACATCTTAACACTGAAGATGCTGGAAATATTATATCTCTTAAGTTTCCTACTCTATAAAATGGAGATAATAACAATAGTACCTACCACATAGGGTTGTTGTGAGTATTAGAGATAACATGTGTTAGGTTCTTATCAAGTGTCAGGTATATAATAAATATTCATTAAATGGTCTATTATTATTTTGGATGCTTTCTTGAAAACAATGATTTATAGTGATACCATGACAGTATAACAACTGCTACTTTCAAGCGTCTTACGCAACAGTGAGGTAAACAACACACATTATTAGACTAAAGAGGAAGGAACAAAACAAAATTTTGTTTATGCTAACAAAATTCTGCATAAAATGATAAGAAGAGCAAAAGAGTAGGGAAAGTCTAATTATATCAAAGGAGAAAAAAAGTTACAGAAGCAAAAGGGTGGGGAGGTAGGAGGGGGAAGGGAGAAAGGCAGGCATTCTAAGGAAAGGGAAGAGTGTGTCCATAGGTGGTAGCACAGAAAAAAAGAGCTAAAGAATCATAATACAGCCCCAATGGAAGTGAAGTACATTCCCACCCTCAGGAAGGGAACCAAAGCCAGTATACATCTGGATATCTGGATTTCATTCTATGAGTGGTAGAGAATCAATGAATAGTTTTATGCAGGGGAATCACATGATTAGATTGACATTTTAGAGTAAGAATTCTGGTGGCAGTGGACAGATTAAAAAGAAAAGAGAAAGCAAGGTGATCAGTTTAGAGGCTGTTACAGTAATGTGGGCAATGATGAGGATATGTCTGAAATTTGGTAGTGATAATAGGAATGAAGGATTATTTACAAGATAAAATTGACAGTACTTGGTGACTGAATGAACATTAAAGTTAAGAGAAAGTAAAGAATCACTGATGGCTCCATATTTTCTACTTTGGTTTACTAAGTAAAGTAGTACTGCTATCTTTAATTTTATTCTGTTTGGTTTAGACTCCTTGCGCTTGAATTTACTACCTATTTGCTTATTCAAAAGACAAAGAGCCACGGAAAACTGACTAACATAATCAAGTTAATAATACTTATTTCAATTTTACTGAAAAATGTAAGGCATGCAGATGAGTATTTCAATTTCACATCCTTGGGAGGGATAAACTGGGAGACTGGGAATGACATATATACACTACTATATATAAAATAGATAACTAATAAGGACCTACTGCATAGCACAGGGAACTCTACCCAATACCCTGTAATGACTTATATGAGAAAAGAAGCTAAAAAAGAGTGAATATATGTGTATATATATGTGTGTATATATATGATTCACTTTGTTGTACAGGAGAAACTAACACAACATTGTAAATCAACTATACTCCAATAAAAATTAATTTAAAAAAAGACAAAAAATTTCACATCTTTATATATCCCTGTATATTTCAAATAATCAAATTCACATTTCAGTTTCAAATATTTCACATTCTTCTATATCCTTGTAGGAGTATTTAAAAGAAAGTACATTTTCCTCTCAAAAAAAAGTTCAAAATACTCAACTGTATTTTTTAAGTAATATCTTAAATCATCTATGTGGTTGAACTAAAGGTCAGATCAATCCCTGCCCACTGCTTATTTAAAGGTGTCTTAGTGGGAAGTTGACATAGAATGACATCACTAATGGTAAGTGGCTAATTTTTGAGGGAGGAGTGTGAATAAAAGTGCTAGGCTTAAAGAGAGCATTCAGATATGTCATTGGTTACACAACACTTCCTTAAACTAGAAAGTGTGTTTAAGAAAAAGTCTGTAGACAAGAGAACAGAACAGCAATTGTTGAAAGACTGAATAAAACATTTTAAAAAGATTTTTAAATTCTAAAAGTGACAAATGCTAGTTATCATATAACATCAAGTATTTAAAAAACCCTTGAACTCTATTCTTTCTACTGTAGAAGCTCTTTATTGGTAAAAAGTCTAACAACTTTTAAGAGTTTATGGTAATATTCTCCATTTCCCCAGCTGGAAATAATCTTCCCCTCCTCTAAACTACCACAGCGTTTTATTTATGGCAATTATTGCAAATAACTGTAAGTTAGGGAAGACTCACTGTTTTATTTCTTCTTGAAAAAAACCTACTTGTTCTATTTCTTCAAGCAACTTGTTTTATTTCTTCAAGCTATCTAAAGGCAGAAATTGTGGCTTACTCATCAGTTCCTCGCACAGATATTCAGTAAATATCTGTGGAATGAATGAATGAAAATCTAAAGATCTTTTTGTTTGTGTAAATTATGCAAACATTGAAAGACTATATTAATAATTATTCAGATTTTCCTTATTAGGTTCCACTACTATGGAAAAAAACAGTGCTTTGTAAGTACAAAAATCACTACACCTTCATACTTCTCATACCTATTCATATAGTAATTTCTTTATCCGTTTTTATAATTTAAAAAAACTTCCAAGCTATAAATCACTTATAATATCATGCATCAGTACAGTGTATCAGTTTACTTTTTTCCTAAGTATGCTGTTTTGAAGTGCCATCCTTCCTGAAGATAAAAAGTGGTGAAATGCAATCACCTATGGAGTGGAAGATGGCAAAACACAAATCAGGGAACTGTAGAGAAAATGAGTGCTCTAAATTTAGATTATCTCAAACCACTACAGTTTTGAAAATCATAGAAATGTCTTCAAAATTGGTTCTAAAACAAGTTGATTACTGTACTTTCTTTAACTAATATTTTGCAAAGCTGGGATTGACCCCTAAATTTTTAACAGTACTGTAAAACGCTAAGACAGACCTGAATAACATTTGAAATACAGCCAAAATGTTTGCGAGATATATTTATGTTCTTATTTGCACTTAGGCAAGAAAAAGTGCTATTTGAGTGTTTAAGATTAAAAAAAGAAAGTACATTGGAAAAAAAAGGAAAAAAAAGAAAGTACATTGCAATAAGTTAAAAGTGGATGATCAATTCTCAGACAGACACATTATTAACTAAAACCTTATAGCTAGCACTGGGAACCAGCATTAATTGCACAATGAAAGAAATGTTAATTATAGTAATTAAAATGCTGTTTAAAGGAACTTTAGTATATATTTCTCATTTGATCTTAACTTTAACCTCATAAAAACAGAAAAGGAATTATCCCAGTGTACTGTTGATAAAACTAAAGTTCAAAATTATATGAAGTTATAAGAAAAAGAAATCATGAATGACATTAGCAAATATGACAGCTGGGATCCCAGGGGGGTCAAATTCAAAGAACAACAAGCATAAAAGCGGCTGGGGATAAAGTCACAATAACTGATACAGCAAATAGGCTAAAATAAATGCAACTTAGTTTAAGAAAATAATGCATCTTGGTACAGGAAAGTGAGTACTTAGATCCAATGAAAGTCCTGGAACAAAGTTCATATTAGGGCTGTATATGAGAATCACCTAGGTAGCTTTTTCAAAAAACGTACATGCCCTGACCCCACCTGAGATCTCCTGAATAGAAACAGAAATCCATCTAAAGCCCGGACCTGTTTTGGAAAAAAATCTGCCAAGCAATTTGAACACAATCCTGATTAAGAACTATTGCCCTAAAACATAAAGAAGTGGAAACAACACACATATCTGGAGAAGCAACCCCAAAATTCATGTACAAGGATGAGCTGGGTGATGGACAGACTAGGTGGAGGAATTGTGACTGCCTGTAACTCTCTCCCACTCTAAAAAGCTTACCCAAATGCAAGCAAGAGAAAAAAAGCACTATTATAGAGATAGCCTTCAATTGCACTGATTTATTTAAAATAAATCTTTTACAAAATTAACATTTTAACTATCATCAGTAACATTTCTTAAAAGACAGCATGCCAATGTGTCAACACCACAGTTCTGAATAACTGACAAGCGACTGCATCTCATTCACTGAGTACTGGATAACAGATTACCTGAGACCCAAAGGAGCAAATGGAGCTACCAATATATACTTTTCCAAATATCACCTCTACTCACTTCGGAGAAAAAGAAAAGACCTATTCTTCTTTTCTCAAACCTAGGAACCCAACTGAATTATGTTGATGACCTTCTTTACCTTAGGACACAGGTGAGTTTTTCCATTTCTTCCCAATTACAATAAAAATTTAGAGTTACCATTTCCTGCATAGATAGAATTGCATCCAATTAACAAAAGGGCAAAGAAAACTCAAGCCTATTCCCATAACGGCAGAAACAGACTAACATAGAAGGTGCAAAAGAAATCAAATGAAGGATAAGTTGTATCAATCAAATTAGCAAAAGGACACGTGGTTTATTTACTAAGCAATTTTTTATTTACTTTTTCCTTCAGAATGCTTACTGTCATTTAAGTGCACAAAGGAGACAGCCTCCAAACATCACTGTCAACTTCTATTCCCCTAGTTTAAATATATACAAAACCACTTCAAATTATTTAAAAGTAAATGGGCATGCTTACATATTTTTGAAAGATATATTTTTTATCTAGCATCTGGTCTAGTTTATTTTTATGAAACCTTAAGGTTTCATAAAACTCTAGAATCATCAGGATACTTAGACAATATTAAGTGCAAGTGTTTCTAGTAGCTCCTGTTTCTTAGAGGCCTGAGTCCCAAAACAGCTCCAGTACAGAAGAAAACTAACATTTATGGGCATGCGTTACCTCATTTGCTCCTATTAAGACTTGGCAGTAGTTTTACCCATTTTCAAATCACAGTGGCAGAGTGGAATAAAAGCCAACTGAGGTCCATCATGGACTAAAGTCCAGGTTTACTCCAATATATCAGGCTGACTCTCTCATCTGGGCTTTAAAAGAATCCACGTAAGACTTCCTAGGTGGTAAAGAATCCGCCTGTCAATGCAGGGGACATGGGTTCCAGCCCTGCCTTGGGAAGATCCCACATGCCATGGAGCAACTAAGCCTGTGTGCCACAACTATTGAGCCTGTGCTCTAGAGCCCGTGAGCCACAGCTACTGAGCCCATGTGCCGCAACTATTGAAGCCCACGTGCTTAGGGCCCGTGCTCCACAACAAGAGAAGCCACTACAGTGAGGAACCTGCATACCACAATGAAGAGTAGCCCCCGCTCGCAGAAACTAGAGAAAGCCGGTGTGCAGCAACGAAGACCCAACGCAGCCAATAAATAAAATAAACAAATAAATAAATAAATAAATAAATAAATAAATAAATGTATATATAAAAAAAAAAGAATCCAAGTAAAGGAATTTGCAGATGAGTATTTGACTATGTATGCACCACAAGGTAAATAAAGGATGTAAAAAATTTTGGCAAAGAGATTCTACTACTAGAGATTTCACTGCTGTTGGGGTGTGGGGTGGAAGAATAAATCTTGAAAAAAAATTTTAACTTCCAGGGTGAAAACAGTAGAGAAACTAAATTAAAAATAGATGGGAGGGCCAAATCATCTGTCTTAAGACTGCCAGGTTTAAAAATAAAAATTATAGGATGACCATTTAAATACAAATTAAACAAATAATTTTTTACTATAAGTATATCCCATGCAATTATTTGGGTCATGTGCCTACAAACACAATCATTTGCAGAAAACACAGATGAGGAAAAGATGGAACAAAAGGAACTTCTGAGTCCCTCAAATTATATATGAGAAAGATACTACACACACCCCAGATGTTCCCAATTATGACTCATCATCTGATTCCTCCCTAATCATTTCACTCGTTCATTCCTTTCACTCTATGTCTATCATATATCACCTTAATTCTTTTATACTACTGTAATCTCTATATTTTCATGTGTTGCACTTCTGAAGCTGCCTTCATGTTCATGTGTTCAGTCTTCTACTTAAAAAAATAAATCACTGTTTTTACCTATCAATTCCAGCTTCCAGTTTTATCATTAAAGATTAAGTTGTGTCATACACTGATTTTCCCCCTTACTCAAGAAAAACAGATCTCCTGAAATTTACACTACAAAGTTGGTAAGTAGTGCATTTACAAACACAATTTCTTCGTACACTTCCTATTATGTGACGTAGCAGAACTATACTGAAGAAAACTGTGAATATTCTATACATAAAATAGGTAAGCAACAAGGATTTACTGTACAACACAGGGAATTATACCCAATATTTTGTAATAACCTATAATGGAATATAATCTGCAAAAAAATCACTATGCTATACATGTGAAACTAAACAATACTGTAAATCAACGATACTCCAATTTTAAAAATAGTAATTTTAAAAATTGTAAGTAAAATAAATTATCTAAATTTTAAAACATATTCTACCAAAGACAGTACTATTTATCAGTAAACAGAGTTATGCACACACAGGAACATTGTTACCTTCTACTGGAACAATGAGAAACATTAAATTCGGACAAAAAATAGCTAATTTTTTTTACATGAAACAGGATAGAATCATAAATATACAAGAGTAATGACTGTCTATGCATACCTTGGATAGGACTGAGAACATTTTTCTTAATGCCTGTCCTAAGTAATTGTGGAATCAAGGTGTAATTTTTTTTAAAAAGCAATAAAGACAGCTTAATAGAAGTTGAGATGTGAAATCCTAAATAATATAATTTGACTGAACAAAATTTAGAATCATACATATATTAAAGTCCCACTTATTCATGGTACTTATATAATTTTATTTATGAGATTATGATCTGTTACTTTCATGTTATACAGATCATATATTCAACTACAGACACCTATTTACATATGACATCCGGTGAGAAATGAAGAAATGGTCTTAAATGCTTGGTAATCAATAAAAATACTTTTTGAGGTTTTATACTACTTTACTACTAAACTAGACAATAGTAAGCTAAGCAAAAGTTTTTGTTTTTGTTACTCTTTCAGTTAAATTACTGTTTCAAAACAGGAAAGGCGTTTATAATTTTGTGAATCTTTTTCTCTAAGGCCTTCACTAGTGATTAAGGAAAGTACACCCAGATTCTTCCTTAGCAGTTTTCAAACAACTGAATTACAATTTAAATAACTTGTTATATTTTAAATAGTGCCATTTTAATGCAACTCCAGAAAACAGAAGGGGGAAAAAAGAAGATAATTACCCTACAACTTTCCATTCTTTTAAATTTTTTCCCCTTCAATTTAGGAAATCAGTCCTCACAACAGGACAAAATATCCTGTCATTAAACAAGTTTAAACTGTATCATATCTTTAAATGATGTGGGTCTTATTCTATATAAAGAGCTAATTCTTTCCTTTCTCTTTTAAATGAATTAGGAGTTTTACATTCATGCCATGTATCAACAAAGTTTGGTTAAATTACCAGAAGGCTGATTTTTTTTTTTTACTTATAATGCTGGCTATTCTTTAACTTTCATACAAAATCTTTCTGATAATCAATAAATTAACCAAGTATTTCAAGTCACTTTGCACTTTTAATCTAAACACGGTTTGAATTTATGAATTTACAAGATTATCTGAAAGTTTATGGTCACTGAAGTGGCTAAAGAGAAAGTTGAAATATTTTAAACTACATTTGTATTCTCACATGAAAACCACAGACAAACTGAAATCAAATGTCATGTGAACCACCTCAATTTCCTTTTCAGCCTACAGCAGTAGCTATGGCTTTATTTTCTTCAACCCTTTTTTTAAAAAAAGTCCTTTATGCTTTCGACTTCCTCTTCTCTGCTAGTCATCAACCTTCTACTGAGGGTCACTGAACCAGGGAGTTGGGAGGATGCGGGTCAAGCATAAACAAGCCTCGCTCTTCAGCCTCCAAGCACAGCGTTCATCCACACTTTTAGGCCTCCCTGCCTCTGCTCACGCTGCTCCCTCTGCCGGGAAAGCGCCCCCACGAACCTTGCCAGACTCCTGTAAAGGTCCCATTCGAATGCAGTGTACTTGATTTACCTCCCTTAGGTTACAGGCAGACCTAGACCGTGGCTGCATGTGAGGCTCCCTCACCCTTTAAGCACTATCTTGGTAAACTGGTTTCTCCCAAAGCAAGAGATCCACGCGTTTACTGACTAAAAATGAGTATTCACATAAGTGATGGAAAGTTTAGTTTATTCCTACCCACATTTTAAAACACGGGGATTCTAAAAACCCTCTTTCCAACAAAGGAAAACAAAACTCGACTTCTGCTCCATAAATCAGAAAGTACACACTTTACAGTAAAAATGATCCAATTTGTTGAAGGAACATTTCCACTTAAGACCTGTTAAAATACCACTGGTGATTTTTAAAGACGCACCGCATTCTGTCCAACTGTCAGCACGACAGCGATTACCTCTTGGCAATGAAATCAAACTAAATTAAACTAAACTAAAAAAGACAGAGCTCTCTTGAGGTCGGAAGGTTCCTCATTCTGTTCTAACAAGTAAAACCACCATTTCAATTTAGGTCAATTTTTAAATACGAGAACTCTTCGTCCTCCTTTATTTAGATTCTTATTACTTCCCTAATCCAAAAACCAAGTCTTTGGGAAGTTCTAAGGTTCTGGCTATTATAATGGCATCAAATTACAGAGCGTGACTTTGATTTCGCACGCAAACCCTGAACCAGGTCACTTTTTAAAAAGGTTGACAGTTTGCCAGAGGCAATTTTCAAGACAGAATGAGTCACAACTGAGAGCTCGAAACCCTGAGCAGCAAGACCCTCGAACGCGCTCCTTCTCTCCCCGCCGTCCGGGCTGGGCCCGCGCACGGCCCTTGGCAGCCCGCGCCGAGAACACTCACCCGAGGCCATGGCTCCGCTCACCGCGCCGCCCCGTTCGGAGCGTTCGGACCGGAGGCCGCTGCAGTCGATCAGTCCGTCAGTCAGTCCGGCAGCCGAGGGACCTCTGCCGGCGGGATCCCCAGTCCCCCTGACCACCCCCGGGGCCTCCTCCTCCTCCTTCCCGCCCTCCTCGGGGTTTGCGGCTCACACCTTCCCACCCGCTTAATTCTCGCGCTCCGGTCACCCGGTGTCGCCCGTCCAGGCTGCAGGAGCCAGGAGGCGGAGCGCGGCTACAGCTGAGGGCAGGTCGGCCCGAAAGTGCCGGCGGCCCGGCGGGAGCGGGACTTCCCGCTGCTGACGTCTGCGCCTCACCGCCGCTCCCCCGGGGAGGGGCGGGGGCGGAGCGTCCCGCGACCGGCGCGCTTGCGTCGGCCGTCGGTGGCCCTTGCCCCGCCCCGCCCATGCCCCGCCCATGCCCCGCCCCCGCCCCCCTCCTGGAGGCCCCGTGGGCTTGGGACCCCCGTTGGGGAAGCGGGAGTCCGGGACCCTTGGGAGCGCGGAGCACGCTGGGAGCCGGGAGGTGAGGGCCCCGAGCGTGCGAAAGCCGCCGGCTCCGGAGAAATCCCCCTCCTCCAGGATGTTCTTGGGCGCGTGGCTGAAAGTTCAGGAGCAGGTGGGAGGGTGCGGTGACGTCTAGAGGGCCGGCCGCCCGCGAACACTTGGGGGCGGGCCGGGCGGCAAGCGGGGCCGGCCCTCCAGGGCTGGGGGAAGGACAGCTGGGGTTTTCTTTGGGTGGTTCCCCTTCTTCCTGACTTCGCACATGCAAATCTCCGCCCCCGCGCCGGCGCAGCGCGGGCGTCCCGAAGCGCCCTCGAGGGGAAGTGCGGAAGCTGCCGCGGCCTGTGCGCGCTGGTAGCGCCGGTATTTGCATGCGGTGACCCCCGCACTCTGATCTTCTCCTTTTGCATCATCTCATTTGCGAGGGCTGTGTTAACGTACTTTACAAACTAAAACTTTTTAAACTCGTAGGGTCCACCTTGTGAGTTCGCTGGCCTCATTACACAGTGTGCTCAAGACTGATGAAGTGGACACCGCCTTGGGATTTGACGGATGCCCACGAGGAAAGGATGACGAACGTTTAGTATGCTGAAGGAATCTCAGTTAACTTGGTTTCCTTCATGTGTAGAGAACCTTCTGTGTCCGTTTAGTTACCGTATACGTATTATTATCCTCATTTTGTAGATGAGGCAGAGGTCGGGGAAGTTCAGTAACTTGTTCATACTTGTGAACAATGCTAGTGAAAAGAAAGGAACAGCTTAAACTCGAGGTCGTCAGACTCCAAAGCTCCATGGTCTTTCCACTGTCCCTTACTGCCTAAAATAAGTATGGAGGGGCAGTGGGAAATAGCAGCCATCCGGGTGTCAAAAGTGCAGGACCCAGCTGGGGAAATAATTAAAAATAAACTCTCCTGCCACCCCCAAAACGTCCTATCCACAAAATATAGGAAGGTAGAAAAGAATGCAACAGTTTTATCGTAGAGTGAGCATTAAACCATACTGTGTGGCACTAAAGAGATTGCAAAGAGAAATCACTCCTTTGTATAATCGGACAGATGCAATCACCTACATACCTGTTGTCCTTCTTCCAAGGAAAAATAATAGGAAGTTACATCTTGGAGCCAAAAGCCAAGGTTTAAAACTCCCACAGACACAGCGAGATGGGGCACCATCCTCCTTGATGTTCACATTTCAAAGAGATAGCTCCAAGGCCCTCAAGAAAGATTTAAGGGGATGCAAAACTGGCAAGAAGCTTATTTAGCTTTTTCAAAGGTGTACATACATTTCAAAGGGAGAAATCATAGTTTCTATTTTTCTAAAAGAATTGCTAAATGAAAAGGGAGGAGGTAATGTTCTCTGTTCTTTTTGGCAGTAGGCAGATTTTTTAATTTAATTATTTTAGACTTGTATATATACTCTTTTAACCCCAAATGTCAGAGCTATATGAATGAACTAAGCATAAATGTTTAAGAGTTCATTAGGAGGATGAGAGACAAATAGGAATGGAAAATATTTTTCAAGTGTTTGTCTATATTTCACCTCCAGAAACTGATTGGTTTTAGGTGCTTCTTAATAGGCCACAATAACGTTTCTTACTGAAGAGTTCTGAGCCAAACAGAATCTGTCCCAGTTGCAGGAACCCAGACTAGTCCTAAAACCACTCCAATCTATGCAATCACAAGCTGGATCTTACGAGATTTAGTAACACTACAGAATTTTGAATGCATTTTATTTTTCAAAGACTCACTTATTTAAACCTCCTAACTAATAGGATGGCATATTTGTATTTACTTCTAGGGATTTTTTTATTTGTCACATGAATAAGCTATAGATTTATGTTTTATCTCACTTTTTTAAAGGCTTTTTTGAAAATCCTTTCACTATTTTAAAAACTTGCTGAACCCTTTTTTCAAAGATGCAGTCCACATCTAAAAAGTGAAAATATTTCCCTTGTGCAGGATAAGTTTAATTAGAAAAAAAAGGAAGATTACAAGACAAGGTGATGGATGGATGGACTAAAAACAACAAATGTGAGTAGTAGTTTTTATTTTTTTAGGACTTACACTGGGGAGAAATAGTTTATTACTGTAGAGATTATTGGCAGCTAGTTGGTGAGGACTATAATGACTAACACATGGTATTATTCCTCAAGGGCTTGCAGTTGTTGATACTGTTTATTCAGTCCAAAAATATCTATTCTGTGCCAGATGCTATTTAGATTGTGGCACAAACACTAATAACAAGACAATCAACTATTCCTCAATTAAAAAAACAAGTAAATAAATAAAGACAGGGCTTCCTAGGTGGCGCAGTGGTTAAGAATCTGCCCGCCAATGCAGGGGATACAGGTTTGATCCCTGCTCCAGGAAGATCCCACATGCTGAGGAACAACTAAGCCCATGTGCCACAACTGTTGAGCCTGCGCTTTAGAGCCTGTGAGCCACAACTATCGAGCCCATGTGCCGCAACTACTGAAGCCCATGTGCCTAGAGCCCGTGCTCCGCAACAAGAGAAGCCATGGCAATGAGGAGCCCATGCGAGTATCCCCACTCGCCGTAACTAGAGAAAGCCTGCGTGCAGCAATGAAGACCCAACACAGCCAATAAATAAATAAATGAATTTTTAAAAATAAAAATAAAAAATAAAGACAAAATCTCTGACTTCATGCAGCTTTGTCTCACATGAAAGACATGAAGCGTGTTAGCAAATAAGATCTAAAATACTATTATTAAACTATTTTGTTTATTGCTGTAAGGAAAATAAGGTAATGGAAAGTGAGGAAGAGGGGTACTCTGAGAAGCTGACATTTGAGCGGAGTCCTGAGGAATATGAAAGAGATACCCACAGAAAGATTCAGGGAAAGAGCATTTCAGTGGGAAGAACACCAAGTACGAAGTCCTTGAGACAGGAAAGAGCTAATTTCAAGGACTGAAATGTCAGTGGGACCAGACCAAACTGAATGAGGTTGAGGAGACAAGCAGGGGCAAGATCACATAGGGCTTTGTAGGCATATGGTAAGGAGGATAGATTTTATTCCAGTTGCACACAGGAACCTACTGGAGAGTTTTAAGCATGTGATTGATTTATGATTACATTTTGAGATGTTTGCTCTGGCTGATGTGTTAAACTTTAGGAGCACTGTATGCTAACCAGGGGCAAGAGTGAAGGCACAGTGGCAGAGAAGCTGTTGCAGTTGTCCAAGGGAGAAGTAAAAGTGGTTCGGACTTGTGTTTTAGCAGAGGGGATGGTGAAAAGGGGTCATATTCAGTAAGATTTGGGTGATAGAGCCTGAAGGACTTGCTGATGGATTGAATGCAGGTGGAAGGGGAAAAAAGGGAATCAGGGATAACTTACATTTTTGGTCTGAGCAATCAGGTGAAAAAGGAAGGCTGGTGAGAGAAAGGTTTGAGAGGGAAAACCAGGAGTTGTGTTTTAGACTTAAGTTACAGATGCCTATTAGACATCTGAGTAGGTAGTTGAATATATAGAACTAAGCTAAGGGAAGAGGTCAAAGTTAGAAATAAAGGTGCATGAGTCAGCAGCATTTCATTTAAAAAAAAAAAAAAAAAAGCAGAGAGGAAAAAAAATTCAGAAGAACCAAGAAAGCTGGTAGAAAAGAAGGAGCGTCAGTGAAAGAGGAGGAAAACTGAGAGACTGTCTCAAAAAGAATGGAAGTGATCAGCTGTGTTGAATGATGCTGGAGATTACAAAAGATGAGAAAGAAACGACCTTGGATTTGGCGAGGTGAAGGTTATTAATGACCTTGATGAAAGCCATGTGAGTGGAATGGTGGGCATGAACGCTGAATTGGAGGAGGTTAAGAAGAGAAGGATGGAAACAATGAGTATACACAACTTTGAAGACTGTTAAAGGAAACAGAAATGGGGCAATAGCTGGAGGGAGATGTGGGGTTGTGTTAGGCTAAGGGCTAGCACTACAACTTCCATCTCAACAGATTAACACAAAGTTTATTTATCGCTTGAGTCAGAGTCCAGTGTGAGTTGAGTGGCTTTCTTTCAGAGGTAATCCAGGAGCTTAGATGCCTTCTATCTTGTAGCATCAACATGTGGCCTTCAAAGTCACTTTGGAAAAGGAAAGAGGGTAGAGAATCATGAATGGGAGATTTTTATGGGCCAGACCCATAAAATACATTACGTCTCATCACAGTCTACTTCCCATATGGCCTCCACAGAGGGGCTGAGACATATAATTTGAGAAATGGAATTTAGTCATGTGCCCTGGAAGCAGAGAAGAAATTGGATGTGAGTAATCACTAGCAGTCTCTGGTACTGAAGTTTTGTTTTGTTTATAGAAGGTGAGATTAAGGCATGTTTGTAAAAGGTAAGACTGACTCACTAGTGAAGGAGAAATTGGTGATGATTGAGAGGAAGGGAGTCATGAGTAAGGGAGAAAGGATAAAATTAGAGTACAGGTTATAGGATTGGCCAGAGATTGGAATGGGAACACTTCCTCTGTGGTAACAAGAAGGAAAGCAGAACCTGGTAGACCTGATGGTATGGAGATGACGAAGTCAGTCAAACTGCCTTTTTTTTTTTTTCTTTTTTGTGAAGTATGAGGTTATGTTCAGTTGAGAGTGGAGGGCAAACGAGGAAGAGGATAAGCTGAAAATGTGTTCTGTGAGAGTGGAACATTAGATGTGTCTGGCTGTACTGAATGATCATTTGAAATTTGTGGTCCTAAATACGTCAGACCAGTACACAGTATCTCTTATATGGTTTTTTTAAATATAATTTTATTTATTATTTATTTATTGGCTGTGTTGGGTCTTCGTTGCTGTGCACGGGCTTTCTCTAGTTGTAATGAGCAGGGGCTGCTCTTTGTTGTGGTGCGCGGGTTTCTCATTGCCATGGCTTCTCTTGTTGCAGAGCATGGGCTCTAGGTGTGTGGGCTTCAGTAGTTGTGGCACATGGGCTCAATAGTTGTGGCTCATGGGCTCTAAAGCTCAGGCTCAATAGTTGTGGTGCATGGGCTTCGTTGTTCCACGGCACGTGGGATCTTCCTGGAGCAGGGATCGAACCCATGTCCCCTGCACTGGCAGGCAGATTCAGATTCTTAACCACTGCACCACCTAGGAAGCCCCTCTTATATGATTTTTAACCAAGGGGATATCAATGGGTTTATTTTTGAAAAAGAAGATGAACTAGGAAAATTTAAGTCTGAATGGGAATATGAAGGAGTGATGCCAAGTACCTCTCGGCTCACACACACTCCCTGGATGATGTCACCCATTCCCATGATTTTACCTATGGTCCCAGGATCATATATCCAGCCTGGATCTTTCCATGGTTACTGTATATCCAGTTATCTATTAGGAGACTCATAGACATCCCAGGCTCAACCAACACAACATCTTCTCTTCCGAGTTTCCTCTTATTCCCATATTCCTTGTACCCATCATCTACCCAGACACAAATTAGAAAGTTGGGAGCCATCTTTGACTCTCTCTCTAATCATCCCCCATCTAACCCACAATGTCCAATCACTAAGTCCTGCCAGTTTTACCAATCGGGTATGAATCCATTGTTTTTCCATCTTAACTACCATTGTCCTTGTTCAAATCTTCATCATATCTCACCTGAACTAGTGGAATGGACTTCTAACTATTATGCCTGTTTATACTTTTGTCCCATTTGGAAAGCCATTCAGTCATGTTCAGACCCATTGATGCCTGAATCCTCTGGATGAATGCACATCAGACCATACCACTCTTGTGCTTTAAGGCCATCCATTAGACTTAGATCCAAACTTGGACATGGCCGACAAGTTCCCCCATAGTCTGGCCTCTGTCCCTTTTTTAGCCTCATCTTCTGCACTCCACAACTCACTGAACTGCTTTATAGCTTTTCATATTCCATAAGCCATGCCATTTCTTGTCTTTTTGCCCTTGTTCATGCTTTCCTCTCTGCCTAGAATGCTCCTTCCCACAGACATGCCATGTTTGTAGTTTGAAAGACTCAATATTGTTTAAGTGTCAGTTCTCTCCAAATTTAATGGATCCCAATCAAAACCCCAGCAAATTTTTTATTAACAAGGTGATTTTTAAATATATAGAGAAATACCAAGGTCCTAGAATAGCCAAGCCAATATTGAAAAATAAAGATGGAGAATGTACATTAACAGATATCCAAATTTATTATAAAACGACAGAAATTGATAGTGTGATACTGGCACAATTTTAGACAAATAGAACAATGGGCTGGATTAGAAAATCCAGAAACAGACCCATACATATACAGTCACTTGTTACAACAGTCTGCACTACAGTTCTATGGGAGAAAAGGAGGTCTTTTCATTAGCTGGTGCTGGGACATATATTTCATCAATATGGAAAATAATGAAACCTGACCCCAAACTTATGCCATACCTAAAATATTTTAAGTGGATCATAGACCTCCATTGAAAATTAAAATAATAAAACTTCTAGAAGAAAATACAGGAGGATACCTTCATAACCTTGGGATAGGCAAAGACTTGTTGAACATTACACAAAAAGAGCTAACTAGCAAAGAAAAAATAGATAAATTGGACTTAATTGAAATTAACTAAAAATGCCACCAAGATAATGAAAAGGCAGGCCACATACTGGGAAAAGATACCTGCAATACATACATCTGATAAAGAAATCTGTGGCATCCATGAAGATACTCTGCTCAGACCTCCCTTTTAGAGAGGGTCTACCCCAGCTTTCAAGCCAAGGCTGTGTGTTTCATTGGAAGCACCTGGCCAATTATAAGCTCAGTAGTGGTACAAAGGCTTGCTATCTCTGGCAGCACAAGACGTTGCTATCGGCAGTGTTTGTGTCAGAGCTCCCTATGGGGCTGGCTGAGACTTCATCATAGATGCACCCCAATATAATTCTGTTCCTATCCACTTCTCCTTCCTTCCCCCTTTCTTTTCACAAGTGGTAGACCTGCATCTGAACTTGCCCTATCTACTCCTTCTTTCTCTCGCCTTTGTTTTTCATAGGTGTTATCCCCAGTAAATCTCTTGCATTACTCATTTTGTATTGGCATCTGCTTCCCAGAGCACCCAACTGGTACACTTATATCCACTTCACAAATCAATAAAAAAAAGATAGCCCACTTTTTTTAAGTGGGCAAAAGACTGATAGGCATTTTACAAAGGAGGATAGCCAAATGACCAATAAGCATATAAAAAGATGCATCACTAGTCATCAGGAAAATGTGTATAAAAAAACACAATGAAATGTTGTTACACCTCATCAGAATGACTGAAATTAGAAGGATAATACCAAGTGTTGGTGGGAATATGGAATTCTCTTAAAATTTTTTGTGGGAATATAAATTGGTACAACAACCTTGGAAAATTGGCAGTATCTACTAAACCTAAAATATAAATACTCAATGAGCCAGCAGTACTATTCTTGGGTGTATTCCAAACAGAAATAAGGGCTTGTATCTACCAAAAAACAGATAAGAATATTTAAGGGAGCCTTTATTTGTGTTATCCAGCAACAGGAAGACAACTCAAGTGTTCATCATCAGCCGAATGGATAAATAAATTGCAGTATATTCATAACATAGATTTCTCCCCAATTATGAAAAAGACTGTGCTATTGCCACATAATGTGGGTGTCATATACAATAGAGTATATACTGTATGAATCCATCTATATCAAGTTCAAAAACAGATAAAACTAATTATTGTGATGGAGGGCAAAATATTAGCTATCTTTAAGGGTGGAAATTGACGAGAAGTGGCCCTGAGGGAGCCTTCTGAGCTGCTAGAAACATTCCACATCTGGGTGGTGAGTGATAAAGGCTGTCTCCTTGACCACACTCTTGTCAGGCTCCTCTGAGCCCTATTCTCAATTAGGCTTCAACCTTGACCTATAAGAACTGAAGACTCCCAGCACAAATGGTTTTGCCAACCCCCTCTTGCTCTGAGATTTGAATAAACACTAGCAAAGTTTCTAACAGATCAAAGCTACATCCCTAAGATGACAACTTCAGCCCCCATAGGTTCCTGCTTGAGAAAACTCAAGGTTGCCGAAAGAATTTATTGTTTTTTCCAGCCAACACCTAAAGTCAGGGCCCCTAACTCCCAGTCTCTGTGAGAGGATGGGAGCCTCACTTTAATAAGTGCCAGTTAACAAACCTGGATGGCCTAAATACATTGACCAACTACCCTTCCCACTTTTTACAAATTTCCACTCCCGTCATGCTGCTCATTTCCTTCCCTATTCCCTCATTTTCCCCTGAAAATGCCCAGTTACCTCTGCACAAATGAAAGTTGAAGTCAGCTTATGCTGGGCTGTCTTCCCTACTGAATAGAATCTATCACTCTAACTAATGTCTGGCTTTGTTTATCTTTGACATGGGTTACATATATTTACAAGTTAATTGAGCTATACTGGTGTATAAAGATTTGTCTACTTTATGTATGTTATACCTCAATTTTTAAAAATATTTGAAAAGATTTTTGAATACCTTTCCCCACCAGGGCCACACAACCAGCACAGCCCTACCTTGAGACCTTGCTCACCACCTCGCTCCTCTCTGTGTCCTAACACACATTTCTTTAGTTTTGGGTTTTTCCCCCTTGGTATTCTCTTTTTCATTTTATTTTTTTTAAATTTTTTTTTACAGTGTAATAGATTAAAAATTTTTTATACAATTTTGAAAGGTTACTTTCTATTTACAGTTATTACAAAATATTAGCTATATTCCCTGTGTTATACATTACATCCTTGAGCCTATCTTACACCCAATAGTTTATACCTCCCACTCCCCCAACCCCATATTGCCCACCCCCCCCCGCCCCCCACCACTTCTTCACTTGGTTCATTCCTCCTTGTCCTTTAAGACTTAGCTTACAGGAAGCCTTTACAGGTTTCCCTGGCCAGATAGGCCGTTACTTCCCTGTACAACATAATAGCCAGTAGATTTATCTATCAGCTGGTTTACCACACCAAATTCCAGTCAGCTGGTCATGTGCCTGGCTCCCTTACTTAACTTCCATGTATTAAGAGGTTGTCAAAGACAAATGTAAGGGGAAAAACACGTCATAAAAGATAAGGACTACGAATCAGTTTTGAAGACTCCTGGAACCATTTCCACTTTCTTCAGCATACTGAAGCATTCTTTGAAAATGTTTGCAATACTGACAAGAGGAGGTAATACTTAACTAGGGTGGATGTCATTTGGCTAAGTCGAGAGAAGGGAAGGAGAGAAAGAAAAACTGCTTGTTGGAGAGACCAGGACAATTGAAAGCGGAGGGTGTGCAGCAGACAGTGCTAGCTGACTTCTACTCTTTTTCTGTATTAATTGTAGCTTGATATATGGTTGCCCAACTAAACTCTGTCTCCCAGCTTCCCTTGAGTAGAAATATATGGCCACCCATTCCTAGGCAGAGCTTTTCAGATGGTGAGCCTGCTTCTTTTTTTTTTTTTTTTTTTTTTGCCTTCCCTCAAGCTAATGAGAAGATGTCCTTTCATCCAGATTCAGTTCTAATAATGAGGATGATATCCTAGAGGTTAGGATTGAGAAACAAGATGGAAAGAACCTGTGTGATTGCATAGAGCAGCATGGAACTCAGACATTAAACTGAGAAATGAATTTCTTTCTTTTCTCATTTATTGAATTTGGATTTCTTTGTTATAGCAGCTAGCATTATAATAATAAATATGAGTATGTGTTAGGAAACAGAGGGAAATAAGGTTAAAACCTGGTAATGGAGGGGTTAGAATGTCAGGAGAAGTAGTTTAGTTTCGTCTCATAGGCATTGGAGAAATATTCCAAGTTCTTAAACCAGAGCGTGCCATGATGAGGGCAGTGTTTCAGGAAAATCAGACTGGTAGCATAGAAAGCCTCCGTTAAGGGGTTATGGCAGTGAAACAAATATGAGCCTGAAACAGACCAGGACATTGAGTGTGGATATGAAGTAAAAAAAAAGAAGAGGAAGAAAAACAAGAGATATTACAAAGAGAAGTGATAAACCTTGGTGACCAACTGGATATAGGGAATTAAGAACCAGGAGTCAAAAAAAGTCCCAGATTTCTAATCTAGAAAACTGCTGACACAGCAGGAATTGCTGTTAGGAAAATGGAAATACATAGGTTAACTTTAAAAATGCATAAATCATTTGGAGTGTGGCAGCAAACCCAGATCCTGCCATCATCAGTTTTGCCTGTTCTCCCTCCTATCCAACACCAGTCCCTAAAGTAAGAACATAGAGCTCTGAGGAAATCTGTCCGACTCACCTACTTTCATTTAGGGAACTGAAACGTGAGGTTTGTGAACACCCAGAGAAATGAAATCTTAGTACGTGAAAACTCTAAAAAGCAGTTATAAAACATTTATTTGTAAAGCACCTCTCTCTTTTTAATCTTTACAGTGTGTAGGTCCTATAGTTCTGTATATGCTAGTTTGATGTGTATAGCACTGCTTAGAAGTATGACACAGTATACTAACTTGGTTTCTGTAATGGTAGTAATAATAGCTGGTGTTTCACAAGCATGTGATGCAATGATTACTTGCACAGGGTTAGAATTAGCATTTTTCAGAACTGGTAATAAAGTCATCATCACCTTAAAGTCATGTGGTGTTTCTGATGCCTCAACAGAGGAGAGTTAAATTTTAAGGTTAGAAGGAACCCTATAGAACATTCTCACCTCATTTTACACATGAAAAACCTGAGGCACAGAAAATTTTAGTACTATACCCTCGTCATACAGCTAGTTAGTTGCTGAGTTGAAACTTGAAACTAGACCTCCAAACTCGTAGCTTGGATCTTTTTCCTGTATGTCACATTGCATTCCCATATCTGACCTAAGATATAAAACAATACAAAAATATTTGTTAGTAGCCATAATCTTACAAAAAAATGCTAACATATGTAGTAGTTAGCATTCACAGGCTCTGTATCTTTTAAGACTCATTATGTAATATTGTACATCCACTATACCTCAATTAAAAAAAAAAAAAAGATCCTCATGCTCTTTTCCCAAAAGTCCTCAGTTGAACTCCAAGGGAAAAGTAAAAATCAGTCCTTTAACTTTTTTGCTTAAAGGCATTGACTGTCATATTCATTGTTTATTCCCTACAGTGGTCAGTGCAGTGCCCTGAGTATGGGGATGCTCAGTAAATATCCAATGAAATATAAATTGTTATGCATTGCATCACTCCAGTATTGATATGAGTAACAATTTATTACCACTAGACATTAGATACTATTAAAAAGAAAGAAAGAGACACACACACAAGGCTTCAGCTCTCCCTCCCCAAAGAGGTAAGTAACCATGCTTGCAGAGAAGCATAATAGTGATTATATTAAGACAGATACCAAAATCATGGATTAATATCATAGAAGCAAGTTGAGCCAACCAGCTAACAAATTCTTCAATAGTATGCAAAGTCCTTAAATTTTTATTTTAAAATTCCATCAAAAATATATTATACATATAGGGGACTTCCCTGGCAGTCCAGCAGTTAAGACTCTGTGTTTGCATTGCAGGGGGTGTGGGTTTGATCCCTGGTTGGAGAACTAAGATCCCACATGCTGTGCAGTGTGGCCAAAAAAAAAAATTTATATATATATATATACACAACATTAGAGAAAGTTGTAGAAAAGAAGAAAAATGGCCTATTATTCTATCTCACTAATACAAATATCACCTATGTGCATGTGTGAGTGTGTGTATGTGTTTGCTTCCAGGACTTTCTCATATGCAGGCTTTGATTTATTTCTTCTGCTATTACTTGATTATGGTAAAAAATTAGAGCAGAGAAAATGAGAATCAGTTAAAATGACTTCACCTCCAACCCTGGGAAAAATATATCCAAGAGTATTGGTTTGGAGTATATCCTCAGATGACTTTTATTACATATTTTATAGAGCTATAACCATGAATACCATGCACACATAGCCTTTTTTCCCACTTGATATTTATACTATCCACATTGTCTTGCGTTGCTACATAGTTTTTATACTAAGCTCTTTAAGGAAGGAAGCTGGCTGGAGAATGGATGTCCTAGAAAACTGGGAATAGTTCCAAGGTTTGTAGGTCTTATTGAGGGTAAAAAACAGATTTGTGTGACCATGGAGTGAGAAAGTTGTAAAAATAGGAAATTATGAGCAGAAGGTTGGGCTTCTGAAATTATTGCATAAGAAAGACTTGTATTTTGTTATCTAACAATTGAGGTTGAAGAAAGTATAATTTTCATTTAATAATAATCTATTAATATTTCATCTAACATTTACAGCAAACTATCAAAATCTCTAATGAGGTTCAAACTGTATTAAACCTAATTTTGGATATTCCAGGTGGAACTTTTTCATAGTAAACATATACACATTTGTTTTTATTTAGTACTTATGAAACATTACAGATAAATATTAAAAATCATAAAATTTTTTAAATATTACTGGGTATATTTCGAATATGTTTTTTGCCTTAGACTTTTTTAAATTTATTTTTTAATTGACATACAGTTGATTTACAATGTTGTGTTAATTTCTGCTTACAGCAAAGTGACTCAGTTATACACACATATACATTCTTTTTCATACTCTTTTCCATTACGGTTTATCCCAGGATATTGAACATAGTTCCCTGTGCTATAAAGTAGGACCTCGTTATCCATCCATTCTATATGTAATAGTTTGCGTCTACTAACCCCGAACTCCTGGTCCGTCCCTCCCGCACCCCATACTTGGTAACCACAAGTCTGTTCTCTCTGTAAGTCTGTTTCTGCTTCATAGATAGGCTCATTTGTGCCATATTTACATTCCACATGTAAGTGATATCATATGGTATTTATCTTTCTCTTTCTGACTTACTTCACTTAGTGTGATAATCTCTAGGTCCATCCATGTTGCCTTAGACTTTTGATATGATCTTGGTATATCATTGAAGCAGGAGGGACAGAGTACAGTAGATCATGAAATATTCTTTCCTGCTTTGCTGAGCTCAGAAGACCTTCCCTTCTGTCCAACACTATATCACACTTTGTCACTTAGGCCTCAGAATGGACTCCTTGTGCCTGAGGTCTCACAGAATCTGCCATGAATACAGTATCTTTACCTTTTGGCTCTAACCCTTTCTACTGTGACTCCAAACCATCGTTAGGCTGTGATAGCAACAGATGCCATCCCATTTCCTCTGTTGCTTCCCCACCTGTCTCTTGAACACCCTCACACCAGAAGTGTTTCATAGATCTGCAGCCACAAAATACATTTCACCAACTCATGTTGGAGGAAGTGGACAGTGAAAGTGGCATTTCACTCCATTTTTAGCATTCGCGCTCCAGTGAGAATACCCTGATAATCCATGAGAGAAAGCTCAGCCTCTCAACACTGTGGAAGATGGATTGGGGGAAATGGAAGACTAGAGGCAGATGTCTAGTAAGGAAAATAATGGTAACAATGGAGAGGAGAGAAGACAAGTGCTTGAATTAAGGCAGTGGCTTTGGGGAAGAGATAATTGGGAGACATAGGTAAAGAGAACTGCCAGGTTTCTGCTTTGAGCAAGTGTATTAATTGTGGTGCCATTTAATGATCTAGGAATTCCATGGGAGGGGAATTTCTCCCTTTGTATTACATTAAATCCAAGTATTAAAAGGCTCCCCATCAAAAAAAAAAAAAAAAAAAGGCTCCCCATCTATCATTTTCTTCTCTTCCCCGTTTTTAGCAGAATCTTGATTTTGTTTGGGTAATTCGCAGTGTTACAAATGCCAAGTACATTTTTAACCAATCATGGTAATCCCATTCTTGAGCCAGAGAGTGCTTTAGGAACGGGCAAATAATAACACTTCTGAGCAATGTACCGGGATGGGAAATTTGCTAGGGAGATTCTGGAATAATTTTTTTTCATTCATAATAAAAAGAGACACCTAGGAATTCACTGGACTTTGTTGTGTCTGCAAATGACAAGTGAACTACAGAAACCATTTTAAGACCATGAGTTAAAAATAAAGCTGACATACTGAAGATGTTATAGCAGAAAGATTTAGAGGGAATCTGAGTTTTTGATGACATGGTTAGCTGCTGAGTTGGAACCATAAGATATCTTGTTATAATAAATATTCTCTTATGGTTTAAGCCAGTTGAATTGAGGTTCCCATTGTTTCCAGTCCAAAACAATATAAGAGCTATAGAACTGTCCCTAAAAGAAAGAATTCTACCTAGCCTTGTAATCCCTTGGAAGTAAGATCTTTGGGGCTAGATCGTCAATGGTCCAACCAACGGCTCAGAGCATTTCACGCCTGAGAAGGTGAACTGACTCTTTGAGGTCTGAGCTTCTGGAAAATAGTCTCCACTAAAATATTTATTTCCTTAAAGTGGGTATTTAATTCTATCAATACTAAGTTAAGACATAGTATTTTAATTTTCACTTCCTGTATTATACTTGCAGTTACTGTATGCATACTATTGCTCAAGACCACTGGCAGATTCAGAAATAGAATACAGTGCCTAGGCCAAAATGGAAGTTTACAATTTTGACAAAGCCCTTGACAAAGAATACAGGAAATAAAAGTCAACCAAACAGGAAGTAGGCAGAGCAGAACAGAACAGCCGGAAATATTTGGGCCTGGCGCAAGAATTAATCTGTCTGCAGAGCACAGGAGTACCAAGCAAAATATGTGGAGCTGAAATCTTTAATTTGTAAACATTTTAAGGGGATTGTGAAAGAGGGGGGTAAAAAAAAGTACAAGGAAGTAAAAGGAAGAGAGAAATAATGTCCCTCACTGGAGTAATTATTGCATAAACCCAAAATTGTCTTTTGCATAGATGATGGCAGCTTTAAGATCTTTCTGCAAATTCTTAGACCTCCCATAAGAGGTGAATTCTGTGGCCCCTCTCTCTGAATCTGGGCCAAACCTTAGTGACTGGTTGACCAGTAAACTATGGCAGAAGTGATATTATGTGACTTTCCAGGGTAGGTCATAAAATGTGGTACAGAGTCTACCTGGTTTGCTGGGCCCCGCATCAGAATCTGTAAGAAGCAGTACCACCCTGAGACCAGCATGCTATGAGGAAGCACAAGCTAGCCCTGCAGACAGACCACATAGAGAGGCCTTCTGACATGGAGAGAGATGCCTGGCCATCCCAAGCCCTCCCAATGCTCACTCTTCCAGCTCCTGCCATTAAATGACTTCAACTGCATGAGAGATCCTAAGGCAGAACCACCCAGTGGAGCTCTTCCTGAATTCTTGACCCACAGAAACCACGAGAGATAATAATGATTGTTGTCATTTTAAGCCAGTGAGCTTTAGGGTGGTTTGTTTTGCAGCAGTACATAGCCAGAACAACAGATGAGGTGGTTTAAATGCTATGGCTCTTTAATAAGTAAGGAAAGAACCCTAGGGCCATTAGAAGTCATTATAGCTAATTGCTATAATGAGCAAGGTGAACTGGTGGTTTCCAGTCAGAGGATCTGTTACTGATAATTAAAGCAAATAATTAATTGGTGAGGCCAAGTGATATTTTTAAAAAATGTTGACTCTGAAAGAACTTCATTTTAGTTAATATGAAATGTTTAAAGATTATGTTGTATTTCTCAAAGGCAATTTGTATAAGTAATTTTCTTTTTTACCCCTTTTTCTTCCTATTTCAGAGATTCATATTACCAACAAACTATGACATATATTTGGGGTGATTCCTGACATGTCACAATTCAGCAGCTCAAAAAGCTACAAGCTGGGAGGTTTAGGATCCTTGTGGACTGAGTTCCAGTTTCCTGACCTCAGGACATTCAGTCATGTAACGTTTCTGTAAGGAAAAGTCCAGGACATTTTTAGTCTACATGGAACATGTAGCCAGTGGGACTGTATGTGTGAGCTAAATATCAGGATGGGAAAGATGGATGTCAGAGAAGTAAAAGCTTTTTATGGCTCACACCTCTGGTCTTAATTCTTCTTGTTCTTGGTTTAAAGGATGGAAAGAAAATGAATAAAGATGAAGATCAACCAAAGCAAATGTAGAAAAGTAACGTGGAAAATGTGTATGCAATGTCCAGAAAAGACAAATGCATAGAAATACAGAAAGCAGATTACTGGTTGTCTGGGGCTGGAGGGTGTGGGGCTAGTGCAACATAGGAACTAATTGCTAATTGGTACAATGAATATGAAATTTCTTTATGGGGCACTGAAAATGTTCCAAAATTGATTGTGGTGATGATTGCAAAACTGTCAATATACTCAAAACCGTTGAACTGTACACTTTAGGTGGGTGAATTGTATAGTGTGTGAATTGTATCTCAATAAAGTTGTTATTAAAAAAAGTAACAAGGGAAAAAAGTTTATGTAAAATGAAAACAGACAAAAATCAAGCCTCTTGGGGGACTGCCCTGGTTTCGCAGTGGTTCCCTGGTCTGGGAAGATCCCACGTGCCTCGGAGCAACTAAGCCGGTGCGCCACAACTACTGAACCTGTGCTCTAGAGCCCGCGAGCCACAACTATTGAGCCCACATTCCACAACTACTGAAGCCAATGAGCCTAGAGCCCGGACTCCGCAACAAGAAAAGCTACTGCAATGAGAAGCCCGCGCATCACAATGCAGAGGAGCCCCTGCTCGCCACAACTAAAGAAAGCCTGCAGGCAGCAACGAAGACCCATGCAGCCAGTAAATAAATAAATTAATTAATTTTTTTAAAAATCAAGCCTCTTTATCATAATTAAAATGTTTTCACTGATGGCTTAGAAATTTTCTTGGCTAAGTGAGAAGGTGATGCTGAGATTCCTCCAGGGCAGAGTTTAGCAAATTTTTTCTATAAAAGGCCAAATAGAAAATATTTTAGGCTTTGCAGGCCAAGAGGCAAAATCATAAATATTATGTAGGTATTCACATCATAAGAGAAAACAAATTCCTGCACATTTCAAAATGATGATGTTACAAACATAATAATAATTGAGTATTTTTTGTAATACAGGTCTGCTAATGAGAAAAATTGAATTCTTTTTTAGGAGACAGCATTTCACTTAATTGAAGTTCAAAGTTAATACTTCCTACCCTCAAATTGATTGCAAATGTTCTTCTGGAAAAAAAAGTTCTTAGCTCATTGGCCAAATAAAAACAGTCAATGAGCCAAGTTTGCCCACCCCTGCTGTAGAGGGCTAAGTTCCTAAAGGCTGGCTTATTAGTTTCCTAGGGCTTCTGTAACAAAGTACCACAAACTGGGTTGCTGAAAATAGCAGAGTTTATTCTCTCTCCTTCTAGAGGCCAGAAATGTGAAATCAACCTGTCGTAGAGCCATGCTCCCTCCAAAGTCTCTGAGAGAAGATACTTCTTTGCCTCCTCCAGCTTCTGGTAGCCCTATGTGTTCCTTGGCTTGTGACAGCATAACTCCAAACTCTGCCTTTATCTTCATATGGCTGTCTTCCCTCTGCATCTGTGTTTGTGCTTATTCTCTTCTTATAAGGACACCAGTCATACCCTAATTCAGTATGACCTCATCTTAACTAAATATATTTGCATTGACCCTATTTCTGAATAAGATTGCATTCATTGGCACTGTGGGTTAGGACTTGAACATACCTCTTGGAGGTACACAAGTCAACCTACAACAGCACTGAACTCTGGCAGAGGATCTTTGGGTCAAAGGTGTCCCCCTCATCATGTATTTCTTAGAACAGTGATGCTACTGATGAACACCAGATTTGACTCAGGTCTATCCTAGGGAGCACTTGCAAATGTAGAGCAAATACAAAACACCACCCTTCATGGTTCCCGCGGCGCCAAACTCTGGGACACTTATTTTTTTGTTGTTTTAAGGCCCTTAGATATCAGTTAGTCACTTTCATTTAAAAATGTCACTTATTAGAAAAAAAGACTAGAATTCATTCTATATTAGAATGAATGTTTCTTAGCTGTTATTTTGGACTTCTGGATACTTCGTGATACATCTGAGACTTTAGAAAATGGACCAATTTTTGTCTCTTTAGTTTGTTTCTCCCTCAAACTTTAAGAAAAGCTATTACTATGGTCCAGGGAAGAGTTAACGGTGGCTTGTACCAAGGTTGTAGCAGTGTTGATGGAGAGAGTTGGATGGAGTAATGATCTGTTCATAGACAGGATCTACAGTATTTGAAAATTTATGTATGTTAGGTTGAGAAGAAGGTGTCAAGAATGACTTTCAGCATGAGCAGCTGGGTGGAGAGTGGTATGATGGAATGAAATAGGGAACATTGGAAGAGGTTGGGGTAGAAAGAGGAAGAGCGTGACTGTGATGTGTATATGATCATTCTGAGCAGCTTGCAAAATGACAGGACAGCTGTCTGTGTGGGTCTGAAACTGGAGATATACATCTGAGAGTGGTTGTTGGGATTTAAGGGGACCAATGAATAATGCCCCCTACCTTCTGAGTTCAGAACCAACTGAGAAATAGACCTTAGGGAACAAAATCTTAACTTTTTTTTTATTGGTTAAGCTAGATTATAGAGTATAGTTTTGATCTGTAGACAAAACTGGGCTTTTTAATATCTTCCCCCTGAGTTTATCCTCTTGGCCCCCACTGCTCATCTCCCTATTGCAGAAGCAGAGCCTGCCCCAGTAAGATTGTATCATGTAGGAGAGAGCTGGGATGCCTGCTGCAGGGGGCGCAGATCCAGAGAGAAAGAGAGGAGAGGAGAAAGAAGCACCCAAGCCATCAGTGAGTCACTGCCCCTGGAGGAAGGATTGAGTGTTTCAGCAGGAAACAAATAGTGTACTTAAAGAGATAATTGAAGCGAATATAGCAAAGGGATTATTTGCAGCGGTGTGGGCAAGGTTAAGGGTACAAACAAGGGATGTAGAAGCATCCAGGATCTACATACAGGGAAGTTCTAGTTCTAGGGACAAGAGGAGGGAGTTCGTACCAGAACTCAGGAGAGCTGTAGCTGAGGCAGAGGCGTTGCCCAAAAGGAATGTGTCAGAGGGAAGGAATAAGTGCCCAAAGTGTGCCTTTGACTGCCAGAGGTAGGGATGGGCTGGGGGGTGGGGGGAAGAAATATCCAGCCTACTCATTCTTCCCACTGTCTAAACTCCCTCCCATTGACCAAACCCACAGGAAACCAGAGGACTATAACGACCAGGGAATGTGGTCTGTTAAGTAGTCAGCCTGCCCAGGTACAAAGCAGGGCAGAAAAGGGTGGGAATGGGCAGGCAGAAAATAACCAGCACGTGGATAGTAAGGTCTGGAGAAACTGCAAGAGGGGACACTCTGCTGTCCTGGCAGGGGACTACCTGAGGTGAGAACTGGAAACCTGTTGTCCTGCTCTCCCCTTTATGAGACTAACTTCCACACTCTGCCCCCTACCATCCACTGCTCCTTGGAGTCCCTCCTTCAACCACTGGTGGGTAGTTTAACTTTTGCTCTAAGAAGGCTCTGAAATGGAAGCAGAACAGTTATTTAATAGAGTTTTCAATGCCCACTGCACCCTAGGGTGAAAACTCATCACTATCCTCTTTGCTCTTTGGATCTGCTCAGCTGTATTGTCCAACTGGTCTACCAAAAGATATGCAATGGGATCACATGACAATATGAACATATGATAATATGATGTTTGACAATGATACAACGCCAATAAAATTGAAATGTCTCAACTTTCTTTCATTACAGAATCTCATTGACTCTAGGATGTGAATTTTTCCCCACTTTTAAAAAAAAAATTTTATTTATTATTTTTTGGGGGGTACACCAAGTTCAATCATCTGTTTTTATACACATATCCCTGTATTCCCTCCCTCCCTCGACTCCCCCCCACCCTTTCCCCACATTTTAACCTCTCTAAAATTGGGAATCATATCACAATCTCCTCAGTCAAGCAGCTGTTATGATGGAGGTGTTATTGCCTGCCATGTGCACCAAAACTGGCAGACTGGGTGTCAGCAGCTTGGAATAAAACCCAGCAGATAGAGCGGAGTGTATGCTCCCTCAGCAGTGCTCTTGAGGAAACAGACGGTGACCATCTGAGATCATTCAGGCCACTCTGAGTTAAAAAGTGGTTCAGTCATAGAGACAGAAGGTAGATTGGTGGTTGCAGCGGCTGGGAGAGTGGGAGGAATGGATTGGGGAGTGACTGCTAATGGATACAGGGGGATGATGGAAATGTTCCGAAACAGGTAGTGGTGATGGTTGCACAACTTTGTGAATATGCTAAAAACCATTGAATGTACACTTTTAAAGGTGAAATCTATGGTATATGAATGATATGTTATTTTTTAAAAGTGATCCAGAACATTGAGAGAAGCTGGGTAATGGAAACACTTTGTACTATTTTTGCAAGTTATTGTGAGTCCAAAATTATTTCAAAGTAAAAAGTTTAAAAAAATACCTTTTGGAATGTCATCCAAAATGAAGGTCTTATATTTTTTAAAAATCTGGATTTAATCTAGTAAAATTAAGTTGTATTTAGATTCAGTTAAACTTAAAAGCTTTTGCACAACAAAGGAAACCGTAGGCAAAATGAAAAGACAACCTACAGACTGGGAGAAAATATTTGCCAACAGTGCAACCAACAAGGAATTAATTTCCAAAATATACAAACGGCCCATAAAGCTCAATATCAAAACAAAACAAAACAAACAACCCAATAAAAAAAAATGGGTAGAAGACCTAAGTACACATTTCTCTAAAGAAGACATACAGATGGCCAACAGGCATATAAAAAGATGCTCAATATTATAATAGAAAAATGTAAATCAAATCTATAATGAGATATCACCTCACGCTAGTCAGAATGGCCATCACTAAAAAGTCTACAAGTAACAAATGCTGGAGAGGGTGGGGAGAAAAGCGAACCCTCCTACACTGTTGGTAGGAATGTGAATTGGTGCAGTCACTATGGAGAACAGCATGGGGGTTCCTTAAAAAAGTAAAAATAGAATTACCATATGATCCAGCAGTCTCACTCCTAGGCATATATCCAGAGAAAACCATACTTTGGAAAGATACATGCACCCCAATGTCCATAGAGCACTATTTACAGTAGCCAATACAGGGAAGCAACCTGAATATCCATCGACAGATGAATGAATAAAGAAGATGTAGTGTGTGTGTGTGTGTGTGTGTGTGTGTGTATGTATGTAAATATATATGAATGAATATTAGCCCTACAAAGAATGAAATAATGGCATTTGCAGGAACATGGATAGACCTGGAGATTATATGAAGTAAGTCAGACAGAGAAAGACAAATATGATATCACTTATATGTGGAATCTAACAAAATGATACAAATGAACTTACTTACAAAACAGAAAAAGACTCACAGACATGGAAAACAAACTTATGGTTACCAAAGGGGATAGTGGGGCAGAGGGTTAGGGGGAGATAAATTAGGAGGTTGGGATTAACATATACACACTAATATATATAAAATAGATAAACGACAAGGACCTACTGTACAGCACAAGGAACTATACTCAAAATCTTATAATAACCTATAATGGAAAAGAATATGAAAAAGAAAAAAAATCTGTATTCAGAGTCTGCTTATAGACTTATGTGAACTATCTTTTGGGGGAAAAAGCAAAAGGATATTCAACAGAAGCTCTTTTCCAACTTTGAAAAGAAACATGATTCAGAATATTTGGATTCTGAATATAAACAGCTTCTAAGAATACTTTGTTATTTTGCTCATATTCTCCATTTTAATATATGCATGAGAACAACATATGATAAAGATCTATGTCTAAGTCTACAAGAGCTTGTTAAGAAAGTATAAGATTAACATTTTAAGTGACAAGTGTTGTGCCAAACTTTAGTTGGCATTTTCTTCCCCTTTCTTGATAGTTTGTTAGATGTTATGAAACACAATATTATATCCCCAAGGAGGAATAAAAGCTCCCAAATCAAATCTCCTTGCTCTTGTAAGGTAAGGAGCACAGACAGTCAGGTCCATGGTTATCTTCTACACAAACTCTCATCCTGTTCAGCCTCAGCCCAGGGGTCTCACTCAGTGCCTGGGAAGAGTGGGGTTCCCTCAGCGGTTTCAGGCAAAGTCTCTTATATGCTCTACTTTTAGAGTCCAAAGTGTTAACAGGACATAGATTTCCCAGCACCAGCCCCACACCCAAGAAACTTAGAAAACAGGAGCAAATCTGCTGGCCCTGCCTGGCATTTAGACCAGTTGTATCAGTCTCGATTCTAGGTTTTGAGCTGCAGAAACCAACTCTGCCTGATTTAAGCAGAGAAGGAATGTGTTGGTAGTTCTTCGGGCAGTTGGGGGAATCACAGGGAAGACCGGAAAACCTGATGCTACCTATGAACTGGTCCTGAGAAGGCACTGTTGTCAGCAGCTGAGCTGTGGACCCACAGACTTGGGGAGTTCTCTGTTGGGCATGGGTCTGTGTATCACTGACTCCTGATTCAAAGTCCAGAGTGGGTGGGTCTCACAGAATAAGCCTGGTCACATGGCTGCACCCTTGCCTTATGGCTTCAAGGAAGCTGGGAAGGTAAGTAGCATTTTCTGCTTCTATAAAAGGAGATAGACTCTGCCTCCCACCAAGACACTTAAAGAGGGGGAAGAGGTTTAGATGATGGGCACCTAAAAATTAAGACGAATGTCTACTTCAATCAAAATAAAGTTCTTGGAATCCCAGAACACACACATAGTACTGGTACCAACTGAAGACCCAGGCCGAAGTCCAGCAGGTTCTGAAGGGAGGAGGGAAGACTGAGAAAACACGAAAGAGAAAATCTTACTGATGTCAGCCTTGTCTGAATGCCTCTCAATCTATATATCACTTTTCTCTAGTTCTTGACCTGTGAACTTTACATGATGTTGAGAGAAGTCTTTCATTAAGAAGTTAATTATGGCCTAGATTTACCGTATCATATCTGGAAATTGAAACCTTCCCAGCCTCTTGCAAAATTTAGAAATTTTTAATGACGCTCCAGGATTTATTGGAGGCTCCTTTCTTGCCCATTTAAAACCTCTTAATTTCTATTTCCCCTGTGTCCCTGTCACACCAAGGACACAGCCACATTTCCTCTCATGAGCAGTC
Organism: Hippopotamus amphibius kiboko; assembly: GCF_030028045.1. Taxonomy (NCBI): domain Eukaryota; kingdom Metazoa; phylum Chordata; class Mammalia; order Artiodactyla; family Hippopotamidae; genus Hippopotamus; species Hippopotamus amphibius. The sequence continues at coordinate 98,058,292 of NC_080192.1, forward strand.
CTATTGCAGTGGTGTTCTGGTAAACTGGCTCTCTGTAAGAAAAAAAAGCCCTGATTGATAGCACTTGCCAATTTCCTTGGTATAAATACTCCCACTGTGGAAGGTTTCAAGCTACCAAAGTTGCAGCTTACAAAATCCCTGAATATTTTACTGTCAGCTTTTATGAGCCCTTATGAGCCACAGCCTCTTGCTTGGAATATCTCAGGCCTCCTAAAGAAGTTGTGTCACTTGCTTAATCTCGAGAATCACTCACAGTGGATTCCTCAACTAAAGCTGCCATTGAATATGTGTTCCATGAGGGCAGAGCTCTCTGTTCACTGCTGTACTTCCAGGGCCTAGAACAGTCCCCGGCACACACAAGGTCCTCAGTACACATTTGTTTGTGGTGGTGGTTCTGAGGCTCTTCCCTGGGGCTGGTGAGGGCAACCACCTCTGCCGTATGCTAGTCCACAGAACACTGCCTTTCTCTTGGGTGAAAGGCAGCAGAGACTTTCCCTATGTCCTCTTTCTCTGTTAAGTGGCTCATGTCTTTGATCATCTGTTTGCCTCTCTTGTTCCATTTCTCTTTGCAGGAAGACTTTGCCACATTTTTAACATTTTAACCTGCTTCTTGAGTTGATCATTTCCTTCTTTATCACATCAGCCAACACTGTTTGCTGTACTGATTAGTGTTTTCCTCTTTATTTCTCTGTGCTTTTGAGTCCAGACATTTGCTTTTCCGATACACTCCTTGCATTCTGTCCTGTGGGGTCCACCCAGTGAGCCATCTGAAGTTAGGAAGTCTTGAGTCTGCCAGAATCGTGGCTGTTGACACAGATCTTGTCCTCCTTTCTTTCTTCCTGGGTGGGTGATCTTTCATGGATGGTGTTGTCCTACTGGACCAATATCTAAGGCCTGGACTCTAAGGCCTGGATTCTATCTGCCACTGTCGTGCCTGTTTCATCTGCAGCTCATCTCACCTTCCTGTGCCTTCCCTGAAATTCCCCCTTCAAAAGTTTCCTGGGTATGTTCCCTCAAGGCACACACCATGCCTGCATTCTCTTCTAATAATTGAGCCAGCTCAAAACTCACTGGTAATGCTAGCAGCATTCTATGCACATCTTCCCAGATGTCCCTGCTCAAATCTGGCCACAGTTGCGTGACTACCTGGTATAACTGTCGCAGTCTTTAAAGGGTGATTCCCCAGTTAAACTTACTGTTGACTCCTTCTCTGACCTTTTAAGAGAGCACTTCTCAAGAGCTTCCTGGAACTGCACTCCTTGTTGGTGCTGGCAGGTGCAGATTATTCCAGTCTATTCTCTGAAATCTCACCTCCCTCTGTTAGAGTTCTTTGGATCCCATCACCCTTTCTGGTCTAGTAATAACCAAAACAAACAAACAGAATGGTTTGTAATACCTTCCTTAAGAACAGTTAGGTCCAAGCATATCTTCTTTCGTCTTTTATGTTGAACTAGCTGGCCTCCGTCATCAAAACCTGTCTCTTAAGGAAATCCTTTTCCCTACGTGGCAGTGGTGGAAAGACCCAGAACTGGTCACTCAGAATGGACACTGGCTGCAAACATCCAATGTGTGTCTCTGGCTGATACAGCCTGGCTCCTTTATCTTTCTCTATCTGCCTGTTCTCATTCTGATTTCAAGATCAAAGTTTTGTTAGAGAAAAAGTTACCCATGACTCTTACTAAAGAACTGTAGGCAGACTTTATTCAGGACCCTTGTGGTAGTTGTAGGAACCAATGGGGTTTTGCAGTAGGGGAGAGATAATGGGCTCAACTTTGAACACAACAAGGAAGAGTGAGAATTTATAGCCAAGGAGCAGGGAGAGGGAGTCAGTGGATGGAAATTTACTGAAATATCAGGGGTAAGTGGGGGTGGGGATTTTTGGCTAAACCACCCTAGCAGGATTCTTGCTGAAGGCAGGCCATGGTGATCAGACATCACCTCAGGGATGGTGGAGGATGAGGAACCTGATCAGATATTGAGGGGGGTCAGAAATTGAGGTTGGGGTTAAACTGACTTAGCAGGGTTCTTGCTAATGTTGGACAAAGCAGAGATGAATATGAAAGCCTAAAAGTCAGGGCCTAGTTGAGAAGAGAGTTCAGAAGAGCCAGACTAGAGTTTGGTCAAGGAGAGAATCTTTTCGTTAGTTTCTAAACCAATTCAGCTCCTCCTTGATTCCTAGAGACAGTATGTTCCTGGCATTAGGCCTCTTGCTACTCCATCCTAGTTTTTGGTTTACTAATATTTTCATTAACGTCCAAAAAGAAGCCCTGCTGTCTATAAAATAAGGGCCCCTTTTCCTTTATCTGTTCATTGGTGAAAAGCCCTCTGTGGCTGAACGTCCAAATCTGAGTCTTTGACCAAAGCCACGGCCAGGCTTAAGCAATAAAGCTAGAGAGGACTTTGATCCACATGGTGGGGTTTGAGGGTGATTCCAGGAGTCTGCAGATAAGTCATTGAAGAATCAGGAGGTTAATTCTACCACAGTTTACTACTTGGCTCTAAAACTGGATTCAGTTCAACATAATGTAAAGAGGAAGAGAATTTGAGGCAGATAACAATGCACCTAAAGCTAGAACTGCACAACTAGTATATCCTATCCCTGTGCTTAGCTGGTCCTCAGGCCAGCAGCATCACCTGGGAACTTGTTAGAAAATGCAAATTCATAGGCCTTCCCCAGATCTACTGAACCAGGTGGTGGGAGCCCAGGAAACTATTTTAACAAGTTTGCTAGGTGAATCTAATGAATGTTAGTATTTGAGAACCACAGCTCTCGCCCAGGTGGAGCTTAGCTCCGTTTACAGGAAGTTTCACGTGAAACTTAGCTTTCTTTGGGCTGTTCCTAGCTAAGAGATATGGCAGAAGCAGCAAGAAATTTTCCCAACCACTAATGCCTAAATAATTTGTTCACTGAAACTCTGCATGTTTTAAGTGACAGAAAGACCCATCTAATCCCCATGTTGGATGTACCTGCTGAAATCTAGAAGTTGCAAAAGCCTGCAATGCCTGTGTACACTGAGGTTGCAAAGGCCTGGGTCTGCCAAGGTCGTGTGACACCAGTCTCATTAAACTACTGTGTCTTAAAGCAGTTGAGGACCTGAAAGCCCTGTGCTGACTAAAGTATTGACACCACCTATCACTGCCATACCTGAAGCATTGCTCTCTCTGGACATATCTTAAATCTCCAAAGCTCTATCATTGTGCCTCTTCCTTAAGCTTTCTGTAGGCCACAGTTTGGGGGTGGGGAGGAAACAAATCAAATCACCCTCTGAGTTCAGCACCAACTGAGAAGGAGGATCAGGACACTGCTAGGGATCAGTATATCAACTTTATTGCTGATAAAGTTGGATTGGAAAATGCAGCTGGGAATCTGCAGCCACTGCTGGGTTTCCTCACACCTCCCCCTGAACTGGACGTCCTCACCCCAGCTGCCTGCCTCCTGACCTGCTGGGGAGATTGTCAGACCCAGCAGCGTGGTCATTAGAGCTAGTGCAGCGTTTCCCCAACCTTCCCAATCAGCTCCTTTAGTCGCTCTTCGGAGGAGCGTGGTAAGTTGTGGAGAGACAGGCAGGAAGGTGGGCTCCAGTACCATTCTTTCTTGGGGAGGAACAGGTTTTCCCTGCCTGTGGGAATAGTATTTGAGGTCATTGGCACCAATGAGAGTCTAGAATGGGAAGGGGGGAAGGTCAGGACCGAGGCTCACATTTAAGTGTGGTTTCAAGGAGGAAACCCCAGCCAAAGAAACTGAGAGGAGGGCTTTCCAGTGGCATAGTGGTTAAGAATCCACCTGACAATGCAGGGGACATGGGTTTGAGCCCTGGTCCAGGAAGATCCCACATGCCTCGGAGCAACGAAGCCTGTGTGCCACAACTACCGAGCCTGTGCTGTGGAGCCTGTGAGCCACAACTACTTAAGCCTGTGTGTTGCAACTACTGAAGCCCGTGCACCTAGAGCCCCTGCTCCGCAACAAGAGAAGCCACTGCACACCACAACGCAGAGTAGCCCCTGCTCTCCACAACTACAGAAAGCCCACATGCAGCAATGAAGACCCAACGCAGCCAATTAAATAAATAAATAAATAAATAGATAAATAAATAAATCTTTTAACAAATTGAAAAAAAGAGAAAAAAAGAAACACAGGAGAGGCCAGAGAGTAGGGGAGCGGGATTAGGAGTGTGAGGTGCCACAGAGACTGGGCAAAGAGCATTTTAAGAGGAGAGTGATCAGCAGGGCCCATGTTCCTGAGGAGCCTACTAAAATGAGGAACAAAACTGTCCCTCAGATTTAGGCACTTGGAACCCGCCTATTGAACTTATTGAAGGGTGGGAATCAAGCTTTGTGGTAGTCACTGAAGGGTGTCCAGGAGGAGAGTTTCTTAAGGGGAACAACGCTTGTTTGAAAACCAATGGAGAAGGACAGTCACCTATGCTTGTGAGGTTGTGACAGATGTAAGTAGCCTGTGCCCCCCCCTCCAGGCCATATGTCTTGGGTACAGGGCTCTGTCTGTCTCTCTGGAGCACATTTTCCTATTTTGAACAAAGTGCAGTGTGAGCTAACAGCAGCCTGGGATGGAAGGATGCTGGTACCCAAGATGGGAAAATAAAGGATAGCATGTCACTTAGTCACCTGCAAAGCCAGTACTAGAAGCTGAAGGCTTCAGAGATAGCTCTAAACACATTTTAGGGCAGAAACAACAGACTCTTCTTCTCTTCAAGAGTTTGCCTTATTTTTGGCAGTTCCTAATTATTTTAGTGCTAGGTATTTAAATCCTCATCTAGTAAGATGACCAGGATTCAATTGTCCTAACCTTCCCTTAGTGACAACACTTTAATTTCCTGGGGACTCACACTTTAGATTAATGGAGGTCTACAAAGGTAACAGACCACACTCTGATTCTCAGGATGGGAGATTGTCTTGCTGGACCAGTTGGTGGTCTCTCCCTACTGTCTATCACTACTCTCAGAGACCATATTCTCTGAGAGCAGGTCTTCAGAGAGTTTTTATAACCATTGACTTAACCCTTACTTACATCTTACTTTTTTCAATTAAATCATTTCCAACCCTGATATCATAGAAATGCTACCATCAGAGACTTCTTAATGATGTTTCCCCCAGCTAGTCCCATACTCTTCCTATATCCTAAACCATTTGTCATATGCCCACATATCTGGAAAACCAAAAATAAGTGGACTTGAAAGAGAGTGGTTGGCCATTTTGCTAAGGATCTCATAGGCCTCTTGGTATTTGTTTTCCCTTTTAATGTATTTGTTTTCCTGTAACATTAATCAAATTCCATAAATAAAAACATATTGTTACTAAGGTACATTTAATTTATATTAAGATTCAAATCTGCTGTTGAAGGAAAAAAATTAGGATTGATGATAAAGTTTATTTTAAATTGGCTCTTGGTAATTTAGATATGTAAGTTACTTTTTAAAGACACACACACATGTATACACACACACACCGATTCTATTAAAGAGCCAGCTCTTAAAAGTCTAAACTTTGGATACTATAATTAGGAGTCAATTAATCAACAATTTCAAGGTAATGAAAATCTACCCATGTTTTTGGTGTTAAAAGGTAAGTGAAATGACAATATAAAGACTTATTAGGAGATGATTAGATAGATGAGATAACTGGCCTAGACAAGAGAAAGTATGATGATCAAAAGTGCTATACATGTGGAGAAAGACACTGGAACTCACCAAAAAAGACACCTCACATCCAGAGACAAAGGAGAAGCCACAATGAGATGGTAGGAGGGGTGCAATCATGTTAAAATCAAATCCCATAAATGCTGGGTGGGTGACTCACAAGCTGGAGAACAGTTATACTGCAGAAGTCCACCCACTAAAGTGAGGGTTCTGAGCCCCATATCAGGCTTCCCAACCTGGGAGTCCAGCAACAGGAGGAGGAATCCCCAGAGAATCAGACTCTGAAAGCCAGCAGGATTTGATTGCAGGACCTCCACAGGACTGGGGGAAACAGAGACTCCACTCTTGGAGGGCACACAAAAAAATGTGCTCACCAGGACCCAGGGGGAAGGAGCAGTGACCCCATAGGAGACAGAACCACACCTACCTGCTAGTGTTGGAGGGTTGCCTGCAGAGGTGGGGGGCAGCTGTGGCTCACTGAGGAGACGGGACACTGGCAGCAGGGGTTCTGGGAAGTGCTTATTGGCATGAGCCCTCCCAGAGTCCGCCATTAGCCCCACCAAAGAGCCTGCGGGCTCCAGCACTAGGTGGCCTCAGGCCAAACAACCAACAAGGTGTGAACACAGCCCTACCCATTAGCAGACAAGCAGATTAAAGTTTTACTGAGCTCCGCCCACCAAATCGGATTAAAGCCTTCTGAACTCCGCCCACCCAGCCCTACCCACCATCAGTCCCTCCCATCAGGAAGCACCCACAAGCCTCCTAGATAGCTTCCTCCACAAGAGGGCAGACAGCAGTATCAAGCAGTATCAGCAGTATTTCATCTTGCAGAACTGAAAACCACAGCCACAGAAAGACAGATAAAATGAAAAAGCAGAGGACTTTGTACCAGATGAAGGGACAGGATAAAACCCCAGAAAAACAACTAAATGAAGAGGAGATAGGCACCCTTCCAGAAAAAGAATTCAGAATAATGATGGTGAAGATGATCCAGGACTTTGAAAAAAGACTGGATGCAAAGATCGACAAGTTTACCAAAGACCTAGAAGAATTAAAGAGCAAACAAACAGAGATATGCAACACAATAACTGAAATGAAAAATACACTAGAAGGAACCAATAGCAGATTAACAGAGACAGAAGGGCAAATAAGTGACCTGGAAGACAGAATGGTGATAATCACTGATGCGCAAAAGAATAAAGAAAAAAGAATGAAAAGAACTGAAGACAGCCTAAGATACCTCTGGGACAATGTTAAATGCACCAACATTCGCATTATAGGGGTCCCAGAAGGAGACAAGAGAGAGAAAAGACCTGAGAAAATACTGGAAGAGATTCTAGTTGAAAACTTCCCTAACATGGGAAAGGAAATAGCTCCCCAAGTCCAGGAAGCACAGAGAGTCCCAGGCAGGATACTCCCAAGGAGAAACATACCAAGACATACATCAGTCAAGTTGACAAAAATTAAAGACAGAGAAAAGTTATTAAAAGCAACAAGGGAAACATGACAAATAACATACAAGGGAACTCCCATCAGGTTAACAGCTGATTTCTCAGCAGAAACTCTGCAAGCCAGAAGGGAGTGGCATGATATATTTCAAGTGATGAAAGGGAAGAACCTACAACCAAGAATACTCTACCCAGCAAGGATCTCATTCAGATTCAACAGAGAAATCAAAGCTTTACAGACAAGCAACAGCTAAGAGAATTCAGCACCACCAAACCAGCCTACAACAAGTGCTAAAGGAACTTCTCTAAGTGGGAAACATAAGAGAAGAAAAGGACCTACAAAAACAACAACAAAACAATTAAGAAAATGGTAATAGGAACATACATACGGATAATTACCTTGAATATAAATGGACTAAATGCACCAACCAAAAGACACAGACTGGCTGAATGGATACAAAAACAAGACCCATATATATGCTGTCTCCAAGAGACCCACTTCAGACCTAGGGACACATACAGACTGAAAGTGAGGGGATGGAAAAAGACATTCCATGCAAATGGAAATCAAAAGAAAGCTGGAGTAGCAATACACATATCAGATAAAATAGACTTTAAAATAAAAAATGTTACAAGAGACAAGAAAGGATATTACATAAAGATCAAGGGATCCATCCAAGAAGAGGAGAGAACAATTATAAATATATATGCACCCAATATAGGAACATCTCAATACATAAGGCAAATGCTAACAACTATGAAAGAGGAAATGCAAGGCAGAAATAGAGACACAGAGGTAGAGAACAAATATATGGACACCAAGTGGGGAAAGCGGCGAGGGTTGAGGGGAATGAACTGGGAGATTGGGATACCAAACTGTACACTCTAAATATATGCTATTTATTGTCTGTTAACTGTATCTCAATAAAAGTTCTTAAAAAAGAAAACGTGCTATACATGTGGTCACCAGAAACTTGGAACAGACTGTTTCCTAAGAATAAATTAGTACAGAAACATTACTCTACCTTATAACATTTATGCCAAACTTTTTTAGCAGATAAAATATTACACTGAAACGTAATAGGCTTTAAAATGACATGATACAAAATAAAACACAGCAGGGACTTATGAAAATAACTTCTAATAAGATTTTGGCCTTTTCTTTGTATGGGGTCCAAGGTAGAATGGTCTTTGCAAAAGTCCGTTCTAGGGTTAACAGTTTGTTGGCTTGATTTATAACTTTTAAATATTTAAACACATATTTTGTAGGCCTTGCTTTGCACTCTTGCCCTGGCAAGTGTAAGCGACTCTCTGGGGTTGGACTCTGTCTTCCGCAGCACATCTGCGGCTTCGATAGGTGAGCCCTAGAGACACATCACCCCAATCAGGGACGAGCCATCCTCACCAGAGCAGGGCAAATGCTGCGGCAGGTGAGTGGCACACCAGTCTTTGGTGAGCCTCAGATCCTGCCCGGGGAGTGGCTGCTTCATCTGCCTGTGCCAGCTGGTCCTGCTGGAGAACTGCAGTTGGCCATTCTGTTAGCACTCAGGTGTGCAGTTAAGGAAAGCAAATCATCCACTCCCTATCAGGCAGTGGGGCAGTGAGCATCCCTTATACCCTCTCCCCCCTCTAATGGCAGAAATGGTATTATGCAGCCTGCAAATAGCTCTGTATTCCTTCCTAACACACACCATTCTATGATGGAAATTTTAAATGGAGAGGCTGTGGTACAACTGCAAAGAAACTCCATTAGTGATGCAACCAGCCAGAAGGATTCTTTGGTTAGGGGAAGTGATGATCAGGGGAGGGACTAGAGAGAAGAGACAGTCAGGAAACCTGCTTCAGGGCCCAGGTGAGGCAGAAAAGACTCAGGGCAAGTCCAGCTCCTGTGGATCATGTGTTCCTCAGAGGCCTCTACCCTTCATTTGCCTTCCTCTCCTCTCCTCCCCCTTTCCTTGCCCCTCCCCCAGCCTCCTACGCTCCTTTCTCTTTTGTGTTCTCATGAAGGCATATTAAAGATTAGAAAGGGAGGGCTTCCCTGGTGGCACAGTGATTTAGAATCTGCCTGCCAATGCAGGAGACACAGGTTCGATCCCTGCCCCAGAAAGATCCCACATGCCGCGGAGCAACTAAGCCCATGTGCCGCAACTACTGAGCCTGTGCTCTAGAGCCCTCGGGCCACAACTACTGAGCCTTCGTGCTGCAACTATTGATGCCCGCATGCCTAGAGCCTGTGGTCCTCAGCAAGAAGAGAACCCCGCGTACCGCAATGAAGAATAGCACCGGGTCGCCGCAACTAGAGAAAACCCATGTGCAGCAAGAAGACCCAATGCAGCCAATAAATAAATTTAAAAAAAAAAGATTAGAAAGGGATTACAGGGATAGGCATGGCTAGCCTTTGTTACATAGAACTTTCAGAAATAAAGGGGAAAACCAAAACCATTTCCCCCTTCAAATAAGTCGTATTTCTTCAGGCCAAAGAACTCTTGGGGATTTCCCCCAGGATCTCTTTCACCAAGGCTGTTTGTTTTGTTTTTCATTTGTGAGTAGGGACTATTTCATTCATTAAATCAATATTTACTGAGCTTGTTTTATAAGTGAGAACTGCTCCACGGGCTGGAGAAATTGGAGTAAACTGAAATGACAGAAATGCTGCCCTATGTCATCCTATGTACAGGATTTCTCCCCTGTACATTCTATGGGGAGAAAACGCAATAAACAAGACAATGGCAACCACAGTCATGTGTGTGTTGGTGGCGGGGGGGGGGGGTTGGTGGTGAGAAGTGCTAGGGAGAAAATAAAGACGAGTACAGTACAGTGTAGGGTGGTCAGGGAAGCCTTCCCTGAGGAGGTGGCATTTAAAGAGAGACCTAGTAGGAGGTGGAAAGAGGCATGAGGATATCTGAGGCAGAAGCATTCTCAGCGTAGACAAAAGCAAACGCAGAGGCCAGAGGCAGAAGCATGCCTGGCAAGTTCAGGGATCAACAGGCAGGCCAGTGTGACTGACTCAGAAACAGATGAGTACAGGAAAGGCCAGATGAGGTCAGAAAGGTGTGGGTGTGTGGATGGGGGACCGTGGAGGGCCTTCTTAAGCACTTTGATGTACTCTGAGGAAGATGAGAAGCCACTGTTTGGTTTAAGCCTAGGAGTGACATGATCTGATTTGCATTTTAACAGGATCACTTGCTGCTATGTTGAGAATAAGCAGTGAAGGACAAGGGTGAAACCAATTAGGAGACTATGGCAATAACCCCAGGAAGAGGAGAATGTACCCATACCCTAGACCAGGGGAATAGTAATAGAGATGATGAGGAGTAGGGTGATTCTGGGTATATTTTGAAAATACCATCAAAAAGATTTGCTAATGGGTTGGTTGTGGGTGTGAGGAAGAGAAAGGAGTCAAACAGAATGTCAAGGTTTTTGACTTGAGCAACTAGAAAAAGGCAGTTGCTGTGAATTGAGACAGAAGGCTTCAGGGAAGGAGATCAGGAATTCAGTTGTGGGAATTTACACCCCAGATCCCTGTTAGACAAGAGAGGGGCCCAAGCAGGCAGGCAGACAGATATATGAGTTTGGAATTCAGGGGCGGGGTTGGGGCTGGAGTTTAACTCTAGAGGACCACCAATGAAGAGATGGTACTTAAAGCCAAGAGATGATGAAGTTTCTGAGGGAATGACAGTAGATGGAGGAGAGAAGTCCGAGACATGGGCCCTGGAGTGGTCTGGTGTTTATGACTGGGAAGAAGAAGAAAAACAAGCTGAAAGACAGAAGGGCCAGTCGAGAGCCAGGAGGAGAGTAGGAGAAGCACGGTGTCTGTCCTGGAAGCCAAGGGAAGAAGACCCAGCGAGCAGGGAGACTTGACCATTGCTGACAGAGTGAGTATGATGAGGACTGGGAATCCTCCAAAGTCAGAGTCATTGGTGAACTTGAAAGATCCCGTCAGTGGAGTGGTGGGAGTGAAAGTCTTGCTGGAAACGTTCAAGAAGAAAGGAAGGGGAAGGATTACGGCCAGTGAGGACTAACGTTGCTTCGAAGGCCGTTAGTTATAAAGGGAAGAGAGAACTGGGGCTCAAGCTAGAGGAGGACGTAGGGTTGAGAGAGGTTTTCGTATGTAGACGAAACAACCACGTTTGTACATTGACGGAGAAGATCCAGTAGAGGGGGAAGAATGGAAGATTCAGGGCTAAGGGGCTCCACATGGAACATTGTATCAACTGCTAATATGTGTTAGGTTTTTATATGTGCTATTCATTCCTTAAAACATGAGATATACGTTAAGGTTCCCATCTTATTAAAGAGGAAATTGAGATTCAGAGAGATTGAGTTTCTTGTCCAAGGTTACCCAGCGAGGACAGAGAAGGGCTGAGTCAGAGCCCAGTCTATCTGAGGGAAGTTTAGGCCATCTTGCTCCTGGGCTCACCAGATACACTTCTGCTCGTGGAATTTCCCAGGCACTGAAGGGGCACATGTAGTGTCTCACATCCCTGCCTAGAGGAAGAATCTGTGTACTTCTCACAACAATGGCCAGAGACTTCAGTCATGGGGAAAGTCTGAGGCATTCTGCTTTCTCTTCTTTCCTAAACCCTGGGACAGGAGACAGTAGAGAAGGTAACTTGGTGTCTGGTTTGCCCCACGTCTCTATACGTTAGACCTCTGATGAATCATGTTATGCCGTATGCTGGAATATACAAATGGTTGGAAATCGCGTCCTGAGTTTTAGTCATGACTGTCACTGCATAGCTGTGTTACTTCTGTCAAGTCAATGAACTTTGAGTCTCAGTGAACTCGTTAGCAAAATGGGAATAAAAATATCTGTCCTGTCTGCGTCTTGGGTGGTTGTGAAAACGTCACACGATTTCCCCTCTACCCCCATTACTCCTGCCATATGTGAGATTCTATGCCATTTCCAAAGTGTATCACGGACGATGGCACCAGCGGCTCTCAACACCTGATGCACAGCAGAGCCCGGCACGCGTATACAAATACGGCTCTCCTGCTGGGATGTGGGCCAAGCATTACTAACTCACAAGCATTACTAATGGAGTGCAAATTGGTACACCCACCTTGGAAAGCAGTTTGGCAGCATCTATGGAAGTTGAATCAATACCTCCCTGTGATCCCGCATTTCCACTCCTAGGTTTATACCCAAGAGAAGTGAGTACACAGGTGCATCAAGAGACGTGCAAGGATGTTTGCAGCAGTAGTATTTGCGATTGCTCAAACTGCAAACAACTCAAACGCCCATCAGCAGTAGAATAGACTAATAAACTGTGGTGTATCATGTATAATGTAATACCGACCAGTGTTGTAAGTTTGCAAAATACGGCTGCAAATGTTTGCAAAATTCATCGCATGGACGAACCTCACAAATCGAACGGTCAATGAAAGGAAACTGACATAAAATATTTTCCTCCAAACATGAGATATCATACAATTAGGAAAATCAGAAGAATCTTAAATCTCAGTGGTGTTAGAAGCCAGGACACCAGTTTTGGAGAAGTGGGAATGAGTAGATTTTACAGGGAGGGTACAAGAAGGGCTTCTGAGCTGCTGGTGATGTTTGTGTGTAGGTGCCTGAGTGTGTGTTTTCCTCAATGATGCTTCTACAAATAAAAATACATACATGCTTTCGATGATTTGCTGAGCTGCACACTTAAGATTTGTCTGCATTTTTTTGTTTATGTATTTCACTCCAAAACTGCTGCCTAGTTCCCATCCCAGACCAATTAAATAAGAATTCCTGGAGGTGAAGCCCGGGCCGGGGCATTTTCCGGAGTGCATCCTGGGTTGAGAACATTGCCCTCCGCCCACCCCCCCACCCCAGCCCTCACCCCCCCCCTCTCTTTTTTTTTTAATTAATTAATTTATTTATTATTTTTTTGGGGGTACCCCAAGTTCAATCATCTGTTTGTATACACATATCCCCGTATTCCGTCCCTCCCTCGACTCCCCCCCCCACTCTCCCCCTCACTCCCTTCTCTGTTGGTGTCCTTCCCTCTAGGAGGGGAGACCAGTGCTGACTGGTGTGCCTCAGGGCGGTGGAGAGGACAGGGCTGTCTGGTGGAGAGAAGGCTGGAGGACCTGGCTTGCTGATGGCTGACAGCAAGAGCGGCCTTCGAGGACTTGCCTCTGAGGGTGAGAGACAGCAACCCAGCTTCTGGAACTCGTAGAATCAGCCTCACTGGGGACTGTGTTAGAAATACACCCTAGATTTGCTGGATGAGAAGCTCTGGGGGTGGGCCCAGTAAACTGCTTTCACAAACCCTCCAGGTGATTCTGATTTGTCCTGAAATTGGAGGACCGCTGCTCTAAAGAGCAGCAAGAAACCAACTTGGTCAATTTGGCAAACACTCAAGAGATCCATCCTAAGAAAAGGTGTTTTGTTGGTAAGTTTGGCTTTCGCCCTCCCCCTCCCCCACTGGTCTTGCCCCACATCAAACCTATACCAGTAGTTCTTAATCCTGGCTGAGGAGCTTTAAAAAGGGTCTCTCTCCAGGTGGGTCTTAGGCATTCAGGTGCTTCTGATACGTCCCAGGGCTGATTAACTCGGTTCTATATTCAGGTACTTCTGTGGTTGAGACAGCTGATTGGTAACACCTGCCCCCAAATTCTTTTGGTTGTTTCCTGCAAGGCCTGTGAAGCAGAACTCAGGCCTCCAGTGGCTGCTTGTCCGCGTCTAAAGGTGTTTCCTGAGGGCCCATATGGCCGTGCTTGCAAGTACCTCTGCAGACCACAGCCACACAGCACCGAGACACTACCTCTTGGCACACACACGGGGCCGGCTCCTCAGCGGCACATCAAACACCAATTCTGCTGCCCATGCCGGATGCCGAGTGACATAATGTGAGTTAAACCCCTTAGTTTGGTGCACAGAGACAATGTCGACAAATGCTAGCTATCCTTATCTTCATTATCGAACGTGTGTGGATCCCTTTTCACTTACGCTCATGAGACACCTGCTTGGAAAGGCCCATCTTGGTTGTTTCGTCTTGAATTCTCTATCCCCGCAACTTTCCGGCCAAGCCCAGGAGGACATTCACCTTCATGAGGCTTGTTCTAAGCCAGTGGTTCTTAAAATGTGGTGATGGTGGTGGTTTGGCTTGAGGGGTGGGGGGGTGATAACAGCATGAGTCTCACCTGGGGAATTTGTTAGGCCTGCAAACTCCTGTTACCAAAAAAAATTAATACTAGGAGGGCAGGAGGAAGCTTTTCGAGATGATGGATGTGTTTATGGCGTAGATTATGGTGATGGCTCCACGGATGCATGTTTATTTGCACATTCTTCAAGTGTATGTAAGTGTATATAGCTTTTTGTATGTCGATGATTCTCCATAAAGTGGTTTAAAAAAAAAAAAAAAAGAAATGCAAACCATGGAGCTCCACCCCCGAACTTCTATATCAGAAACTCAGGAGCTGTGGCCCAGCCGTCCGTGTGTGATTCTGATGCTTACGTTTGAAAACTCCTGTTCTGAGCCCTTGCCTCTCATGACTGTTGGAAATGCAGAATCTCGCGCCCTAAGCTGGCCGACTGAATTAGGAGCCCTAGATATTTGGGATCAAGTTTGGAAAGCACTCCTCTAAGCTCTCTCCCTGGATCTGGTTAGAATTAGGGCAGAAAGGTGCATTCTTGGATCGCAGCTTCTCAGTTTCTCACAGAAAAGCCATCACAGGACGATAGTTTAAGCATAAGAAACAAATGCCTGAAAGACCTTTCTGTATCTGTGAAAAACAATTTCTACTGCCTTTTATCCTCCTCAGATAAAGATTCATCCTGTCGATTTTCTTAGAAGTTAGAGCAAGCATGCATGTCTGTGTTTGAGAAAGAAGTTGAAGTTATAAAACCTGTTATACCTAAGTTGCCAAGACATTTAGATTTTACCTCAATTCTAAGCAATAGTCCTAGTAGATATAGGTTCTCTCATACAGCTCTCTCTTCTCCATAATGTGGTCTTTGTGTTCTAACAATTTTATTGTGGCTGCCTTTTTAAAAACATTATTATAGGTAGGCTCAGATACTGTGTGAGGTGATAAGAAATAAGTGTCTATTTGATACTCTGGAGCATCTCTGCCTGTATAAAACACAGCGATTTCAAGAGTTCAGTTAAAATCCCTTCTGCTCCACGAAGCTTTCCTGGCTGCTCTCCACCACAGCTGTAATTCATATGGCCTCAGACAAAATATTGGGCAACATGTGATACATATAGTGTTGTGAGTTAATATTTGTAAAGTGCCTGAACAGTGTAGGAACATTGCCATTACCACTGTCATTGTCATTGTTTATATATACTTATGTGTCATTCCTACCAGACCATGAGCCTCTTCTGGGTGAGGAGAGGGGCTTATTTATTGTTGGGTTCCCAAGTAAGCCTGGTTTGTGTTGCACTCACAAGAGGTTCTTATACATAACACTAATGAGAGTTAATATGAGTGCTTTGAAAAGGAAAACATGATTTATTGCCATTGTTGGAGCACTGGGTCTCAGCCAATCCTATCCAAAGAGAAAAGCTATTGTGTCAACAAGAGCAGCACATCCCTTAGCCTCAGTCCCAGAGGGCATCAGAAAAAAAAAAAAAAAGAAAAAGAAAAAAGGGAAGTGAGGGATAAATGTCACTGAAGTTGTCAGTGAAACTCAGTTCAGAAGAAACTCTGACCAAAACCAAAATGGAATCAACTGAAAATGGTCATTTTTAGTAAGTCACAAGAATTTGAAGAAAGGCTATTTTAATAAGTAGAATGATTTCATTTTCCACATAGCCTAGGAAATTAAGATCTAGATAGTTTCTTTTACTTACTCTCAGGTCTACTTTGCACCTCTTTTGCAGAAAGCAGTATGGTTTCACCTTCAATAACTTAAAAAAAAAGAAGCAAAAGGGATAGTGTCTTAAGTATCTGTTTACAGGAGAAAAACACATTGGATGTCATATGTGGGGTTATTCAAGGTAGTATTCTAGGGGGAAAAAGTCTAGCAAGAGAAGAAAATTGAGTAAAGAATCAGGTTTGCATGATGTGTAGAGGCGGGTTCATGGTGAAACTAACAAAGCCTGAGGTCCGCGGCCCCTTGCTTAGCCCCAGCCTCTTTCAAAGCCCTGAGAGGGACCCTTGTGATTTTGTGTTTATAATTTGGCATTAGTGTTCATAAAATGGGCTTCCCAAGTTGTATAGGATTCAGGCTCTGTAAAACTGGGACTGCTTCTGATGAAATGCCTCTTTATTTCGGTAGCTCTTGCTTTTCAGTTTACTTTTTTATAATCTTTTAGCTCTGCCTTGCCAGATAAGTGATGCAACAATGAGGGGGGTTGATAATGAGGAAGAAGATTCTTGGAGACCTGCTGGGAGGGGAGACAGATCCCCACAGCTGAGAGCACTGTGATGAAATGTAGATACTGGAGTGTTTTCCTTCCAGGATTATCCCTGTCCTTCTAGGGTAGAGATTCCCAACTGTGGCTACATTTCCCCCAAGAGACATCTGGCAATGTCTGGAGCCATTTTTGATGGTCATTAAAGGGTTGGGCTGGGGGAGGGCTGCTACTGGCATCTAGTTGGTAGAGGCCAGGGGTACTGCTAAGCGTCCTACAATGCACTGGACAGCCCCCCACGACAAAAAACTGGTCCCCAATATCAATAGTGCTGATGTTGAGAAATCCTGCTCTAGGGTACGTGTTTCACTGCAGGTCACTGACAACTCAGGTTGTCGAAATGAAATGCTTGGAACTTCCCTGGTGGGCCAGTGGTTAAGAATCCACTCTTCTGCTGCAGGGGGCACGGTTTGATCACTGGTGCCACCTGTGGTGTGGCCAAAAAAATAAAAATGAATAAATAAAAATGAAGTGCTCAGCAAACAGTATGAGGTACCATCTCAAAGGCATGTTGCAGTTTGGTCTCCCCCATAAACCATTGTTCAGCACATACCTGGCTCTTCCTTCTTTAGTACCTTCCGCTCCACCACCAACACACAGGCAAAGGCTGTTAAGACAGTGGCTCTAACTAAAACAATAGTGAAAACCTGGTTCCAGCTCTGCTGTGTGAGAAACAGGGAGTCCTTCCTATAGTGGCCTCAACACTACAGGAGAATCACAGGCCCTGAACTGGTGCTTTATTGTGCAAATCCTGATCAAAAGACCAGCTTCCCTAAAACTAAAACAACCATCCATTTCCTTCAACAACACGAATCTCAAGCCTATGTCATGGAAATGTACACACCCTGAAAATGATGATCCCGCTCCCAGGCTGCTGAGCCCTACTAGTTCAAGTTCCAGCGTTGCCAACGGACTGCCCCAAGTTCTTGCGCTCTGACCTCAGCAGGCCCTCACTGCCTTTTGGCCTGCCTTCTAGTCACCTTCTAATTGTGTCTCTGTCTTATTCCCATGGCAACTCACTTCCCCCAAGGCCCTGAACCTTTCTCTCCCTATTTCCCTTCTGCAGATATCCTTGCCTCATGCTTTCCTGAGATGAGTAACAAAATAATCAGAGCTACTATCATTCCTGCAGCAGCCACAAGCACTAGGCGGGTGCAATCTGTACGCTTCATCTGCAAGGTGAGTATCGATAGCCCTGTTTTACAGATGATGAAAACAGAGCTTAAGGAGGCCTCTAACTTCTTGTAAGTCACAGTGCAGGCATTTGATCTCAGGACTATTATCTCCAGGATGAACTCCTTGGACTTCTATCTTCTCGCCTGAAAATATGTCTCTGTCTTGATCCCTGGGTCTTGGAAGAAGAGGAGTTCTTTGAACCCAAAATTCCCTGCTCCATCTTGATCTTGATTTCTTCCAGTCTGTCACTGCACTTCACTCCTTTGGCCCTCCGCCTTCCCTCTCTCATATAGCTCAGCCCCTCCTCCCTACAAAGGCATTCAGTCTGCCCTGCTTCTCTGACACACTCCTGCCTCATTTGCCTCCTTTGCTTCACTGTTAACTTGTCCATTTGGCCACCTCTTCTGCTCCCTCATGCACTCCTTGGCCTGTCTAGTCGCCTATTCCATGCGCAAAGCCTCGCTCCCTTCCTGGCTCTGTGTGCCCTTGGCTCCCCTCTGCTCGCTCCTGGATGGGCACCATGTCCATCTCCTACCTTTTGCTTCTCTTTGCATGGGACAGTGCCCTGAATAGCAAGCATGATGATGATGACCTCACCTTCAGAACTGGACAGAAATCAAACAAACACTTCCCAGGGGCCAGGGAGATGGCTGAAGCAGGGCTCCCAGGGAAATTCCTTTGGGCTGGAGTTCTGTTCAGCAGAATGACGACACACTCTTACAATTTTTAGAGCAGTGATTACAAAATGGAAATACCCTATTTAACCAGAGGCTGAGACCCAAAGTCACTAGCTTCATATCTAAATGTCATTCCCCTCTTCACTGTAACCGAGGCTCTGAGAAACAGAGACACATGACTACATGCTAGGGGATTCAATTCCTGTTTTTCCTTCCTGTTTGTCCTCTGCTAAAATCAAACAAGAAATACCTAAAAGAAAGTTCTTGGTATTGTTATCCTGACAACATATTATTACTACATCTGTGGAGATAAAGTTAAATGAAATAATAAATGGTTTTTGAGCTGTTGGCATCAAGCGCCATCAGCTTTTAAAAGACAAGGAAGTAACATCTAGGCAGTAAATCTGTATTTGATGGCAAAGGTCTCTTCTCTGGGTAATTCTGTTCTCATACCCTCTCCATTGAAATGTCTATAGGAATTTCCATACTTTGGTATTAGTAAGCTTTTGTCTAACCCTCATCCATCTATCTATGGGTTCATTCCTTAATTCAGCAAATATTTATCAAAACTATGTACTCAGTCCTCAGATAAGTTAGACACAGTGCCGGTCCTCAGGGAATGTAGTCTAATCTGGCACTAATAATTCCATGTGATAGGTGCTGAATAGGAGAATTGTGGGGTGTGGTTGGAATATTTTTACAGACACTCACCCCAGACTTGGGGGTAGTTGATCAGGGACAGTTTCCAGGAAAAAGTAATATCTAAGGTAAAACCTGAGTGTGTTAGATGAAGGGGGAAGTGGGAAGTTGTGGGGAAGGGTTGTCCCAAGAAGAGAGAATAGCATTCTAGAAGGCTCATGTCAAGGGAGAGAAAGTTTTAGAGAACTGAAAAGAAGTCATTCTCCATAGATCAGAGAAGAAGAATGGAGAGAGATTATCATCATTCTCATCGTTAATACTTTAGATGCACAAAGTGGGTAACATTATTATCCCCATTTTGCAGATGTGGAAACTGAGGCACCGAGAGGTTAAAATAATTTTCCCAGGGTCACCCAACTAGTACGTAGCAGATCCCGATACAGCCCAGGATCTGTGCCCTTAACTGATGCAATACTGCCTCTCATCCCATCTTTGAGATATTTTCCAAACTTCCTTCCAACAATGATTTGGGGACCCCAGGAGAAAAAAGTAGATTGAGGCAGTGATTTTATATTTAGTAGGAAGTATGAGTGGAAATCTTAACCAAAGAAAGCCTGCCCTCCTCTGCTCCCCTCTGTAAGTCAGATTAAGGTATGGAATTCCCTGGTGGTCCAGTGGTTAGGACAGGACTCCATGCTTTCACTGCTGAGGGCATGGGTTCCATCCTTGGTTGGGAACTAAGATCCCACAAGCCTTGCAGCCAAAAAAAAAAAAAAACAAACCCAAAACAAACAAAAAAACAAAACCAAAACAGATTAAGGTAAAGACACTGCTCTCCTGAGGAGAGTTTTCATATAAATGGAGGAGGGGCCAACAAGTTTTGAGCACCCTAACAAGTAGGATGGATGGAGGGAGACAGTTTGGGTGGAGGCCCAGCCTGTGCCCCCCAGGGGATCAAGTAGGTAGTACATAAGGGACTACCTAGTCATATAATCAGAGGTGTGTTTTTGGCCTAGAAGAGTTGGTATGAATCACTAAACTCTTAATTTTCTAGGAGGGAATGACTTAGGCTCTTAAAAGTTGCACATTAGAAGATTTTCCCCCCTCCAATTACTAATGACATAAGTGAAAATTATTCAGGGTGACTCAAGGAGTAAGTTGGCTTCTTCAGAGGTAGCTGAGTTTTCTTTAATTCCATGGCTGATCTAGAACAAACAACAGCTTCATATCCCTTTAAGGGGAAACCAAAAACGGTTTAATGCCATAAACTTTGCAAACACCCAAGCTTGGAGCACGGTGATATGACTTCTCAAGACCAGATAATCTCTTGTGGGCAATTACCCACTAGTTCAATTAAACCTTGAGCCTATGAGAAATCTAGTATTTGTTCATGACCAATTTTTCCTAGAATAAAAACGTTTCAGTATGAAATTTACTGTATATCACCTTTTCTGAATAAAATACTCACGTCTCCTGTTTCATCCCAGTTGCCTCGTTCCTTCTCAAGAGAGTTGACAAGGATAGGTGTTATTTTAGGTGCTGAGACTGGTTTGAGTCAAAATGACCATCTCCAAGACCTCCCGTGGAGAAAAGGATGAGGACTGAGCACTATTTTCCGTATTTATTTCCAAAACTGGTAAAGTTATTGGTTTATGTGTTGGTTGTTGTGTATAATTGGTAGGATTAGAAAAGGAGCTTTGGAGAAGCTTATGGCCAGCAATGGGCCACAGTTAGCTGGTTTAGTTAGTTGCCTGAGTAGAGACTATGTGTGTGTTTCATATCATTGTTTATACTAGTACCTAGGGAACTCAAAGTCCCATGGAAATAGGATATGGTTTACCAGTTAGTCCTCTCTACTTAAACCATTCACCACCCCTCATCAAAAAATGAACAATAGTTTTATTGGCCCTTTGTCTACTACTTAAAATTCCTTCTGCCACTTGGCCAGATCTGGTTTTGCTATTTCTCTCAGGTACATGGATAGAGAGCTTGGTTAAGAAATTCTGCTTATTGAATCATTATGTAGATAATTGATTCATCACCTTGAAAACAACACTTTTTTTTCATTGAGACATAGGCTGGCCCTGCCCTTTAGATACATATCATGGTCAGAAACACAACCATCAGCAATGAACCTTTATCCTTGTTTGTTTCTCTTTCGCCATTGGATCTACTTGTCACAGAAGCTGGAAAATGTATGATATAGTCCTGCTTTGCGGTCATTGAGAGCATGACTGAGTGGAGGAGGAAAAGAAGGGAAGTGAACAATTAAACCCAACTCTGACCAAGTGAATGACTAAATGAACCCAACTCTGACCAAGCCAATGGTTCCAAGAGGATTTGAACAAGTGCAATCAGTGTGCCGTGGTGGTTCACATTTCACAAACATTTTTTTTCATTCAAACAGATGGAGCTTTTATGAGCCACACACTAGGAAGATACCAGGCCTGACCTTGAGAACACAGATTTAGGACTCATCCCAAAGTGGGCCCAATAAATGTGCCAAAAAGACCGAGGCTCATCTACAATTAGCAGCTGCTTCCTCTTTTCATGTGATACAGTAGATGGAGTTATTTTCCTAAGGCCTCAACTGGCCTGTATCAATAAACTATAAAGGGACAGACTCACAATCACTTTGACCAGAGGGGATTTATTGGAAGGCTCATATAACAGAAAGATGGCTCAACAGCTCAATCACAGGAAGGGCAGGTTATCAGATATGAGGGAACCAGGGAAACCATCCCTTATCCTGCCTCCTCCTCCCACAATCCTTCTCTCTGGCTAACTCTCTATGAGGATGCTTTCTTTTCTCTCCCTGCAGATGGGGGTCATCCCCACCACGGTGGTGCCACAGCGTCACATTTCCCAGCTTCCATCCCTCTCTTCCGCTGTCTTCTTGACACGCTTAGCCTCCTACCTGGCCATCAAACGCTGGAGTCCCTTGAGGCTCTATCCTAGGTCCTCTTCCTTCCTTTCTCAGAGATCCTCACAGTTTAACCGCCATCTCTACGTGGAGGGTTCCCATATTTATTCTCCAACACAGAGCGTTTTCCAAGCTCTGGGCCTATGTATCCAATTGCCTACCTGTCATCTACTCTTGGGTATCTCAAAGGCATTTGAAACTTTCCCCTTCTTTCTTGGTAACAAAGACCCCATGTTGTTGGAAGTGGCAACGTATTTGGCTGAAAAGACTACATTTTTCAGCTTCCCTTTGCAGTCAGGGATGGGCAATGAGAGGTATGCAGAAGTAATTAAGTTGAGCTTCTAGGGAAAGTCCTTTACAAAAGGCTGACTCAGCTGGAAGTTTTGCCATTTTTGCCCTTATGCCTCCCTCCTTCTGCCTAGAATGTGGATGTGATAGCTAGTGCTGGAGCGGTCATCTTGAGAATATGAGGAGAACTTGAAGATGGAAACCAGCACTAAATATGGCAGAGAAAATGGTGGAAGGAGCCTGGGATAAAGATGCCTACTTTCTATCTACAGGCAACTTTTAGGTGAGAAGTGATAAATGTCTATCTTACGGAAGCCACACTTATTACGGGTCTCTATAACTAAAACCAAACACGGTCTATCCTCATCTGGCATCAGGCCGCACTCCAGTCTTCTCCCTCTTCTCAAGTCATGCCGTCCTGTCTCCCTATGCTCACCACACTCTCTCCTGCCACTGTCTTCTCACATGCCATTCCCAATGCCTAGATTTCAGCTCAGTCATCACTTTCTGGGGGAAGTCAGCTTTGACCGTGAAGGTCAATCCCCCAGCCTCAAAGTACCACCAGCCTCTTCTTTGTAGTAACTGTCCCCATTGTAATTTCACAATCAAATGTTTGAGACTAGACTGTAACCTCCATGGAGGCAGGACTGTGTCCTTTCCTTTTATTACCACGTATCCTTTATACCTAAGCATAGTTTTGTAATAAGTGCTCACCCCCAAAGAAGGAAAACAAATGCACCAGAAAGGAGTTATTCAGGTCTCTGTGGTCCATATTTTAAAAATCCTAGAGAAGAATTCTGCTGGTTTAATTAGGGCCAAATTTCCACCTCAGGCCAAGAGCAGGGCCTATAAGAACATGGCAGCCCTCATTCAAATCACATGTTTGGATTAGGGAAAGAAACAATTCCAAAGGAAGGGAAAGGGGATAGTTACATGTAACAATAAAGGTCCGCCCCTTTAAGGTCATCTTGCTGCTATCGTAATCTGCTTTTCCCTGGAGCGGGAGGTGGAGGAAGGAAGGTTCATAACATAATTTGGCTCAGGTCTTGTGTGACCTGGGAGGGGACCTGTGTATAATAAGGGGACCATTCCCTCAGGGTCTGTTCCCATTCATGGGCAATAGGTCATGATAATAAGAGTTAAAATTCTTGTTTTATCAAATTTTATGACTTCCATTCAAAAAACACTTAAAATACAAGCTCTTCACTTAACTCAAAGTCCTTCCCCTTCTGGCCCCTGCTGCCCTCTCTGACTTTCTCTTATTTCTCAGTTCCTGAGCTCAGCCCTGCCTCGGGGACTTTGCACTGCTGTTCCCTCTGCCTGCAACTCTCTGTTCCTAGGTCTTGGCAAGGCTGGCTCCTGGGAATGCCGAACCAGCAGCGCTTCTATGCATACCTCTGCAGTTTGTGTGATGCACAAAGGTGCTGGACTAAGTGCTGAAATTCAGTTCCAGTGCTGCCCACCAAGCTGTGTACTCTGAGGAAAATGAGCATTTTTCTTCACCAAAGAGCATCCTGTAGCAAATCCAGGGATCCTTGGGGCTGGCTGCATCTGGACAGAGTGGAGATCTTTGTCTCACTTGCCCACAAGCCACGTAAGGCTAGTGGTAGCCCATAGCTAGAAGGCCTTCTCATCAGAGCTGGACAGTTTTTTTCTCTACTGGATGAGGATGACCCTGGGGCTAAATTGACACTGAAGCTGAAAACCTTGCGACTGACTGAAGGTGGAGAGAATGCCATGGGGCCATCCTGAAAGGGAGTTCTGCCTCTGCCCTGTGTTGGTGTTCTTGGTTTAGGCTCTTCTTCACATCATCTACTTCATTGTCCCATAAGTATATTCTGAGCTCCTATCATGTGCTAGGGGAGGGATCAATGGTGACCAGGCTCTGCCTTTTGGGAATTTAGTCTAGAAGGAGAGGGATAGAAATCAAGTAATCATGCCAACAACATTTAATATTAAACTGTGATGAGTCCAGGAAGGAGACGTGGGTAGGGCTTTGAGAACTCATGGTAGGAGGAGCTAGGTGGGGGCTGGGGTGTTGGGAAGACTTCCTTGAGGAAAGGATTCAAACGGAGAATGGAAGGATGGGTGGGTAGGAGGTGACTGCACAGAAAAATGATGGGAGCTGATGTGGAAGGCAGCCTGATCCGGAGACGAATAGAACCGTGGACCCAGCTCTGAGAGAGCAGGTCACTCTAGTGCCCCAAGGTGTTTCAAACAGTGCTTTTGGGCTTTTAAGAATATGCCATTATTCGTCACTGAGGTTATATTTACAGATCATCCTAGTAAGTCATCCTTCAGGGGCCACCGAGAGCAGTGGTGAGCTGGAGCAGGCTCCTTTCCGCTTGCAGAGCTGATTATGTGCATCTCTTCCCAACTCCACACTCAGTGGCATAGCACTGGTAGTTTGAAATTGGTCGTGGTGGGAGTATTTACACCAGAGAAATTGGTGAACAAGTCAGGGCTTTTTTTTCCTTGCATAGCCGACATTAAACAGTTACTAGTATGCCCCTGAGCATGAACCACATCTCACAGCCCTGGAGAAGTTGCCCAGTTTCATAGAGCAGCATAAGTTTTCTTGAAAAGGTAGAATTTATGACCAAGTGACATGGTGGCCTTTGGATTCTGCCTGAGATAGCTGGGAAAAGATACTGAAAAGAAGTGGAGTATGGTTTCTGACACTCATGAATGTTTCCTGGCAATTGACCTCAAAAAGCAGAATCTCATAAATGCTGCAACTTGAGGGGAATAGAGGTAGTTGGACTGGGCCCGTCAGCATGCTTGCCAGCTACTTCCATGGTCAGAGACTGTTATCAGGTCCAGCGGCCAAATAGCAAGAGCACCCAAGACCTCAGCCCTCCCCTCTGCGGACTAGCAGTTGGTTCACAACGTAAGTGATACAGATTATGTGTGTAATTCAATCCTCTGCTTTCTATTACTGTAGTGGTTTGGGGAGGGCTTGATTCAGACAACGCGTCTCCTGAGAGCACGGACTGACTTAGCCTCATATTCCTCGCAGCATCTCACCCAGTGCCTGCACATGGCAATCTCTCCCTAGGTGCTGGTTTTCAAATCAGTGCACCCCATGAAAGAGAACCCAGAAAGTTTACACAGCCATATCCCCCGTTCACCCCAGGCCTTTGTCCGTTTGCTTGCCTTTCTGGCAACTTCCCTTTATCCTGCTAAACTCAGCTTGGGGGAACTTGAGACACCATCCCTCCTCTCCGGAGACTGGGGAAGGGGGTTGCCTACACTGTGCAGGCTATCCCCAGTTCCTGTCCTCCCGGGTTGTTCTACCCACTCCATCTACTGTGAGTGTCTATGTCTCCTCCAACCCTCCAGCCCTCGCCCCTGCAGTATTTGGCACAAAATAGGTGCCCAATAAATATTGGATGTGTGAATGAGGAGCTGAAGCTAAGTGCAAACAACTTAATTTCAGGACAGATTGGAGAAAGCCACAAGCTCCTTCTGCATGTCGAGCGTATGAGTGGTAGCAGAATATGCCACCCCCAAATATGCCACTTTGGTATAAGGATTATTTTGACCTGAAGGCAACTGAGAAGCAGCAAATATAAGAAAAGCACTCTGTCCTCTCCCTGTTTGCCTAAAAGCAGGATAGAAGTGCATAAAAGTGTCACTTTCCCTCTCTGTACCAGAAAGGACAGAAGTGAATCGCTGGAAATACTTCTGGACCCCTATCAACTCAGAGATGGCACGAGAGGCATCTACATAACAAATTTTACTAACAAGACTTTGTTTTTCATTAGTTCCCACATGTATTCGCCTTCCCACAACTTGCTGCCCTAGAAATCAAAGTCCTTTTCCTTTTCTTGTCACTTCTGAACGTGTGTTGTTCTTTTGTTAAGACGCCACACAGCCCAAGTTGTAACCACCCCTTTGAGTTACCCATCACTGGGTACTCCCGTGTGTATGTGCAATGCACATGTTAATAAACTTCTGTTTGTTTCTCGTTAATCTGTCTTTTGTCACTCTAATTTACAGGGCCCAGGTAGAGAACCTAAGAGGGTAGAGGGAAAAGATTTTTGTTTTCCTTCCCTGCATATGGTACGTATGGTAAAATTTCCTTAGATTCTTTCTCTCTTTTAATCCTTACAACAACCCCATGAAGTACATTCTGTTATTCCCATCTTACAGAGAAGGAACTGAAGATGAGAGCTGTTAAGTAATTCACCCAAAGTCACACAGTTTGACCGGAGGAGCTAGTACTCAGGTACAGATATGATTGATTCTCTGCCTTCCACATACAGTGATTTAGGGTGGGATGCAACCAGAGTACTCAACTGCAGCAATCAAAAACTGTTTAGTCTAAAGGGTCTCTTTCTTTGCCTTTTCTCCTTGCCTCGAACATCATAGCCTTCATTCCTAGGGGCAAGTTTGCCTTCATGTTGATTCAATTTAAGTTGATAGGACATAGGGGTCTATTTCTGTTGCATTTCTCACAGCCTTTCAGGAAACATTTTGCTGCCTTTGTTCCATTCACTCCAAGGTCTTTAGATTTATGGAATGGGAACAGGTACCAAGACATTACGGGGAGGCAGTAAATACCTTCTGTGAAAACTCTTGACCAGGGGATTTCCCTAGCGGTCCAGTGGTGACGACACCACCCTTCCAATGCAGGGGGCCCGGGTTCACTCCCTGGTCGGGGAATGAAGATCCCACATACAACGGGGCGTGGCCAAAACGTAAACGAACAAAACCCCCCAAACCAAAAGTAAACGAATGAATGAAACCTCTTGACCGGCGGGTCTTAGAGGTAATGCCAGCACCTGCACCAGACGTATCCCGGGGGTGGGCGGGATAAGGCTCAGCTTCCCAGCCCCGCTCCACAGAGGAGGGCTCTGAATGGGACCCTGTGAGCTGCGTCTTAACCAGGCCCCTTCGCTTGCTTATTTTTTAGGCGCTTTCAAGGACCTGTTTAAAATGTTAAGGTATAATTTATAGAGATAAGTGCGCAAATCTTAAGTGTATAGCTAGAATTTTTATTTTTCTATACGTACACCCATTTTAACCTGAGTACGCCTATGTAACAGTCACTCAGATCAAGACAGAGGAGGAAATTTCCTTCTAAGTTATCCCAGAGGTAACTATCAATACTATTCTGAATATCACCCTGGGCTGACTTTGCCTGTTCTCGAACCTCATAGATATGGAGGCATACCGTATACACTCTTTTGTGTCTCTTTTCTTTCACTTACATTGTTTTTGCAGTTTATCCATGTTATGTATAGCAGTCGTTTGTTCCTTTTTGTTGCTGGTCATAGTCCATTGTAAGAATGTATCCTAATTTATTTATCTATTCTCTTATTAAAGAGCACTTAGATTGTGTCCAGTTTGGGGCTGTTAAGATTAAAGCTGCTATGAATATTCTTGTCCTGGTCTTTTGGTGGACACAGCGACTCATTTCTCTTGGGTAATTACCTAGGAGTGAAATTGCTTCAGACTCAGGATTTGACTGTGAGAGGTAGACGGGAGTTTATTTACAACCAGGAGCAAGAAATGCAGTGCTGGGGCAGAATGTCGGCAATCTCCACCGAAAGGAGTAAAGTGCCAGGCTGGGAGCTCGCTCGCTGATTCCAGCTCATGTATTCTCCACAGGCAGTATTGTCCCCGAGGTGTTTCCTAGACGGAGTGGTGGGGAGAGGCACAGGAATGTGAAAAGGTCTCAGCTGTTGCAATGGTTCGTGGCCCTGAGATATGCTGGTATACCCTAATGTCACGGGAAGAAGGGCCATTAGGAAAAAAATATCTGACAAGGCTCTTTAGGGGGTAATAAGGAAAACAGCTTGGGAAACACTGGCCTAGCTAAACCTAGACATTCTCACAGCTCCGAAATGTGGACCCTAAGGAGATCAGCACTGTTTTTGGTCCAGGAAGGGAACTTGGGAATAAGGAACACGACCCAGAGGTGCCCAAGGGAAAACATAGCTAAGCTGTTGTATGTGTGTTGGGAGGGGCTGAGGCTTGTGAGCACAAGGAAAATAATACTCTGAAAGGTGAGTAAAGAAGCAGAGTCCATAAAGATCTTGTTGTAAGCAACACAGCGGCCAACTGGCCTGTGAGAGGAAAAGTTTATTTTATTAGCACCTTTGTTGAGGGAGGAAGTGATGAGCGTCTCCAGCGGCCCTGCTGGGTGTCTTGTAAGATCAGATCTTGCCTGGAGGAAGCTCTGGAACCACAATACAGCCACCACACTCGAGGCTTCCTCGGCTGACAGCACCCATTGTTCTCCTTTAACGCGTGCGTGATGTTTCCGCCCCAGCAGGCCTTCCTTTGTGAGCAAATGGAAAGAAAGTAAAAAATCTGGAAAGAATGAACGCATCAAAGAGAAAGCAGACACCATGAATCAAGCCATGGAGAGATGTTCGCAGCCCCTACACTAGGCAGGAAGAAGGGGGCTTGGAGGGAAGCCCCTGCACTTCTTAACCCGTGTTCTCTTAAACCCAGGTTTCTGGGGGGCCACTCACCTCTACTTGCTCCTGAGGGGTGCGTGGTTAGCTGTGAGAAGGGCCCCCGGGGCAGCGTACCCCACCAAACCCCAGCACTGCCGTCGGCCCTGAATTATACACACCAGTAGCGTAGTAAGTACAGTGGCCAAACTCACTTGTAACCTGTGTGGCCTTAGTAAGTTTCCTACCCTTTCTTAAGCTTCCTGTGCTTCAGTCTCCTCATCTGCAAAATGAGGGTGATAATATTGATACCCACCTCAAAGTGTTGTTAAGAGGATGCAACGAGTGAGTAAATGTCAAGGGCTCAGAACAGAGCTTGGCATAGTCTCTGTATGAGCAGTGGCCTTAGGATGACCCATGGTCTTATGAATGGCTGTATTATTACCTGTGATAACGGATGCCTGCCCTCAAGCTGCTCCCACACGGAGAGAGGAGACCACCTTCTAATTTCTTATTCAACTAAAAGACGGACAGGCAAGTATGATTTTAATAATTTTGCCTGTTCCGCTCTAGACTTCAGGCAGGGATATTGCTGCCCCCTTGGGGTTGTCATTTCTCGACTGACTCCTTTTCCCCTCCCCTCTTCTCTCCCACTCAGCAGCTGGGCTCCAGAAGCGGGAGGTGGAGATAACCACTGTCCCTGGTGTGGGGGCGGGGTACGTAGCTAAGAGGAAATCATGATTGAGCCCGATGACTCATGAGTTGCTGCAGATTTGGCTCAGCAGGGTGAGGTCACGGCACGTACAGGGACCCAAGCTGAGGTCTGCTTGGCTAAGAGAGGGAGCTGCTTTCACGTGAGGGATGCTCCTGAGCCGCAGCGGTGGTCGTGAGCCACGCACACCACATTCGCTTCCTTTCCACGTTATTTTGTTAAAAGAGACGTGATGAGACAGGTTCATGTAAACACAGGTAGGATTGGTTCATCTAGTTGCTGGCACTGCTTTCAGAGGCCCAGCTTATTTGTTCTGTGTCCAATTTCCCAAAGATCCTTTGACCTTTCTGCAAAGTCATTGGATGATTTATTCTGAGCATCACAGGTTGAGCTCCCCAGGAAGCAGGCTCTGCAACAGAGATTTGCCTGCACCAAGTTTATTGAGGACTGAACTCAAGATCAACACTTATGGGAGGAGGAAAGGGAGGACAGGATGAGAAAAGTTGAACTTTGATGCTGTCCCAACAAAGGCTTCACTTGATGTCACAAGGAGCTCCAGAGCTAGGATGGCCCTTTACAACTGGAGCCTGGGGCAGGCTTTATACCCCCATATTGACCATTGGGTACAGGCTGCTCTGGAAAGGGGCAGAGTGGCCTTGGGGGAGGTGGCTCTCTTTAAGCCAGGGCCAGCCCTGAGGATGCAGTTGTGAGCTGCCGGCTGCCAACGCTCCCCGCAGCTGGCGTAAAGAACACCCATCCTGAGGGGAGACCTGGGTAACGTACCTCAGCAGCCGCCACACTGAGCACAGATCTGTCTACCTCTTGCCACTGTCCAGATCTTTCCCATTTTCTAAGGTCTGCAGAATACAATGACTGAGGGTACAGGTTCTGGAGTCCAGTAGACTCGTGTTCAAGTCCTGTTTCTGCTGTTCATTTGGCAATATGTATAGAGTATATTTCAGGTGCTGCTCAAGACACTAAGGGTACAAAAGTGGTAACCCCCTCCCTCTGGAGCCTTATATTCCATGGGTGGCAGGGAGATACAGGCAATTAAAAAAGGAACAACACACATGTATACTTAATATCATATATATTTTATATATTATATAAATTATGTATATTATGTGTGATATTTATATACATTGTAAAAATTATATATATTATATATAATGATTAGTGACATGGAGAAAGTAAGTAGGGTGTGGAGGTAAGGGAATGATAGGAGTGCTGTTTTGCATGGAGGTCAGGGAAGACTTCCTTTCCTGAGAAGGTGGCATTTGAGCAGAGACATGAATTGTGGCCGTGCAGAGATCTGGGGACTGTGGGGTTCAGGTGGAGGGAACTGCAGTGCAAAGGCCCTGAGAAGGGATTGTTCAGGGAGCACCAGGAGACCAAGGTGTTGGCTGGGGTAGGAGAGGAAGAGGGAGGAGGCGGGGCAAAGGGGGTTTCAGAGGAAGAGAGAAACTCAGATTTCAAGGCAATATCTGCAAAAGGGAAATCTATGGAGACAGAAAGCAGCTTGCCTGGGGCTGGGAGAGAAGGGAAGATTGGGGAGTGATGGCTAGGGGATGCAGTTTCTTTTTGAAATGGTGAAAGTGTTGTGACAATCATTGAGATGATGGCTGCATGACTCTGGGAACGTGCTAAAAGCCACACCGTTGTGCACTGTAAGTAGGCAAACTGTATGTTATGTGAATTATATCTGAAAAAGCTATTTTAAAAATCAAAGCAATGATTGACAGGAGACCAGATCTGGCAGGGCCTGGTAGGTCATCTGAGGATCTGAGATGGGGCGCTACCAGAGGTTTTAAGCGTTTTAAGCAGGAGAGCAAAATGATGGGATTTACATTAGAAAAGAAACTGCTGCTGGGCCGGGACTGGGCTGAAGGCGGCAGGCGGGAAACTGGTGGGTAGTAAGGAGCGGCTTGCAATAATCCAGGTGGCAGGTGCTGGATCAGGAGAGTGGATGGTGGAGGTGACAGGAAGTGCCTATAAGACCACTGGGCGAGGGCGTGTGAAAGAGCGGGAGTCAACATTCATTCGTCCTAACTGGTAGAGTGGAGTCTCCCTTTGTTAGGATGAAGGTGGCTATGGGAGCAGCATGTCTTGGGGAGGAATCCACAGTCTGTGACTATGTGAGTTTGAAAGGCCTGTTAGAGATGTGGCAGAGGCAGTGGGAGCTGTGCCTAGAGTCCAGCACGGGGGCACTCTGGTCTGCAGAGGAATTCTGGGAGTTATCAGCATAGTGATGGATTTTAGTCTTGATACTGGATGAGAGCCTAAGGAGGAGTGAAGACACAAGTGATGGCCAGGTCCGAACCTCTGAGCCTTAGTTTTCCAAATGTGGAAGATCCCCCTGGCACAGCTGTTGTGAGTGCTAGCAGATGCACAATGGACGAAGCGCTCTCTCCCGCTGCCGTTTTCATCTCAGAGTTCCTGAGGCAGACTTACTGGCTGCTCAGCGTCTTCAGCTTTATTATTTTAATTTTACTACTTTATCCAGTTCAGTACTGAGCACTGACTACAAATCAGCCACTCCTCTGGAAAGACCAGCTACCTAAAAATCCTGGCTCACACTGGCTACCCTCTAAGGATGTATTTTCCAATGGAGAAAACAGAAAACCCTATCAACCTAATGATAACGTATGGCAAACTCAAGGCTGTAATGGGTGCAGAACTGGGCTGGGGGTGGGAAGGCAATAATTCAGATGGGAGACATTTGTGAGGACCCCACTTAGGATGCAGAACATGAGTTGGAGTTTGAGGGTTGAAGAGGAATCTGTAGGGAAAAGATGGGGGTGGAAGGAAGGGCAACCCAGGCCAACATGAGAAGAACAGGACCACAGGAATACTTTGTGGCTGAAGGATGGCATTCATGGTGATGGGGTGGAGGGAGCTCAGGTTGGCTTGCATCAGACTGGAGGAATTGGCAGAAGGCACTGCTCCCCTCCCAGCACAGGCCTAGGGCCTTTCGGTTCCTCTCATTCTTAAACTCATTAACCAGCTCATCAGCTTCATTGAGGCTACCTACCATTCTCTACCCATCCAGTTGTGACTTTCTAACCACCTCTTGTTCCCCTCCTGTCGTTCCATCACTGTAGCCCATCTCTTGCTAGCATCTCCAGCTGATTTGCTTCTTTGGCTTTCTACTCCATCATCTTATAAATTCCCAGTCCCGGTCGTTTCAACAACCTCTTTCTCTTCTATTGCATTGTCAAGGTAGCTGGACAACAATTCCTTAACTGCATATTGCAGTAGCTTTGATTTTTTTTCTTTAACAGCAGTCTCCGTGGGGCTCTTAAGAGCACTGGTCCATTCTTTCATGCATCCTTAGCCAGCTAAGTGTCCCATCTTCCACTGTAGCCACGCCAAATCTTCATTCTTTTTTTCAAGTTGCTCTCAGCACAAAGAATGGAAGGCTTTCAGGCGCAGGCTCCCTCCAATCTTTGCCTTCCCTGCACGCAAACATGTCTGCTTCTTAGTGGTTATCTATTGCTGCATTCAAAACTTAGTGGCTTAAAGGAACAAACATTTATTGTCTTACAGTTTGTGGACTCTGGCTGTGGTTTAGTGGGGTGCCTTTCCTTCAAGGTCTCTCATGAGAGTGCAGTCAAGCTGTTGGCTGGCACTGAAGGGTCCTCTTCTAGGGTCACTGATGTGGCCTTTGCACAGGGCTGCCTTACACATGGGGCGGGCGGTGGGGGTGGGGTGGGGGTGGGGTGGGGGAGTGATCCGAGGGACCGCAAGACAAGAGTGCCCAAGGTGGACGCCATAGTCTCTTTATACCTACTATCAGAAGTGGCTTACCATCCCTTCTGCTGCCTTCTGTTTGTTAGAAGTGAGTCAGTAAGTCCAGCCCCCACTTAAGGGGAGGGGATTACACAATGGCATGAATACCAGGAGGCAGAGATCACTGAGGACCATCTTAGAAGCTGCCTGCTACCTTCTGCCCTCCTTTCCAGATTCCTGTTCCCTGCTTGGGCTAGTTCCTCAACATGTACAAATGGTCCTGTCCGCTGGATCCAGCTCTATCAAGT
Organism: Hippopotamus amphibius kiboko; assembly: GCF_030028045.1. Lineage (NCBI taxonomy): Eukaryota > Metazoa > Chordata > Mammalia > Artiodactyla > Hippopotamidae > Hippopotamus > Hippopotamus amphibius. The sequence goes on from NC_080192.1 coordinate 98,091,609, forward strand.
AGCCACCACTGTTCCATTGGCTCCTTCTCCTCAAACTTAAGGCAGCTTCAGAAATCTCTTGTTAAAAATAAACCTTCCTGGGGCTTCCTAGGTGGCGCTGTGGTTAAGAATCCGCCTGCCAATGCAGGGGACACACGGGTTTTTGATCCCTGCTCCGGGAAGATCCCACATGCCGCGGAGCAACTAAGCCCATGCGCCACAACTATTGAGCCTGTGAGCCACAACTATTGAGCCCATGTGCTGCAACTACTGAAGCCCACATGCCTAGAGCCCGTGCTCCACAACAAGAGAATCCATTGGCATTGAGGAGCCCATGCACCACAGTGAAGAGTAGCCCCCACCCACTGCAACTAAAAAGAAAGCCCGCGCACAGCAAAAAAGACCCAACACAGCCAATAAAATAAATAAATAAATAAATAAATGGGCACAAGCCTTAAAGAAAAAAAAAAAACCTTCCACTTCAATCCATGACCCTGATTTCTCCCTCCTTCCCCTGCTGCTCTTCTTGAGAATGTGACCTTTATTCCTTGCATTTAGTCCACCTCCACAGCACTGCTCTAAGGTCGTTCTAAATGCCAGATCACACGGCTACCTTTCAATTCTTGTCTTAGTGGACTTGTGCAGTATTTAATGCTATTAATGTTTCTCTTTAGCATCTCTTGCCTTGCTGATTTCACCTTTTCAGCCCCTCTTTCTTCACTTACCTCTAAATCTGAGATTGTCCAGGCTTTTGCCCACACTCCTTGGCTTCACTCCCTCTGAACCCCACATTCAGTCCTCCGAGCACCGTTGTGTTCTGACAACTATTGTCAGAGCTGTGAATCTTAGTCTTCTAACTCTGAAGTGAAGGAAATCACGCTTCTTGACTTTGCTTAAATCCACTTCAGTCTGACAATGAGCCCCGATTCTCCTGTGCTGGCAGGAAATAAATCTTGGTAAATGTTCCGCCTTCCGCCCAGGGGTGTGCCAAGTTTCGCTCCTCCTGGGAGGCCCCTCTAGGCAAAGCCATTGGTCTTTGGTTCTGGCTGATAATTGCTGAGATGTTCCCTGGTCTGGGCCCATGGTTCCTCAGGGCCAGTGGCCTTGCTGCTTGGAGCAAAGGAATCCTTGGTAAAGCGAGGGCTTCTGGGCCTGGGGTCCAGCCTTCCCAACGACCCTGACCGACTGCCCTCATTGAGGAATTGTCACCTCCCCAGTCAGCTGACACAGGGCAGTATCTGGATCCCAGTCCTCAGGGACCTGCTGATATTTTCCCTCTTCCCAGGTCAGGGTTGACTCTCTTCTCTCTCCTCTGGCAGCCCTCAAAACCCTGGCTCCAGGAACACCACGCACAGGCTACCAATGATTGTTCTCTCACCCTGCAAAAACATCTCAGGAATGAAGTTTCCACTAACAGGCCTGACCACCTGCTTGGAATGCAGAGGAGAGAAAAGTACAGCAAGCAACACAGATACTAGTAGTGATGGGAGTTTAGCAGTGGTTTCCATAGACAATGCCTTCTCCCTCGTGAGTTTGTAGAAGACAGATGGGGATCAAAACCTTCACTTTATTACTGAAAATGCTGATTGGAGACTGTGGCTTTGGGCCTGCTCCAAGTAGCCACTCTATGGACCACCCCACTGCAGTCCCAGGGGACCACTCAGTGCACAGCGGCATAGATCCAGAGAGGGTGAGCCCCCAGGGTCTGGCTGCACTTCCTTAGTTCCTTCCCCAAGCTGACCAGTCAGAGAAGCCGTTCCATTTCTCTAGTAGGAGAATCCCTCATGAGGCTGGTTCCCCACTAACAAATGTCTGTAAAGCCAGCCCTGCCAAGCTGTGAAATCTGAACCTCCAGCCAAGGCCTCTATCCTGGGTTCTAGCCCAGTACTGGTACACCTCGGGGGTATTGCAGGTTCGGTTCCAGACCACCGCAATAAAGTGAGTCACACAAAAATTTTTGGTTTCCCAGTGCATATGAAAGATATTTATACTCTAGTCTATTAAGTGTGCAACAGTATTATGTCTAAAAAAAGCATATACCTTGCTTTTAAAATACTTTATTGCTAACAAATGCTAACCATCATCTGAGCCTTCAGTGAGTTGAAATCTTTTTGCTGGTGGAGGGTTTGAAATATTGTGAGAATTACCAAAATGTGAGACTGAGACAGGAAGTGAGCAAATGCTGTTGGAAAAATGGTGCTGATAGACTTGCTTGAGGCAGGGTTGCCATAAACCTTCAATTTGTAAAAAACACAATATCTGCAAAGTGCAATAAGATGAGGTGTGTCTGTATTTCCCACTGTCTACTGCACGTCTCCATGGGGATGAGCTTGAGGCAGCTCAAATTCAACACTGCCAAATCTAATTCCTGACCTTCTTACCCCAACACTGCCCCTGTATTCTAGGAATTGATTAATGACAGAAAAATATCTTCCAACCCAAGGAAGTGGGAACTGTCCTCTACTCTTTCCCTAATCCAGTTTGTCACCAGATCCCATCCATTCCACCCCAGAAACCTCTCGAAATATGTCCCCTTTCCGTTGCTGTGGTTTCTGCTCTCCCCTTCTCTTAGCTAGATCATAGCAGGAAGCTTGCCGTCTCCCTGCCTCTCTCTCCCCCTCTCCCATGCACAGGTAGTGGGACTCTGCTGACATGTCTAGCCTCTTCTGACACCTCTTCCCCAAGTGCATCCCGTACTCCTTTCACACAGCCCTACTACATCTAATTTCCAGAACCTCCAGCCTTTGCACGTGTGATTTCCTCTGCATTGCTTTTTACCCTCCCACGTCCCCCCACTCTTTGTCTGCTGGAAAGCTAATAATTGTCCTACGACGTTCAACCCTAAGGTTATTCTTCCCTAACACCATCCCTGACCAAAGCAGAATTAAGGAGTCCCTCTGCTGTGCTCCCACAGTGTGGCAGAACCAAGATGTCAGTCAACCTCCTACAAGTCTGAGGGGGTCCTTCAGTGCAGGGACAAGTTCCATTCTTGTTTGTGTCCTGGGTGCCCAAGTCAATGCCTGGTGCATGTTGGGACTCTGTAAACATTTGTGGAATGAATGGCTTCATGGCTATTGTCTCCCACTGACACCAACAACTTAGCCTGTCAAACTGATCTCATCCTTTCTTCCCTCCTTCCCCATCCCCTTCACCCGGTGACCTTGGTGCAGCTCATGGGCTCTGAGCTCACAGGGAATTTAATGGTGCTTTCCCTCTGGTGTGCTCAGCTGGAGGCAGGAAAAGCAGGCGTCTCTGCAGGCGGTGAGTGGGCTTTGCTAGAGGAGTGGCTGCTTTGTACATCCTCAGGGCCTCCTGCAAATCAGGCTCAATCGCCTTCACTTCCTGTGCTCAGGGAGATTAGATACTGCCTAATCAACGCCAATTTTTTTTTTCTTTTCTTAATATTTGAAACTACCAAGTACCAGTTGCCATCCTAGTGGGTGGCTTTCAGAAATCCCCTCTTTTCTGGTGTTTGACTTCTTGTGAGTTTCAAGAAACCAATCTATTTGGAAAGAACC